>NC_138077.1:25819881-26421547 GCF_964212035.1 Myotis nattereri
AGCACCATTAGCATAAATCTTTATTTGAAGAAGACAGGCATAAGAAAGTTTCAGAGGAGCTCAGGGTCTAACTTGAGGAAGCATGGCTGACTATTTTTTAGGGCTTCAATAGGAGAAAGCCAGGTAAAGGGAGCCTAGTTGGTCAGGGATGGTACTCAAAAAAGGAAGGAATTATTTTTTGCAGATTAGCAGCCTTTATTTGGGCTCTTTGATTTTTTTCTTTTGGTTTGTTTTGTTTTTGGTTTTGAAACAATTTTCTTTTTTTATTGATGAAGGTATTACATATGTGTCCTTATCCCCCCATTGCCCACCACCACCCACCCCACTCCCATTCATGCCCTCACACCCCTGGTGTCTGTGTGCTGTTTGAGTTTTATCAAGGACATGAGAGTGGGAGAATTCCAGGTTAAGGTCATGTCCTAGTGGGAGGAGGGGAGAAAGAAGCAGGGGACAAGGCCCTGCAAGGACCACAGTGGATATTTCTTAGTTCTCAGAGTCTTACATCCTCTTCTACTCACATTTTATCCAAGACTAAATTTAAAAAAAAAACAAACTAGCTTATATCCTCAGATAGAAACCAATAGTGTATAAACCAATGTGAAATGCTGGGTCTGTGGCCCATTTGGAATTCAGGTTATTTATTGGTAAGTATAAGTTTCAAGCAAGAAGGGACCTTCAAATCTATAAATCTTCCTCATAGGGCTTATATTTGTGGAGTGTCTCCTAACTCCAAGAAGAGATTTAAA
The DNA here is from genome assembly GCF_964212035.1 of Myotis nattereri. NCBI lineage: Eukaryota > Metazoa > Chordata > Mammalia > Chiroptera > Vespertilionidae > Myotis > Myotis nattereri. The sequence goes on from NC_138077.1 coordinate 25,820,628, forward strand.
CATCATGGAAAGGATGATTATATATATATATATATTAAAGGCCCAGTGCACAAAATTTGTGCATGGGAGGTGTGTGTGTCTCTCAGCCTGACCTGCACCCTCTCCAGTCTGGGAGCCCTCAGGGGATGTCCTACTGATGGCTTAGTCCTGCTCCCCTTGGTTCTCTGCTCTCTGCAGGGCCTGCCTGCTCCACACCACAGTGACTGCCAAGCAGGCTGTGCTGGGTGCTGCCTGTGGGCCACACTTGCCTGCTCCCCAGTCACTGTAGTGATGGCCAAGCAGGCCTTGCTAGGAGCTGCCTGCAGGCGGCGCTTGCCTGCTCTCCGATCACCACGGTGACGGCCAAGCAGGCCCTGCTGGGAGCTGCCTCCTACCTGCTGTCAGTCTCCACGGAGGCGATGAGGTTAATTTGCATACTCATTCCTGATTGGCTGGTGAGTATAGTGGAGGGATGGTCAATTTACATGTTTCTCTTTTATTATATAGGATACACACACACACACACACACACACACACACACACATATATATATATATATAGTAATACACAATTTTTTGTTTACCATGAGGTGTCCTTAGTTTATCAAATGATTTGTAGTATTTTTAAATGTACTTTAATAACACTTTTGAATGAAATGTGTGTAACAAAAGATAGAAAGTTGCCCTAACCGGTTTGGCTCAGTGGATAGAGCGCTGCCCTCGGACTGAAGGGTCCAAGGTTCGATTCCAGTCAAAGGGCATGTACCTTGGTTGCAGGCTCATCCCCAGTAGGAGATATACAAGAAGCAGCTGATTGATGTTTCTCTCTCATCAATGTTTCTAACTATCCCTCTCTCTTCCCCTCTGTAAAAAATCAATAAAATATATTTTTTTAAAAAGATAGAAAATTTTGAGAGACGCACATGGAATCTACAACCCTCTGTAAAGTTCTTATTCTTTTTAGGAAGAAGGGGAAAATGTTGTCAAAGATTGAGTAGGCCTCAGGGAACTTTAACTTGCATGTCCAAAACTCACTGACCTTGGCTATTTTATGAGGGGTCACATTTTATTTTTGTACAGACAAACTGTTAAACAATATCTGCAATGCATTGAAGAAAAAGCATTTTTCTGCATTTATCATTCCCCTTCTACCCCCTGCTCAGTGATGTGTTCATTTCTTTTTTCAGCTTAGAGCAAGACAAAAGTTCAATGAGAAAATACAGTCCATACTTCTTACCATGAGTCAGATATTTCATACACAATTTCCCTAGCTAGAAATCTTAACTCATTCTTCAACCTACAAGAAAAAAGGCTTTACAACACTTTGACACATCATTTATAGATTTTTTATTTAACTGCTTATAGGAAAAATAAAATAATCCTGAATAGTAAGTCCTCTGTATTTTATTAATACTAAAACATTCTACAATGGAGTTTCCCTTTGTTTAGTGGGTCACTTTTATTCTCCTTATCCCCACCATTTTAACCAGGTGTGTATAGTGATATTTTTTTTTTCATTTGTGTGTCTGTTTGCAAAGTTTAGTTTTGTAACAGAGAGATGTACAAACAAATGGTGTTCCCAAGTAACCAGTGCGATTTTCACTTGGGATAATGCAAATTCAATAATCCTTTAAAAGCATTTCTTAGGAATTGAAGGATAAAAGTAAAGGGATCCAATCACATTAAGTGTGCATAGTAGTCTCTGAAATCATCAAATCTTAATGAAGGAAGGGATAGCTAAAGAGTTTCCAGGGGTGGGCAAACTTTTTGACTCGAGGGCCACAATGGGTTCTTAAACTGGACCGGAGGGCCAGAACAAAAGCATGGATGGAGTGTTTGTGTGAACTAATATAAATTGAAAGTAAACATCATTACATAAAAGGGTATGGTCTTTTTTTTTTTAGTTTTATTCATTTCAAACGGGCCGGATCCGGCCCGCGGCCCGTAGTTTGCCCACAGCTCGTTTAGACTCTATTAAAATTTTGGTGGGAGAAAGTTTGTCTCTATTTTATTTGCAAAGACCACAGCTAGTGATGCCAGGAAGCTGCAAGAATAATTGTATATTTCTAAAGGCAAAATGTGGCTTTTGATATGCTGCCAATTGAATTCTATGTTAATCCTATGATAAGTCACAGAGTCAGAATAACCCTGACCTCAATTTATTTCCCTTGTGCATTCCTGTAATGACTTTTCAGTCCTTGGCATTTTTTGAATTTTCAGTTATATGGTGACAATAGTTTGTTTTTGCAAAGTACTTTTTCTTAAGAAGATTACATATATGTCTTCATAACATTGTATAAACCAATCCTTATTCACTGAAATTTAAAATGGTACTAAGATTGATAAAAGACTGAGTTATTGTTTGCTTCCGCTCATTACTCACCTGTATCTTCCTGACCTTTTATACAGTTATAGTGGAGTTTGCCAATCCTGTTGCTGTGTTGCCTGCATGAAATTTAAGTGATTTTCCTTCAAAACTAGGATAAAACTTTAATTTAACACATGCTTCTTTAAAAATATATGATTTGCGCTACCATAATTTTCATTTCTGTGCCTTCACTAATATCCTGTGAACAGTTTTACTTTACACACATCCATTCCTTCTGTCCCTCTGGCTGGCATAAGAGTGACAGAGATAGGGAAGCATGAGGGATGAGATGAATGCTGATTTATTTCTCAATATCACGATGACAGGACTGTAGACTTCTCTTGCTTGTATTGCCATTTGCAGCATTGCATTTAACTATTATGCCTTACCAACTTGTCAGTTTAATATAATAAACATTTATTGAACATATACTAAATGACAAGTTACTATGCCTAAGAAATAACAAGTTCAGAAGTTCATGCTTCATCTCGCAGCCCTACTTCTAGGGTATATATCCAAAAGAAATGGAAATAGGATCTCAAAGCAATATCTGCACTCCCATGTGGATTCCAGCATTATTAACAAACCTAAGAGTCCATCTATCAATGAATGGATAAAGAACTATGAGATATATCTCTACTATATCTATCTATAATCTAACTATTATCTCTCTATCATCTCTCTCTCTCTCTCTCTCTCTCTCTCTCTCTCTCTCTCTCTCTCATCTATCTATCTATCTATCTATCTATCTATCTATCTATCTATCTAATCTATTCAGGGAAAAGAAATTCAGCCATTTGTGACAACATGAATGGACTCCAGTGGCATTATGCTAAGTGACATAAGTCAGACAAAGACACATACTCTATGATATTTCTTATATATGGAATCTAAAAAGCCAAATTCATAGAAACAGAGAATAAAGTGGTAGTTACCAGGGACTAGGGGTGGAGGAAATGGGCGATTTTGGTCAAAAGGTATAAACTTCCAGTTATAAGATGAATAAGTTATGGGGATCTAATGTATAGCATTGTAATTGTAGTTAATATACTGTATTATGAACTTAAAAGTTGCTGAGAAAATACATCTCAAATGTTCTCATTAAAAAAAAAGAAATTAAAATTATGTGATATGAGAGAGATGTTAAATAATACTATGGTGGTAATTATTTGGCAATATACACTCGACCCTTGACCAACAAAGGTTTGAAATGTGTGAGTCCATATATATATACATTATTTATTCAATCCATATACAGCCAAACTCTTATATTCCTAGGTTTTTGTATCATAGATTTAACCAGCAGCAGATTGAGGTTTTTTTTTTTGATCCACAGTTGGGAATACAAGGATGTGGAGGTTACCATATGCATTGTTCTACACCATTTTAAATAAGGAACTAGCACATTTATGAATATTGTTATCTGTGGGGGAGTCAAAATTATATGCACGTTTTTTACTGTACTGGGTCAGAGCCCTATACAACTTGTTCAAGGGTACACTGTGTAACTGTAGCAAATCAACACATTGTATACCTTAAACTTACGCATGTGTGATGTCATTTATATCTCTATAAAATGGGGGAGGGTGTAGATCTAAGGGAGGAGACAAACTCAGACATAAATATCCTGAGTCAGCAGATATATATCACAAAATTCTATGAAAGTGTTCAGTAGAAAGAACTTAATTTTACCTGGAAGGTTCTGAAAAGGCTTCATTCAGAGAGGGAGGTTTGAAGTGCTCCATATTCTTCACCCTGCTTGTTATGTCCCATGCAAATTAAGAGGGCCACTGATCACCATGCTGATTGGTCCTTTCACTGGACGATGGGGTATTACAGGAAAGGGTGGCCCTGAGTGGTGTGGAATGGGAACAATGAGTATTACTTAAGTCTATCAAATGTACTTCCTCCAGAATATAAACCAGATAGAACTGAGATAGCTGAATTGTTAGTAATGAAAGGAGTTTGAGATACCAATTTAGAAAAAAAAAAGAATGCATCCCTAGCCAGTTTGGCTCAGTGGATAGAGCGTCGGCTTGTGGACCGAAGGGTCCCGGGTTCGATTCTAGTCAAGGGCACATGCCCAGTTTGCAGGCTCCATCCCCAGTAGGAGATGTGCAGGATGCAGCCAATCAATGATTCTTTCTCATCATTAATGTTTCTCTCTCTCCCTTCCTCTCTGAAATCACTAAAAATATATTTTAAAAATGCAAAGAAAAATGGACAGCAAAACTATTCCTCAGAACTGCCTTGCTTATTCCATAACATAAAGGGGCCTAAAGTCTCTGCTATTTGCCATCAAAAGGCATGAACTCAATCTTGTATTATATGTGTGATTTACCTTTAATAAATTAATTTGCAAGACATCATTCTAAGAGCCTATAGCTCCAGTAAGAGTATTTTAGAAAAGCATCATCAGTCAACACATGGAAGTCATATTTAGACAAAGGGTTCATGGTAGAGTGAGGTGATGAAGAAAATGGAAAGGTGGTTTGGAGCAATACTGTGGAAGTGTTTGATGAAATGTGTTCTTTATTCAATAGGTAATCACTTAAATGTTCATTTAAGGACTGTGAAGAAATAGAAGTAGTGACACAGAGGATATAGATTTTGGTTTGCCTGGCCCAGGCCAGCTTTATGCTATGGTTCAAGGAGAGGTATTCTGACTAGACTGACCATATACTTAATCCTACAAGCTGGAATATTTTGGGGTGGCCTCTTTCATTCTCAAAAATATTTCAGTTTGTAGGATCAATTATATGGTCAGTCTAGTTAGAATACTTCTCCTTAGGAGGCTATTTATTATTTCTTTACATCTGCCTGTGGATTATTTTAAAGTGCCTGTAGTTAGTTTTTGATGAAACACCATGCAAGTTGGAATCAATATGAACAGGCAGATTTCTGAACTTCTTGCTGTTCCTTTGGTTCCGACTCCTTTGATGCACTTACTGAAAATGCTTAATTTCAAAGCACATGCTGGGACTCCCAGGCAGCGTCTCAGCATAGTAATTAGTCAAATTTGGACAATAAATGGCCTCATTAGTTACTCCTTTAAGCATTTGCAATACAAATATCTATTTGTAGAATAGATTTTTTTCAGCTGCTAATAAATTTGTAGATGATAAAAGAGCTGTATTTTTGTTAGCAATTAGCTTTTGTTGCCCTGAAATAAATACACTGAAGTGTTGGTGGCCTGAGGCTGAAAGGCAACAGCCTTCAATATCCTATGGATTACAAAGAAGGCCACACAGTCATCTCTCCCACCCTACAACTTCCCAGTATAGTGGGAGGCATTCTTTTGTTATGCAAATGCTCCATTTCAAGATAACCTGTGTACAAAGGAAAAGGAATGGAAGGTCATTTCTAAGACTGGACAGATGGATGAAAAATTCCACAGGGTGCTTTGCCAAGCACCTGACATTATCTGGATGACAGCTGATGATTAGAATCACAAAGAACAATTTGTATTATCACAGGTGAAAGGTGTGACGAATGGAGGGGGTGACTTATTATGGAACTGGTCAGTTTCTGTGCAGCTATACTCAGGGTCCAAGGGCTGCAGAAAATGAACACTCAGCACACAGCGCTTTCTTAGGGGAACTAAATGAAGGCTAGAGGAAGAGGGGAGGAAGTCTTGCTGAGGGTGTAAAGACTCACAGCAGGCTTCAGATCTGTGCTGCTGAGAGGATGCTCGCAGCACAGTTTCCCTGATGCAGAGGAAAGAAGAGATGGCATACCTTAAGACAAACCTTTGTCATTCTCTAACAGCACTCGGCCACCTTCCAGCTTCGTGTTTGGAAGTATGAGAAATCCGATGGATGGGGCCTCATTAGGCTATGTATCACTGTTTTCTACAGAGCAGCATGCCATCAGGCATCGTGGCTGGAGATGACACCAGTGCCGACTTCTCAGTGTCTGTGCCTCAATCAGAATTTTCAGAGGTTTCACAGCTTTCAAAGGGGTTTGCCAAAGGCTTCCCCGAGCTGCCCGTGCTGCAGCTTTGCCTCTCCTCTATGCCTTATTGAGTCTATTAGAAGAAAAACACATCTCTCAGTCATCAGACTTCTTGATGACAACACCTGTCAGTCTGTCACTCCACTTCAGAGACAGAAAGACTGCAGGGTGTCATTTGGCAGAATTAGAAAGAAAATGGGAAGAAATATATCTGAGACCACTATTCTCATGAAAGGAATGATACAACTATTATTTTTAAAGATAAATTCAATGAACTACTTAGGGATTAAAGATTGGAATGATTTTTACCCTGGATACTGATCAGTGGTGTTACAAGTCATGTTGGGTTTTCAAATATAGTCAAGAAACAAGAAAACTTAGATGGTTTGGATCAATAATGAGTATTCTTTTTCAAAATCCATATATATTAAAGTGCAAACACTCCCATAGAAATTTTTTGTAAAGTTAGAATATCAAATATTTAATTGTGAATGAAAGGGCGAGGACTACACCCTCCATCTTACCTTGGGTCCTCCATTTTTGGGCAGAGCCATGTGCTCGGCAAGGCTTCTTCCCGGAAGCCCAAGCCTCTGCTAGCCACACCCATGATTTCTCTGGACTAACCAGTGATAATCAAGGGAAGTGCACTCCATCAATATGACTACATCCTGTGTATCGAGACACCGACTTGAGCCTGGCCAATAGGCGGGGCCCACAGTCCCCTCTCCTGCCCTTACTCCACCCCCCTATAAAACTCCTCTTCCCATCGGGCTAGCTCTCTCTCTGCCACCTGCTGCTGTGTCAGTAAGGAGGGTAGGGGAGCCAGACCCGGGTTTGAATAAAAGACTCTTTGCTTTTGCATCGGACTTGCTGGCTCCCTGGTGGGGTCTTGGGAATCTTGAAATCTGGGCATAACAGTGAAAATAAGTTTTAGAAAAGTAAGTCACTTTTAGAAAAGTTTTGAGAATTTATCTTATATAGCAATTTAAAACTTACTAAGTAGTAGATATGTCCAAGAGTAATGAATTTAAAAACAGTGTTTTTAGAAATTCCTACTATTGGTTATTTGTTTATTGGTTTATCTTTTATTTAGTCAGTAAATAGTAACATCAACCATAATATAGCATATTTTACACTATCTATAAATGTGAAAGAAATTACTTAAACATATGCAGTTGAGTTTCTAGTCATTGTTTTACAGCTACTTTTCTTAAAACTAAACTATCACATAATCAATAAGCTTTAACATCAAAACACACACACACATATTTTTAAGCTTTTGTGTTTAATTCTTGTTATTTTTCTCTTTTTTGTATAGTTTGCTTTGCATTTTAGGAATCTATTTTAGGTAGGAGAAATTGAATAGGAAATATTAATTTGTCCACATATGACACATATTTTCCACCTGTGAATCATGGAGGAGTGAGTGGAACACACTGGGGTTCTCCAGTTGTACCCGTGACAAAGATCTTTTTATTTTCTAGTTTTTTGTGGTTTGGGTTTTTTTGTGTTTGTTTGTTTTTTGGTCAGTTTTCTTGAGGCTGAAAGGTCAACCATAACCTCCACAAGGAAAAAAATATAAATTAATGAAAATGAAACCAAAACAACCTGTGCAATATGGTCTTTTTTTTTTTTTTTAATGACCTTTAGAGAGTAATTTTCATAGAAATATCCCTATTAGCTATGGTTTTATTATTTATTATTAATATTATACTTGACTTCAAAGTGGATGAAATATCTTTGTTAGACATATAGGCATCCTAAGAAAATTATCCCCCTAAATTTTATTATTTTCAATATCAGAAAATAATGGCTAAATTGCATCAAATTAAGTATTTATGACTTTTTTTTTTAACACAAATGACTATTAGTTTTATCTAAGTTTATATCAGAATATGTTCCTGCAGTTTGGTATGCTTTTTAAAAATATATATTTTTATTGATTTCAGAGAGGCAGGAAAAGGGAGAGATAGAAACATCAATGATGAGAGAGAATCATTGATCAGTTGCCTCCTGCACGCCCCCTACTGGGGATCGAGTCCACAACCTGGGCATGTGCCCTGACCAGGAATTGAACCCTGACCTCCTCCTGGTTCATGGGTTGATGTTTAACCACTGAGCAACACTGACCAGGCTCATATGCTTTTTTGATGTTTATGTATATATGTGTAGATATCTACCTGTATGTCTGTATCTGTAAGTCCTTTCAATATGTTTTTTTGTTTGTTTTTGTTGTTAAGGAACTTTCTGCAAAATGATAATTATCATAATGACAATAAATAATTTTTAAATTCATGAAAGGCATGAAATTTCCTAATGCTGCTCTATGTTATAGCACCTTCATTAAAGTTGCCTTCTTGTCAAAATAAACGCCTTTCTTTATTTTCTGAGGAAATGTTTCTAAGTCTAAAGTTGCTTACTTGCTCTCAAAGTCCATCTTTAATGCCATTCTTCAAAATAAAGCCATTACCATATTACCTTAATCTAAAATAACTTTCAACAAGAAATGATTTAAATGAAAAAGAAGAAAAAATAAACAAAAATTCTCCTCAATAAGCTCTAAATCAGTGAAGCAGAAATCAGAATCATGGGGAAAGGAACCCAAGAGCATGCCTTTAAAAATATTTCAGCTGAGCCCAGTTAGTGTGGCTCAGTGGTTGAGCATCCCCCTATAAACCAGAAGATCATGGCTCAATTCCAGGTCAGGGCACATGTCCAGGTTGTGGGCTCCATCCCCAGTAGGGGACATGCAGGAGACAGCAGATCAAAGATTCTCTCTCATCATTGATATTTCTATTTCTTTCCCTCTCCCTTCCTCTCTGAAAGCAATAAAGATATATTTAAAAAAGCTCCAGCTGGTTCTAATGTATACTAGTATTTGACATTCACTGGTCTAAAGAATGTTGCTTTTTTATTTTTAATTTAAACCTCACATTAAAGGTGCTTTTTGAAGGTATCTAGTTCATTTCATCTGAATATTTTTCTCATTTGTTTTTTGATTACTCGCTGTGTTTATCTCAATAATAACAGGGTTTTGTTTTGTTTTTCTTTTCTATGACTGGTTTCCTAAAGCTGCTTTTTCTGAAAAAGTCATTTTGCTCAAGTTCCTACAGGCACACTTTTCTAGAGCAACATTTTTAAAAATTATTTCTCTTTTTATTAGCTTCTATCTAGAGATTACTTCTAGATTTTTCACTACTCAATATTTGCACATATATGGCAATTGAGGTGGAGGTGGGTAGATGTCTTAATGTGATGCAGGTGCTTCACAGTATCATTCCATTAAAACCACAGTGTCTCTAGCCCATTATTCCAGGTACCTGTCAATGATCCGTATCACCTCATCTGCTCTCTGACATTGTAAAAGGTCTTACACACATTTATCACCATTATTTGCCAAAAAATTTTATGGGATTCTTTGTGTATGATGAGGTACATTTCCAGTAACATCTTGCAAAATATACATCTTACAAGACCAAGAATAAGATTGTGAAAATTTGAAGTCTACTATCTGACATTCAGCCTTGAAAGTACCACAATTTTGGCCAATCATCAGCTTTCACACAAACATTTTGCCCAAGAAGAAGTTTAGTTAACTTGTTGGAAAACCATACAAGTGTGCCCAACCTAAGTAATTATTGTTATTGCAAAATACTATTTATTTCTTTAGGAGATATGTTTTATAAGTATTTGTTGATGACTAGGACCATTATGTTTAATGCTTGATATAAAATGAACATAACATGTAGACTCTGATTATTCCCAATCATTTTAGCTATATAGTAATATAAATATCTAAAGTAGACTTGAATTTTTAGTCTTCCTTCTTCAATCAGTTTGGTCATGTGATTCACTCACTGTGCTGCTGACAGCTTGTCACGAGATTGATGTTAACAATGGGAAGTTAAAATAATTTAAAATAAGATATCTGGGAGACATTTGATATCAAACATGGAGAATATTGTTGAAAATGTGGTAAGATATATTCATTTTTTATTTGCTGAGAAATTTTATCTTAATTTTTGGCAAATGATAAGCTAATTTCTTGTGATTCTAATGACCTTAGACGTATTGTAAGTCCAACATAAAGAGTGAACTTCATAAAAAATGATTCTGTCTTAATAGAAAATCTGATGGCCAAGAAGAGTATATATATATATATATATATATATATATATATATATATATATATCCTACAGAACAAGAAGCAGAAAAAGTGATGAGGCTGTCAGATAAAATATATAAAGTAAAATTGACTTTCATATAGAACTTTGGAGGAAGACGATACAGTAAGAAAGGAGAAGTTAGTGACTGTATTTCAGTTCAAATAGCAGCAGTAAAACAGAACTCCAATTATGAGATCTATTTTGTAAGAAAAAGATTTATTTTTCCCACCAAAATTATAGAACATCTAGTAGGAACTCACATGGAAGCCATTTGACAGATGGTCAAAAGAAAATGCAGGCATCTGTCAATCATATTTATCAATACTGACACCTGCTTAAAAATTCAGAGACATGAATCATACTTTCAAAAGGAAAAATTGCAAGGCATATATACTGCAATAGCTACCAGACCTAGTTTTAAAACTCTTTTCTTCAAACTGCCATAACCTGAGAAGTATCTTTGGGCTGAGAGTAACTGTTCTTGCTGCAGAAATGCATCAGATCAATTTCAGTAGAAATAGTATAAAATGTTTATATAGAAATCTATTAAGCCTAGATGTTTACAGGTATCAGACAAAAATTCTGCCCAGTTACTTTCAGTGGTTTAATAGGAGGAGCCATTGTAACGGGAATTTATTTTTAATATTGGACTTAATGTAAATCAGGTAATGACATTTTACAAACCTCTGTGTATCTTGTACTTCACCAGACATTGTATAGTACTAAAGGCCCGGTGCACTACATTTATACACTTGCGGGGGGAGAGGGAGGTCCCTCAGCCCAGCCTGCACCCTCTAAGCCAGCAGGCGGACATCCCCCGAGGGGTCCTTAGTGCTGCCCCGGAGGCAAGAGAGGCTCCTGTCACTGCCACTGCAGTTGCCAACCATGAGCCTGGCTTCTGGCTGAGTGGCGCTCCCCCTGTGGGAGCACACTGACCACCAGAAGGCAGCTCCTGTTTTGAGCATCTGCCCCCTGGTGGTCAGTGTGCATCATAGCGACCAATCATTCCACGGTTTGATCAATTTGTTTATTAGCCTTTTATTATATAGGATAGCTTTGGAGAGCAAGTGGTGAAGGTGGGGGCATCTGCTCTTGAGGCTGTGGAAAAGAGTAAAGACAATGACATCATTTTGCTAGTACCTATCTTCCTGATGTAAGGTAAACTTAGAATCATTATTAGACCCCTACTATATAAAGGGTAATATAATTTGCAATGAGGAAACATCATAAGAAAAAACAAAAAACAAAATAAACCACAGTATGTATTCTTGAGAAGACTGATGCTAGAAAGTCTTTACCAACTCAAAATTCCTCTTTGTTACAATACCCCACTATTTCTGACCTTTGGCCTTAGCACATGAAGTGACTTCTGCCTTTATTGGCCTGGCACCAGCCCCTTTCCAACAGGGTAGCTCTTCCTTATTCCCATGACGTAGCTCATGTAAGTCCTAGGGCAGTGATGGCGAACCTATGACACGCATGTCAGAGGTGACATGCGAACTCATGTTTTTGGTTGATTTTTCTTTGTTAAATGGCATTTAAATATCCTATCTAATAAAAGAGAAACATGGTAATTAGCGTACAACCGTTACCCTTCCCATTGGCTAATCAGGGCAATATGCAAATTAACTGCCAGCCAAGATGGCGGCCGGCAGCCAGGCAGCTTGAAACTAACATGAGGCTTGCTTGCTTCAGTGATGGAGGACTCCAACGTTCCCCGCCTGCCGCTGCAGGCCTCTGAGCTGCAACTCTAAGCAACTATGTAACAAATATAGAAGCTAAACAAAACCCCAGAAACCTGCTTTAGTCCGCCGGGCTTCAGCCAGCAGGATCGCAACATTGTAAGCAAAGGCCAGAAACCTACTTTCAGCAGTGGAGGCCTAAGAGCTGGTGCCAAGCCTCAAAGCTAAAGCTGACCCAGAATAAAAAGAAAAAAAGGAGCGGTTGGGAGCTTCAGTCACCCCCAGCCTGAAAACAGCCCTCAGCCCCTCACCCAGACTGGCCAGGCACCCCAGTGGGGACCCCCACCTTGAAGGGTGTGTGACCAGTTGCAAACAGCCATCATCCTCTCACCCAGGCTGGCCAGGCACCCCAGTGGGGCCCCCACCCTGATCCAGGACACCCTTCAGGCAAACCAGCTGGCACCCATCCGTGCACCAGGCCTCTACCCTATACAGTAAAAGGGTAATATGCCTCCCAGCACTGAGATCAGCGGAGCCGTGAGGCCTCCCAGCACCGGGATCAGCATGACAGGGGGCAGCGCCCAAACCCCCTGATCGCCCTGCGGCTCTGTGTGTGACAGGGGGCGGGGCCACAACCTCCCTATCCACCTTTCTCTGTTCGTGACAGTGACAGGGGAAGTCGCCCCAACCCCCTGATCAGCCCTGCTCTGTGCCTGATAAGGGGGAGCTCACCAACCCCCTGATCGGCCCTGCTCTGTGGGTGATAGAGGGCAGCGCCCCAACCCCCTGATTGGCCCTACTCTGTGCGTGACAGGGTGCAGAGCCCCAACCCCCCTGATGGGCCCTGCTCTGTGAGTGACGGGGGTGGCACCGCAACCTCCCCATCCACCCTGCCTTGAGTGTGACAGGGGACGGTGCCCCAACCCCCCAATCAGCCCTACCCTGAGCGTGACTGAGGGTGGCATCACAACCTCCCGATCGCCCTGCTCTGTGCATGACAGGGGGCAGCGCCCCAACTCCCCAATCGGCTCTGCTCTGAGCCCAACCAGGGGCTGCACCCAGGGATTGGGCCTGCCCTCTGCCACCGGAAGCAGGCCTAAGCCAGCAGGTTGTTATCTCCCGAGGGGTCCCAGACTGTGAGAGGGCACAGGCGGGGCTGAGGGATCCCCCCCCTCCCCCCGGAGTGCACAAATTTTTGTGCACTGGGCCTCTAGTATAAAATAAATATAAAAAATATAAATCTTTGTTTTACTATGGTTGCAAATATTGAAAAATTTCTATATGTGACATGGCACCAGAGTTAAGTTAGGGTTTTTCAAAATGCTGACACGCCGAGCTCAAAAGGTTCGCCAGCACTGTTCTAGGGGTTCCCACTTTCATGTCCCATCCCCTCTCCTCACTGAGGCTGGAGACACCACTCTGTTTTTCTGCCCCTGGCGTCTCCTGCCTTGTCCTATAAACAACCTGGAAGCAGAGCTGTTGGTTCCTCACCTTTCTATCTTCAGCATCTAGCCCAGCTGCCTGGCCTGGCCAGACAGTGCCCGCGGGAGGAGGCAGTGAAAGATGGTGTTGCCCTGGCCTATACTCTGGGAATGCAACACCATCCATTTGTCCAGGTCAGAGAGGAGTTTACAGCTATTGAGGGAACTTCCGAGTGCATGTCACACTTCTGTACAATACACAAGTCTTTCTAGTCCAGGTTTTGTTTTGTTTTGTCTTTAAATTCACTTTGTTTTGACAATTTGAATGAGAAGAGGAGGAGGGCAGATGTAGGTGATGGTGTCAGAAGAAGCTGCCATTTCCCTTCATGGAATTTTTTCCGGAGGCAAGACAAGCAACAAGTACACCTTTTCTCTCATTTTTCAAATGTATGGTTGTGTTTTCATCTTTTTGTATCGGGAGCTTCAGAAGGGCAGACACTTTCCCTTGCAGTAGTTGGGGTCAGGGTGAAGAGGATTAAAAACCAGTTAATAATGGTATTTAAAAATAGGCCTGTTGGAAATGGCATTCATTTTCTGTTTCTTTACCTTATGACCCTGGGCATAACCAGACATTCCATATGTTATATTGTCAGTGGTTTTGAATAGAATTGAATTGAACTGAATCATATGCCCTTCTCCCTACCTTGTACAAATCGCCTCAGAAATATAGTTGAGTGTGTGTGTGTGTGTGTGTGTGTGTGTGTGTGTGTGTGTTTAAGTACACAGAGGGAGAGAGGGAGAGTAAGAGAGGGCTTTTCCTCACTTTTTAAAATAGGGAAATCTGGCTATAAAAAATCAATGTTGTCTTCAGTGGCTCTATAGATCTGAATGCCATCCAAAGTGCCCTGTCCCCTGATGCAACTGATGAATCCAAAGACAAGTGAGGGAAAATGGAAAAAGATAAAGGAGAGTGATTGAGGGTAATACACAGACATACTTTTTGTTCATTAAAATATCAAGCTGCCACCAGACTTTGTTGTGAATTTCAGTGACCTCAAGTCAAACGGAGACTTGAGGTGGATATGACCCTCAGACTCTTGCCTCACCCACTGCGCTATGTGTAGTCTGTAACAAGTTGCATGTCTCCTGGAGGACCACACAGCAGTGCCTGTGTGTCTGCATATAAATCTTAAATGGATTTTTTTTTTTTACTTTTACAAGACTGGTAGACCATGGATCTTGTAGTTGTGAGATAATGCACTTCATCTTCACTCTTACCTCTCACCATGTCACTCCCCCAAAGGAGAGAAACAGAAAGATGTGAAACCACGAAGGGGAAACGGGAAAAGGGTAAAGGGCTTGTCTTTGACAAGATGAGAATGTTTCCACCACTGCCTTGGGAGTCCTGCATATTACTAATATTGCCCCTCCAGCCACAGTCCCGACTGTAACCATTGGACTATGTGAGAGGAAACAGCCAAACCCAGTGGAAAGCCATTTTGCAATGGAACAAAGTAATATTGAGAGGCTCTGGGACAGCTGATGCCACAGAACTTTCCTCATGGGTTGACTCTGAGATATCTAGCAGGAGAACCTAATATAGCATTCCACATATGCATATATATCAATGAATTTATGGGAAGGACATTGAACAAAATCCACTATGAGTATTTCTTTTCTATTACTCAAACATGCCATATAAGCATATTGTGTTTATTGAAATGCTACAGTGCTTTTAAACAAAGTAATATTTTCATGGTCATTAAATTAAGAAAAAAATTGTGTGTATGTCATAGCTGTTCAAAGTTGTCTTGAGAGCATGGTTTTAGCAGATGTAAAAATTAAGCTACACGCCACATCCAATGCGAATTAGACTGTTAATTTGGGAAAATTTGCTTTACTGTACTGAGCTTTAGTATTTGTGAAGATTCAATTAGATCATTTAAAAAAAAAAAAAACACTCAGCCAAATGGTAGACATAAACTAAGTACTTAATTAAAAAAGAATTAATTATAAAAATTAGTTATCTGATAAATCTATAAACAAAAGGATAAAATTAGATACCATATCATCACTATTTTAGAAGAGATTAATACTAGTAATAATCCCCATGCGTCTTATCATGTACTCTAATAACTTCCAATGCAAAGTGCAGAATTAGATGTAAGGCCAGACTATTTAGAAACTCAGCAAACATTGTTATTTCTTCATGAACCAAAAATGACAAAACAAAGTCAGGAATATATATTTCTCAATATGATGGCTCCTTTTCATGGTCTTTCCAAGAACACTGTTATAGACAAAATAAATGCTATTTCAAAGAGTTTAAATGTTACAAAATTTGAGTAGGAAAATAAAGACCGAGACAGCATATTGTTGAGTGGAAGAATCTTACATATATTCATCCTCTGTGGGATTTTTTTCAAGAGTAGAAAGAATTATTTAACTGATCCCTTGAATTATTTTAGCCTTATTTTGGACACCAACCTGCTCTCAATTATCTTAGAATCTATCAAGTCCATGCCTCCCAAATCAGGCTCTCCTGGAATTCTGTTTGAATTCACATTTAGACTAGTCCGACTACTAGCGTGTCTACTTTAGTAACTGTTTTTCTTTCATCATGGTTAAGGTTATATGGGAGATATATCTTCTCATTCCAGATGGTTGACTGTGTTTTGCGTTATGATTTCATGGCTTATGTTACTTGATGCACTTTAAAAATGTAGTCTAGATTCTTCATTTAAAAAAACAAAACACATTTCCACCTATAGATTATTAATTTAAATAATTCTAAGTCGAAGACGATCCCATGTGCTAACTGTTAGCATCACGACGCTGTCAGCATGAACAGTCTGATAAAACCTCTTGCCAGTCCCCGGAGACAGCTCTTGGAAGCTGTCAGGCTGAACGCAGGAAACCGTTTTGTTTGCTGCACAGAATTCCTGTGACCGCTGACTGCACGCGGGCAGCGGAGTGCGTGCTGGCATTGGCCTTCCCTCCTGGGTGCATTGCTTGGAGATTTGCTGCCATTGAAATGCTTGAAATAGAATGGATCAGTTCCAACTGGCATAATTGGTACAGCCCGTGCAACTTTATTAGAGAGACTGAGGTTTGCCCTTGGTCCTGAAAGAACTAAAGAACTATTACGTAAGTCTTAAACAATCTTTACTGTTGTCTGAGGGAATGAGGTCGTTGCATCCATTTTATGCTGATCGTCCTGCAGTAATGGGAGGCAGGATGCAGCAGCATGCACGCAGAGTGCATGTTTTAAGCTCCCAAGTAAAGCTCAGCGTGACATTGCTAACAACATAAAACAAAGCTGGGTACATATTTATACTAGTAGGTTCAGGTATAAGCGATTTCATATTGAGAGTTTTATATGCATTTGATAGATTTCTGTTAGATGAAAATGGTCATGTATCTTGCTAATGATTTTTAAAAGTCAATATTGAGATGCTTTCCTTTGGCACAAGATGGCACTTTAACTTCAGAGATCCCATGTAATTTCCACGAGCTTTCTCCTTGCAAAAAGAAAACAAGCAGGAGTTCCCCCCACTGAAAGCAGACACCAGTTGGAAAGAGGGAAAGAAAAGCAGAGAATAGTTGTGCAATAGAGAAAATGTCTGCAATATAATGCGAGGGAGGGTGGACAGGGCAGGGCAATGGATGCAATAATCTTTTATTTAATGAGTTAGAAATTTGAAGGACAAGTTAATGTTATTTCACATGGGAACAAAGAACACTTCCAGAAATATTATTTTTTCATTTTAAGCCTTAGATAGTCCCTCATCAATATAACTTTCTTGAAAACATGACTAAGATATTCTATTGAGAATCACAAATTCCATTCATTCTGTTTGTATTATGTTACTTGACAAGGTACTTGTAGTCATACCGCCACCACTGCTGTTGCTGTTCTTGGGTGTGCATATGTGTGTTTTCTGTCCTGCAAGGAGTGACAATTCGTGTCCCTAGCTGATTCCTCTGGGAGGTGATTGTTCTCGTTTCCATGATGTTTCTGTATCAGTGCATCCTACCACTAGGCACCTCCATTGTCTAGTGCTATTTAGGCATCCTCTTTGGAAGGAGCATAGAGTGGTGCTGAATTTAAGGTGCATGAGCTTGTCAGAGTCCCTCTGGCCCTTCTCACTTTCATAGTTAGCTGAAAGCATTATGAGCTCATGGCCTTCTTTGTTCCGCATTTTATTGGACAGTTTTAGACAGGATACTTAAAATCTTTGGGATAAATGTGTCCTATCGCTGTCCCCAGTAATATCCATTATAAATTATCCATTATAACAAAAGGAAATGATAGAGATAAAAGGCTAAGAACCTAGCATAATTGGATTTTTATAAAATATATGTATATTTTGCTTCCCTTTAAGAATCACAAGAAACAAAATTATAGTAATTATTTAAGGACATGTAATAATCATAATGAAAATAACAGCCTTTCAGTTATAGAGTACATAAAGGTGTAATGAGCATTTTCATATGTCTTCTTTCTTTTTTTAAAACTTTAAACCTACAGTTATCAGTCCTTAATTGGAACAACTGACTTCACTCTTATCATTTTAAGCACCTAGCGGTTTGTGTGATATCTCATGGAGCCTGCGATGGCCGTGGAAGTCAGGCATGGATGTTACAGTCAGGACAGAGTAGTCAGCAAAGCTGCCCCCCACGCTGCAGGGCTGTTGGCAGCTGCTGCTCAGGACCGACCACGCTGTGGGCATGGGGCCACTCCAGAAGGGGCAGATATCTCTGCCACCTGCTTGCAGATAATCCTCCCATGTCCACATTTTAGGAAGTCAAATAACTTTGCTAACATTAAACCATAGGACTGCTAAAAGAGAATCTGGGAAACATATTTTTTTTCTTATTTTCTACCTTGGCTAAGTGGGTGCACAATATATGAAGTGTGGCCATATAAAGAGATGGCGTCAATGGTTTGGGGAATACGTGAACTCCAGGTGGTTTTAAAAAAAACCCAACTTTATTATCCCGTTGTTTCAAATGAAAATAATTGAAACTTAGAAATTTTGAAGTCCAATTCCTTTGAACAACACCAGATCTGCTCTGCAATTGTTAATATATGCAAAATTATAATACTTTAATATTTAAATTCTCTGTATTGTTAAGACCTCTTGGGAAATCTCAGCCCTAACTGAGCTTATTTCTATGTATTAGAAACATTCATTTTAAAATGTGAGACCTCAGTTTCATTTTAGTAGAGATATGCTCATTATGTATCTATCCCTAAGGCTAAAAGAATTTCTGGCACAAAGGCAAAATCAGTTAGCTCTAGCACAGGCAAAAGATAATAGTAGTTGTAAAAAATCAAATTTCTTGCGGAAATGATGGCCCTCGTGTTTCAGAAGGGATTTTTATTTTAGGAAAATAATTATGTGATGATATATTTTGTATAGAAAAAAAGAACAATAGACTAAAGTATGAGAAATTTATAATTCAAACACTCTCCAGTGCTACTTTTGGTTAATTATATCCAAATCCTAAACTGTTGCTATCTCTTTTCACTATTTTTTTAAAGTCTTATTTTTTAAAGATATGTTTTTATGGAAGAAAGGAGAGGGAGAGACCGAACCATCAATAATGAGAAAATCATCCATCGGCTGCCTCCTGCACACTCCCTACTGGGGATCGAACACGCAACCCAGGCATGTGCTCTGACTAAGAATCTAACTGTGACCTCCTGGTTCATAGGTCAATGCTCAACCACGGAGCCACACCAGCTAGACATTTTTCACTCTCTTTTCTACCTCTGTACAAGGATACTCACTCTTATCTTCCCCTCCCTTTCTGGGCTTTGTCTGTGAAGTCCTGTGCTTTCTATTGCATTACTTTTCTCTGTCTCCCAGAGGTGGTTTCTATAGTTAGGATAAGGAGCAGCCTGGAAGTCACCCCTTTGATAGGGCCAGGCCTCATTAAAATCTAAAGTTTTAGAAATGTATGGAAATATCTTTTGTAGACACTTCTATATCTGCTTATTTCTTAAATACTGGATTTTTCTCACTGGCAGTAACCTAATGCAATACATTTATGGAAAATGGAAATGTTCTGATTCCTGAAGCTGGGGAGGATGTGGGAGTAGCTCAGAATGGGTAAAAGAACTTCAAGGATTGGAACAAGGATCTCAGTGCTACCAGAATCTTTCCTGTCTCCACTTGGGTTCATTTTATATACAGTCTCTATCCACATGGCAGTGGCAATGACAATTGGCAGTGCCAGCTTCCTAACACTCAAGTAACTTGTCCTAGAGGGAATAGAATGTCTTACTCCTAGCAAGCAGTTTGCCAACCTCAGAACACCATAGAATTGAAGGAATTTGGGCTACTTGTCAATGGACCAATAACAATTATCAGCAGTCGGGGGCACTAGAATATTTTGAGGACTGTGTTAGATGGCCATCCCTAGGGAAATGAAGACTATGGCTGACAACTTCACCGTGACCATGAAAAAGGGAGAAAGTCTCCCTAAAGGAAAAGGCCGCTGTTCAGAACACAAACAGAATGAGACCACACAAAGTTACCCAACCTTATTCCCTACACTATCTTCTCCATATATAGACTGATGAGTCTTCTCATGCTCTAAGTACATGGTTCAACATCTCCAGGGCCTCTGTCACCTCAGCAAGTAGTTTAATTTTTCCCCATAGATTTGGGGGAAGAGATTATAAAGAACAAATAGGAGCCACCTGGGATACAGTGATTGAATAACCACTAGATGAAAGAAAACATCAGAAGTAGTGAATATTATTATTCCTGATACTTTTGCATTTCTTTAATTCTTAAGTCTCCGTGAATTTAAGGTAAGTTTAGGGATAGCCATTTTA
This sequence comes from Myotis nattereri, assembly GCF_964212035.1. NCBI lineage: Eukaryota > Metazoa > Chordata > Mammalia > Chiroptera > Vespertilionidae > Myotis > Myotis nattereri. Next base: position 25,841,048 of record NC_138077.1, read on the forward strand.
TTATTCCCTTTCCCACAAACAAACATAGGATTATATCAGACTTCCTTCTTTATGCTCCCACAGCACTGTTTTTGATGATTACATCCAAGGAAAAATGGAGAAAACAAAGTTCTTAGGACTTGTGATGTCTAGCCCCTTGTCCTCTCTATCTATATAAGGCTAATCAAATTAAGCAGTGCATAAAATTAAGACCCAAAATAAAGTTTAAAAAACAGACAAATTATTGTATCCTTCTCCCTTACCTGTAGTAGCATGGAATACTCTTATGAAATGCGTCTTATTAGGATTGTTGTCCTATAAAGCAGAAATGGTGGAAAAAGATGTTCTGGGATGCCTAGATGTTATACGGAAATCATAAAAATTATTTTACAAATATCTTAAGGAGCAGGGTCTGAGTGGCATTCTGAAATCAATAGAAGACAACCATCAATTCAGCATTAAGAGTTTATATAGTCTCAGTGCTGATATTTGACCTGGAGATTATAGGCACTCTCAGACTATGCAAGGAGTAAAACTTCTGAATTTCATCTCTGGTATTTTTTTTGGAGGGGAAGAGTGAGGGAAGGAAGTCTAAAAATACCCTTCCATACACATTTACTAGATCTTATCAGCACATCTTCACTTGTCAGCATTAGTGTTCAGCAGTTGGTCAATATTTCACAAATACAACTTGGATAATGATTGAGCATAAGTTATGTAATCATTTCTGTTCATAAGAGGAAACCCATACATGATGCACTCACAATAATCCATGAGACATGTCTTTGGGTTAAATATTATATATATATATCTCCATCCTATCTAATAATGGCCAAACATGGTAATTGACCATACCTTCACTACGCCTCCCAGTGGCTAATCAGTGAGATATATAAATTAACCACCAACAAAAAAGGCGGCAAATTTGCATATTGCAGGCAGGGCAGGACAGCGTGAGCCTCCAGCACAAGTCGCCATCCAGGCCCCGTTGCCAGAAGCCACTTGCCTGCCGCCCAGGACCGAATCGGGTCCCAGCCGCAGGCACTCCGGCCCCGCAAGCCCCAAGAGCCGCCTGCCTGCCACCTGGGACCTGATCCGGTCCTGGCCGCAGGCATGCCAGCCTCTGAAGCCCCAGGAGCCACCTGCCAGCCGCCTGGGACCCGATCCAGCCCCAGGCTGCAGGCATGCTGGCCCCACAAGCCCCAGAAGCCGCCAGATATGGCAGTAACTCTATCAGTAAGCACTCTGAAAGTCAGTGGCATAAATGCACCAATTAAAAGACAGATTATGAGGGTGAATCAAAAACAAAACCCACTTTAAATATAAAGACACATATAGATTAAAAGTAAATGAATTAAGCTGCAGCCTGTTTTGCTCAGTGGATAAAACATTAGCCCTTGGACTGAAGGGTCCCAGGTTAGATTCTAGTCAAGGGCATGTACCTCAGTTGCTGGCTTGATCCTCAGTCCCTATCAGAGCATGTGCAGGAGGCAACCAATCAATGTGTCTCTCCCTTTCCCTTCACTCTCTCTAAAATTCAATGGAAAAATATCCTTGGGTGAAGATTAACAAAAACAAAGTAAATGGATTAAGTAACATTAAAGAGATTATAAGAAAAATATATTCCAAATTTTGTTAGTTGTATAATGGTTATGTTTAAATTATTAACACCTAAGAAATTGGGTGAAGGGTACATATAATATGCTGTAGTATTTTATAGTTTTTTTTACATGTATGAAACTATTTCAAATTAAAATATTAAAAAATTAAAAATTAATAAAATATTAATTGAAATGTGTACGCATTATATGAAAAACCTCCTAATTGCTTCTAGCATAATTTATTAAATTATGCTAAAATTTATAAGCATTCAATTAAAAATATCTTAATTCTTAATGATATAATAGAAAATATATAATAATGCAGTTATAAGCACTTATCTAAAATAAAAATTTAAAGAAGTGAATTTAAAGAAGGGATTAGTTAAATAAAATATATGCACAACCCATGGACACAGACAGCAGTATGGTGATGGCCAGAGAGAAATGGGGGGCAAGAGCTGGGTAGAGGGGGTAAAAGGGGGAAAATAGGGACATCCTATATAATAATAATAAAAAGCTAATATGCAAATTGACTGAACAGCAAAATGGCCGGTTGCTATGATGCGCACTGGCCATCAGGGGGCAGACGCTCAATGCAGGAGCTGTCCCCAGGTGGTCAGTGCACTTCCATATGGGGAGTGCCACTCAACCAGAAGCTGGCTCATGGCTGGCCAGTGCAGAGGTGGCAGGAGCCTCTCCCACCTCCGTGGCAGCACTAATACTGTCCAACTAACGGTTTAGGCTCAATCCCTTGGGGGCCTAAGCCTTTAGTCGTACATCCCCTGAGGGCTCCCTTGCTGCCAGAAGGATGTTTGACTGCAAGCTTAGGCCTGATCTCCTGGGGAGTGGGCCTAAGTCAACCGGTGGACATCCCCCAAGGGGTCCTGGACTGCAAATGGGCGCAGGCCAGGCTTAGGAACCCCCCCACCGAGTGCACAAATTTTTGTGCACCGGGCCTCTAGTATGTGTGTGTGTGTGTGTGTGTGTGTGTGTGTGTGTGTGTATAATTTATTTATTTATTTATTTATTTATTTATTTATTTATGGTCATTCCATTCCTTGTCAACCTTGTATATAACATTGCAGTGACATTTCTAATACTTGTATTTTCATTGACTGTGCATCTTTATCTGCCACTAGATTATAATACATATTTTTTTTTAAATATATTTTATTGATTTTTTACAGAGAGGAAGGGAGAGAGATAGAGAGTTAGAAACATCGATGAGAGAGAAACATCAATCAGCTGCCTCCTGCACATCTCCTACTGGGGAGGTGCCCGCAACCCAGGTACATGCCCTTGACCGGAATCGAACCTGGGACCTTTCAGTCCGCAAGCCGACGCTCTATCCACTGAGCCAAACCGGTTTTGGCTATAATACATATTTTAAAAATAGTTTTATATTACAAGGCAAATATGTATTCAAAGTTTATATGAAAATAGTAGGTTCTGTTAGAAACTTAAGAGGGAGCTATTCTGCCTTGTCACTTATGACCTAGCATAATATCTACCCCATGGTAGCATTTTAATAAGTGTTTACTAAATTAAAAATGTATTTTTTATCAATAATAACATCATGAGCATACTGAGAGTCAACATAATGAATACTTGTGTCTCTTTGGCTGGAAAAATGTTACTTATTCAATCCTTAGGTGAGTTGAAGTGAAAACATCTTCAAATGACTCAAAATTAGTTGTAATAATCATTAGAACTTCTCATAGTCTGGTTCTGCCTCTTCTACACTCATGGAAGAATTGTACTTTCCCTGTCCCTTGGAGAGAAAGTCTCATGAGGGCATGAGACTTGTTTTGACAATAAAAGATGAATGAAAGTGATTTGTGTCATTTCCAAGTGGTAGCACTAAGAGCTTGAGGGTGATTTACCACATTGATTTCTAAGTTAAATGAACTTTTCTTTTTAAAAAAAATAAATTTCTTTGATTTTTTTACAGAGAGTAAGGGAGAGGGATAGAGAGTTAGAAACATCAATGAGAAACATAGATCCACCTACCTCCTGCACACTCCCTACTGGGGATGTGCCTGCAACAAAGGTACATGCCCTTGACCAGAATCAAACCTGGGACCCTTCAGTCTGTAGGCCAATGCTCTATCCACTGAACCAAACTGGTCAGGGCTAACTGAACTTTTTTATAGAAACTATAAAAATGAGATAACCCATCATTAAGGAATATCATTAAACTAAAAAGATTCAATTATGAGTAAGACTTAGACAAAAAGACTTTTTAGACACAGTTGGCATTTATTAAATTCACAATCACAATTTGACATTACAGACTCTTTGTACTTAGACATGGGACTTAGCTGTATTTAAGGTCACAATAACTTCTTCTTCTAGCTATTAAGTATTATATTTATCTTTTTTAGACTAACCTAAAATTGTTGCTGGATTATAAATGACTACTTCATTATTTATAATATTTCCATTAGCCATCATCTATTACAGTGGTTCTCAACCTTCTGGCCCTTTAAATACAGTTCCTCATGTTGTGACCCAACCATAAAATTATTTTCTTTGCTACTTCATAACTGTAATGCTGCTACTATTATGAATTGTAATGTAAATATCTAATATGCAGGATGGTCTTAGGCAACCCCTGTGAAAGGGTCGTTCAACCACCAAAGGGGTTGCGACCCACAGGTTGAGAACCGCTGACCTATAAGCTGTTGCAGTTACTCCTTATATTTACAGTTTTCTTTGTAAGAGTTTTCTATCCTTCATTTTGTGTTTGTTTCTTTTCACATAAGAGGGACAGGGAAAAGCATCTCTTATTCAGGATTTTTCTTCAGTTCCATAGCCTTCAACCTTCAATGAGAAATCAATTATCTGTATAATTCAAGCATAGGCAATTTCTAGGGTATCTTTTCACTAAACTTACTCCTGATGACTCTTTACTTTTTTAAAATAAGACATGTGTTGGCATAAATACATTCTTTCATGAAGAAGTTGGTGATGTTCAATCTACTTATTTTTAATTCCTATAGGGATATTTTAGAAAAGATTTCCATAAAACCTAATGCCTTCCTTCCTTACCTTCATGTGGATATAAAGGAAAACTCTGTGTGATCACAGATATTGTTAAAAACAACTTCTGGTTCAATATGCAGTTACAACATTTGTTCTTCCAGTGTTAATTTTATGTCATTGATTAGGCAAACCTAGAAGAATGCTCCAATCTATTTCCATGAACCAATCATTTATATGTGATTAGCTTCTCTGTAGCAGATAAAAATTGTTTCTTTGCTTTTCCAAGGCTACTGGAGAAAACTCCTGGTCCAATCATGCCTCTCACTTTACTTTCTGTCTCCCTAACCACAAAGTTAGAGACAGAGCCTGAAAGTTGAGGCAGAGTTTTAGCTGTTAGTTCATTTGAATTTTGATGTGATTATTAAGAATATAATGACAAGATATTAGAGCAGACATGTAAAATGCTGTAGAGAGTAATTAAAGACTGATCACCTTTAACAAGTTTTCTTGGACAGTCCCCATAACCGGATTTCATGATTCAAGAGGAGGACTCATAGGACACAGCATGCAGTCATGGCCAGAATTTAGGACAGTGCAAGGATAAAGCAACATCAGCAAAGGGAAAAGGCATAAGGGCAAAGTACATTGGGACTCAGGCACAAGCATCCAAGCATCCTCTCCCAGTGGAGTTGCACAAAATGTCCTTAATTCCTCCAACAACAAGTTGTGACAACATAAGTGAAGTGTCTTCTAACTGAGAAGCTCAATAGAGAATCGGTGCCTATTTTTGGGGGGGTCATATAGGCACTTTTGGCCTATGATACCAGACTCCCAAAAGGAAAGTAAATATCAATATTAATCACACTTTTGTACTATTTACACGAAGTGAGGCACTCATCATATCAGTGTAGGTGACTGTTCACCAGTCAAGTTCCCAGGCATACGCCAAGGGCCAGCCCTCTAAGCAGGCGTTTGGGTGATAGTCCTCTCAGGCCTGTTGTGTTAACTCTTTTCTGCACACTCATTTTGTCCCTCTCCCTACTTGCAGTTCTCTTGATTTCCTGTTGTGTTTGAGTCTATGTTTGTCCCAAGTTATTATTTTTCTAATTAGCACCATCAACTTTTTCTATTCCTAAAAGATGCCTTCTGGGAATAGATTTCTTTATGGGTAATAGAAATGGTCTGGAATTGGTGATGATCATTGCACAACTTTGTAAATATACTAAAAACCACCGCATGGTACACCTTAAAAAGGTGACTATTATAGTATGTGAATTATATCTTAAACATCACTTAGTACTTCTCTTCAAACAGCACCATTTAGTTCCCTTGGTTTCAGACTAAATGTCTTCTAATCTGAAATGTTTCGCAAAGAAAGATATTCATAAAAACTTGACAGTAGTGACACCTTATTTTTGGCATGTGTTTTATATTTTATAAAGAAAGTTTATGCACATTATGTTACCTTATCCCTCATTCTCCCTGTTCATTAGACAAATGGAGAATCAAACATACAATAGAATTATCTATTAATGTAATAGTTTGCTCAAAGGGCATGACTAGAAATTTGTCATTTAGAGGTCTTGAAACTCTCTTGTCAGGACAGGCCTCCGGCTTTGTACAGATTTGTGTGAATTGCTTTGAAAAAGCAATTTAGGGTTCTCCCAGGTGGGTACAAGGAACAGTTCATCCAGACTGCTGAAAATGACACAAAGTGCTCTGTCATTGTTCTGGTTATTAATTGCTGCATAATAAATTACCCCAAAACACAGAGGCTTTAAATGGCAACCACAGTATATTATCTCATAGTTTTTGTGGGCCAGGCATTTGGGAAGGCCTTGACAGGGTGATACTTCTAATCCACCTGGCATGACAGAGTAAACTTGCTGCTGTTCAGCTCACTGTCTGGTCTGGAAGGTCTCTGTCAGTTTTATTCAAATGTTTAGAATCTTAGTGGGGACCAAAGAAAGGCTTGGATTAATTGAACCCTTCTCTCTCTCTATGTAGTGTCAGGACCTCTTCATCAGGGTAGTCAGACATTTTACATGTAGCCTAAAGCTCCTTAAGACAGCCCTGGCTTGTGTTGCTAAGTGGTTAGAACATTGGCTAGTACACTGAAGGTGCTGGTTTGATCCTTCTGGCCCTGTAGTATGTGGGGAAGGAAGCCAATCAATGCATATCTCTGACATTGATGTCTCTCTCTCCTTCTTTCTCTTTCTCACTCTCTCTCTCTTTGTCCCCCTCCTTCCTCCCTTCTACTCTCTCTAAAAAGCAATGGAAAAAATATCCTTGAATGAGGATTAACAACAACAAAATCCCGTAAGACCAAAGCAGAAGCTGTCAGTCCTTTTGAAGGCTGGACCAAGAGCTTCATAGTGCCATTTTGGTCATTTTATACAGGTCAAAGCAGCCCTAGGCAGCCTAGATGCAAGGGGAGAAGACAGCCACTACCTCTCAGTGCAAGGAGTGCCAAAGAATACTGACTCCACCATGGTTACTCCAACATGATTTTGTGGCTGTGCTGATGTTTACTTTTGGGGTGGACTCTCAATGCCTTGTCCTGGGTCCTCAGACATTCGATGGGAAGGCAGCTTGAGAGTTGATAGCCTAGGAATTTTCTAGCATCTCCTTGGTGAGTAACAGGGTGAAACAACATAACTGGCTAGGAAATCTTCCTGCACGATTGCTAAAATAAACCTTTCAGGCTCCCCACTGCTGACCTTCATGGTTGTACCCAAACAATTATTACCAAGCTTTCATGCCAACCCTTAAGTGAGAATTTAGAATAAACAATTCAGTGAATATTGGCTTATAGCTGGGTTAAAAATTAAAGATTTATCGAAAAGTGGGTAAAATATACCTAGTGCATCAAAGAGCTGCCTTTTCAGTAGTGAGTGAGGGATTAGTTTAGCCCATGACCTTTTTGGAGCCTTAGAATAGGTGAGATAAAGAATACATGTATTTTATTTTATTTTATTTTTTATTTATTTTTTTAAAATATATTTTATTGATTTTTTACAGAGAGGAAGTGAGAGGGATAGAGAGTTAGAAACATTGATGAGAGAGAAACATCAATCAGCTGCCTCCTGCACACCCCCTACTGGGCATGTGCCTGCAACCAAGATACATGCCCTTGACCGAAATCGAATCCAGGACCCTTCAGTCCGCAGGCCGACGCTCTATACACTGAGCCAAACTGGTCAGGGCAAGAATGCATGTATTTTAAAGGAAAGGGAGTACAGTGAGAAAAGTGAAGTGTAGAGATTTAGAATTCGTGAAAATAAGATTTCCAGGCTAAAAAAAGAGCAGGATTTATTATATGGTTTCAACATTATGAAGAAAAACACATTTCATGTACTTTATATTTTTTAACAATGGCATTATCTGGCTATGACAGTGGTCTGCAAACTGCAGCTCGGCAAACTGCTGCTCACAAGCCACATGTGGCTCTTTGGCCCCTTGTGTGTGGCTCTTCCACAAAATACCAACTTCTGAGCATGGGCCACGAAGTTTCAATCGCACTGTACATGCACGCCCGCACATGATATTTTGTGAAAGAGCCACACTCGAGTGGCCAAAAAGCCTCATGTGGCTCGCGAGCCACAGTTTGCCAACCACTGCACTATGATATGAGGTAAAACACAATGAATTAGTTTAAATATGTATATTCTCCAACTTTCACATCTAATAAATGGAGATATGAACATTATTTCTGCCCTATCCTAGGAATTTTGAAAGCCTCAGAATCAAGGAATATTGATGAGTCATTGATATAACTGTTTTTTTTACTACAAAATAATCTATGTATCATGCAAATATTATTCAGTATTGATTTGTTATAAAATTGATTTAATAGATATTAAAAACTTCCTGTGTGCCAGGCCTTGTAAAATTAAGTAGAAATTGGAAATTGACAGTGACTATAACTTAGTCACGTTAACTGTTGTTTTTCCTTCCTTTATCTTTCTATCTCTCTTTTTATTTTTGGAATAGAATTAGCCTTTAAAAAGTCTTTGACCTTCTTCAAAGAGTTTCCTGTCCATTAGAGAGACCTGGACTCCATGGCTGATACCTGGGACTGTGAAATATGCACTTGCCGAAGGTGGAAGAAATCCTGTTATGTAGTGTCTCTTGGCATTTAAAAATAAACACTGTCACGTCCGAACAAGTGGAAAAAATAGCTCCCCCTGCTGCACTTGCGGCTCTCCTCTCTGTTTGCTGTCTGGAAGCTCTGCCTGGGGTTGAAACGCTGAATGGTTCTCAGATACGTCTAAATGCATTCCTTGCTGTGAAGCAAGATGGAAACTCATGGTCTGAATTTCCTTGCAACATTATTAACTTTTTCAACTTTTTCTCCCAACGGCCATGACAGAAAGGAAGACAAGAAATAAAGCAGCTCTTTTGGCATGCAGTATATTGTAGACTTTCATTTCCACCTCTTGCACTGTAACTCCTTATGAGTCTATGACAATACAATCTTTCAAGTTTTCCTTTATGTTTTATCCAAGTTTTACTTCACTCGGATTCTATTATAGTATTCTACTTCATGCTCCGTGTACCACTCTGTACAGCATTTTTATCTCCTCTCTGTTCCAAATTCTTGGAGGCTACTGAGTTATTATTTCATATAAAGTTTTGGAAGTTGGCTATCTGGAAAGCAAAGATGCAGAGATGGCATTTTCCAAGGTCCTTACTGTGCATTTGAAAACAAATATAGTTTTTAAAGCTAAAAATATTGATACTCTCAAAAGACAATTAGAAACCCTTTCACCACAAGAATTATCTATATATATAAAACTAGGGGCCTGGTGCACGAAATTCGTGCACTGGGTGTGTGTGCGGCGGGGGAGTGTCCCTCAGCCTGCCCCCTCTCACATACTGGGAGCCCTCAGGCATTGACCCCCATCACCCTCCAATCACTGGATCGGCCCCTTGCCCAGGCCTGACACCTCTGGCCTAGGCATCCAGCCTGGGCAGCGCGGACCTGCAGTGGCAGCGGGAGGGGGGCGGGGCGCGATCGCGTGGCTCCGCCCCTGCCTCTGCAGGATGCCTCTGGCTGAGGCGTCCAGCCCGGGCAGCGGGAACCCACAGCTGCAGCGGCCCCGTGATCGTGGGCTTCGCTTTAGGCCCAGGCAAGGGGCCCCTAGCTCCTGAGACTGCCAGCTTCGACGGTGCCCAGCTCCCATCGCTGGCTCCACCCCTACTTCCTGCTATCACTGGCCAGGGCGGCAGAGGCGCCTGATTCTCCGATCATGGCTGGGGGGCAGGGCAAAGGCAGCCCCAGCTCTTAGCTCCCCCCTGGGTTTCCGATCACTGTCAGTGGCAGGGGGCTTCTTCCTGCTTTCCCTTTCGCCTCCCTGCATTGTGCCTACATATGCAAATTAACCGCCATCTTGTTGGCAGTTAACTGCCAATCTTAGTTGGCAGTTAATTTGCATATAGCCCTGATTAGCCAATGAAAAGGGTATCGTCATATGCCAATTACCATTTTTCTCTTTTATTAGTGTAGATGCTAATATGCTAAGTGTCCGCCCATTTGACTGGTCACTATGATGCGCACTGAACACCAGGGGGAAGACGCTGAACACATGAGCTGTCATGACACGCACTGGCCATTTACAGAGAAATGGCACTGCAGACCTGGCACCCACAGAGCAACACTTGGCTTTCCCCAGGTGGGGCACAGGTTTCCCCCACCCCAGAGCAATAGCCCACCAAATCACAGCCAAAGCCGCCGAGACCCCATGGCACAAAATGCAGCCCACAGCCCAGCGCAGCCCGGAAACAGTGCCTGCAGGTGACAGGTAATGATGTCACATAGCAACACCTGTTTCCTTTCCCTAGCGACCAGCCTCCTTGCAGTTTCTTCATTCCAGGAACACAACTTGCTTTATAGTGAGGTGGAAACATTTTACACTTAAACCAAAAGTCTGTGAAGTATTTTCCCATGCCTCATCTCATTTGATCCTCAAAGAAGTCCTGGAGTAGGTAGACAGGAGACTTGGTAGAATCCTATTTTCTTTTCATTAGCTGGAAAATGGAGATTTAGAAAGTTTAGAAACTTGACCCGACTGAAAAGAAGTAAGAAACAGTGGACCTTGAAAATGACTTAAGGTTTTCTCACTGCACAGAATATAGTCAAACACTGTTACAGTTAAATATTTTACCTTTGTTCTCCTTGCATGATCTACAATAATAATCTGCTTTGTGTTGATATTTACTGCTGTGTTGCTGACAATTACCTGAAAGAGAAGTTGGAGTGCTTCACTGGCTGGAAAAAGTTTAGTTACATCAGAAAGCAGGTCTAATTAAGCAAGTTTATCTATCTATATAAAGCTCTCACTGGTGTCAATCACACGCGTGTGTTTCAATCTGTTATTGTCGATCATGAATTTGGTTGGCACTTCTATTATAGAGAAAAAGTGAATAGCAATCCTATATAATAAAGAGCTAATATGCTAATGATTGTGACACCCTCACGCCATAATGACCAATCAGCAGGAGGCTGCGTGCATTGTGAGGAAGAGCTGCTGCATTGCTATGGAGATGGGGCGGAAGCAGGGAGGCACCTGGAGGAGGCAGGACCACCCTGTGGCAGGAAGGGCAGGGGTGAGAGCCCGTAGCACCCCCTCACCAGTCCTTCGCCACCCACCACTCGCACTCAGAGCACCCCACCACCCACCTTCCAGGGGAAGGAGTGCAGCACGCATGCCAACAGGAAGCGGCGCTTGAAACTCTGCAGCAGGCGCGAGGCTTCCAAGCTCTTCTCCGGTGCCATGATGGGGTGCATTGCTCTGGAGACGGGGTGGAAGTGGGGAGGTGCCTGGAGCAGGCGAGACCAGCTGAGGCGACTCGCAGGACCGACGGCAGGGCTTGAAGCCACCAGAAAAGGCTGGAGGTGTGGGGGCTGGAGCCAGGCATTCTCAAGCTCTGGGTGGAGAGGTTAGGGTGTCAGGGCAAGACAGTGGGGTGGCAGACTGGTGGGCGGGTGGGCAGGGCCACACAATTTCGTGTGCTGAGCCTCTAGTATTAAAATATGTCTTCTAATTAATTTCCTTTCAATGTGCATGAATTTGTAAACCAGGCCACTAGTATATATACTAAGATAAGTTAAAAATAATGGGCCAAGTGTTGAAATTGTTAAAAATCTCTAAGTAATCAGTTTTATAGAATGATGAATAATTGATGTTATGAAAGATAAGGCTGAGGTTATTAAATATTTAAAGGCTATATAGAATGTCTACTCTAGCCTCATTTTCATGATCCCTAGTCCAAAGAACAGCAGGATATTTGGAGTTAATTGTAAATCTTTAGAGTGTAAATATAAATTTTAATTGCTATATACTACTTTAGATTAAATGTTGGGTTTATGGGGATGTAAGAAATAGGAAAGAAGAAAGTTCTAGCAGGAAAAGTCTGAGGATAGAAGCAACACAGCTTCTTCACTGAGTCTACTCTCCCTGTTCTCCTGAGAGACCCACATCTGCAAAAGCCAACTTCCACAGAGTGCTGCAGAGCTCCAGTTCAATTTCAGGCATGTGTCAATATAAGAAATATCTAAAGAATCAGTCAGTGACCTTTTAATATCTGTAAAGTATCTAGGCTCTTAGTAAATGCAGATAATGTTGCTTACTGAGGAAGCTATTTGGTATAAAATAAGAGGGACTGAAAACCAGATACAGGTCCCCAGGAGATGGAAATGGATAATGTACCATTATCCATATGAATGCCAAAAATACAGAGTTGAAAACCCATAAATATCCTAAAAACACAAGGATAAGGATGCCCACCCAATATCCATCCATCAATTTTAAACATTGTAATACATATTTCTATCTATATCCATATCTATATCTATCTATCTATCTATCTATCTATCTATCTATCTATCTATCTATCATCTATCTATCTATCTATCTATCTATCTATCTATCTATCTAATCTATCTATCATCATCATCATCATCATCTACCTATCTACCTATTCATCGACAGGCACTGTGCTAACTATGCACTGGGGATAAAGTAATAAGATGAAAATAGTCCCTCACCTTTGACTCTTATATTCTCACTAGGGGCCCGGTGCACTAAATTTGTGCACTGGGTGTGTGTGTGTGGGGGGAGAGTGTCCCTCAGCCCAGCCTGCCCCCTCTCACATACTGGGAGCCCTCAGGCGTTGACCCCCATCACCCTCCGATCGCCTGATCGGCCCCTTGACCAGGCCTGACGCCTCCGCCAGAGGTGTCAGGCTTGGACAGGGGGCCCCCATCTCCCCCCGATCACTGGCTCTGGCCCCCGCCCAGGCCTGAGGCCTCTGGCCCAGGAATCATGCCTGGACAGGGGACCCCCATCTCCCTCTGATCACTTGCTCCACCCCCCGCCCAAGCCTGACGCCTCTGACCCAGGCTTCAGGCCTGGGCAAGGGGACCATCATATCCCCCCAATCCCCGGCTCCGCCCCCCACCCAGGCCTGATGCCTCGGCCAGAGGAGTTGAACCTCATCACCCTCCGATCACCAATCACTGGATCGGCCCCTTGACCAGGCCTGAGGCCTCCGGCAGAGGCGTCAGGCCTGGGCAGGGGACCCCCAGCTCCCCGCGGTTGCAGGCTCCGCCCCTGCCCAGGCCTGACACCTCTGGCCTAGGCGTCCGGCCTGGGCAGCGGGGACCTGCAGTGGCAGCGGGGGGCACCACGATCGTGGGCTTCGCTTTAGGCCCAGGCAAGGGACCCCTAGCTCCTGGGACTGCCAGCTTCGACCGTGTCCAGCTCCCATCGCTGGCTCCACCCCTACTTCCTGCTATCAGTGGCCAGGGTGGCAGAGGCGCCTGATTCTCCGATCATGGCTGGGGGCAGGGCAAAGGCAGCCCCAGGGCCGCCTTTGCCCTGCCCCCCAGCTCTTAGCTCCCCCTTGGGTTTCAGATCACTGTCAGTGGCAGGGGGCTTCTTCCTGCTTTCCCTTTCGCCTCCCTGCATTGTGCCTACATATGCAAATTAGCCGCCATCTTGTTGGCAGTTAACTGCCAATCTTAGTTGGCAGTTAATTTGCATATAGCCCTGATTAGCCAATGAAAACGGTATCACCGTATGCCAATTACCATTTTTCTCATTTATTAGTGTAGATGGGAGACACTGACAATGTAGAGAGGTAAACTATGACTTTGTTATAAAACGAAAACATAGCACCTTACCTGACACCATAAGGAGAGAATATTATTTTCACTTAATTATTGAAGGTGAACCAGGGAACAGTTGCTAATGTTGCAAAATATCATGGACCAATTGCTGTTAGACATAGAGTCCCGCACATCACATCTGTTTCTAAGCCCCTTCTGCAGAGCTCTTCGGTCACCAAGCCAGGCTTCTTGGATGCTGGTGAGGTGATTGGCTGCACTGACTTATAACTGAAGAGAGAATAATTCAGTGGTTAAATCCACAAAGAATCAACTTTTCTCATGGAGAAAGTTGTTGTTTATTTCCCCTAGACTTAACATTTGATTGTAGTCTTTTGAAGACTGATTTCCTTTCCTTATCCTACTTCCTATATCCTCTTCATTTCTTTTTATTATATCAGCAATACTCATTCCTATTATCACCAAGAATAAGTCGCCTACTAATAATCTTCTGCATTTAGAAAATATTCCAATCTTGCTGTTAAAATACCACAGAGACACTGTAGCCTTCTATGAAAAGTTAATTTCTAGGAATATTAAGGTCAACACAGCTGTTAAATTATTTACATAACCATCATCGCCCTGATAAATTCATCTAAGGTGCAAGTTGAAATAATATACTGCCTCTATTAATGACCTTTACCTCTATTTTAATTGGCAAGGTAATAGGTTTGAGGGATTCTGTATTGTAATGAGTATATAGGTTAACAATTTTAATATAATTATGTCAAATATGTATATTCCTCCATTAATATTTAGATGTTTAATGTTTCCATCATCACACACACTGTTTTTATCCTTCCCTTTAGTATGTGTAATTATCATTTTCTACAGAAGTGGAAAAAGGAAATTGTGATGGTTAAATTGGTTGTTTTTAAGTCACCTTCCATTACAGAGTGTGTATAGTAAAATCTCATGTGCTTAATCATCTCCAGGAGCAAGAACACTTTATGTTTTTCATTCATTAGCTTTCAGAGTTTTGCTTTGATTAACCTTAAGGTACTTGAACACTGGCTTCATAGCTATCTCAAGTATCTTATAATTCACCAGGACATAGAAATAGCATACACACTTTCAGATTATTTTAAACTGCAGCATACAAATTTTAAAAATCTCAATACTTTGGTGGCATAGTTGCTATTAAATCAGATTAAGATATTTCTAAAACCCACAAATAAATAGCTAGATTCTTAAGGTAAGGAAACCATTTGCAATATATGTTTTTAGGCTCTCAAGCCTGAAATATATTTGTTGTTTTAAAACTTTATTACTAAAATATGCATCTTGAAAAATACTATCCTACTAATATTTTATCAGAATGATTCTGCTTTAATTAAATAATAACATTTCCTATTTGATCCCTTACCAACATATTACTAGAACTGTGTGCCATGTGCTTCAGTTTGCAAAGCATTATTAGCCCTAGCTCTGCTTCTCTCTTTCACCTCATTAGCTAGGTGACTTGAGGCAAGTTCATTACCCTCCCTGGGTCTCAATTACTTCATCTGTATGAGGAAGGATTCAGGTTAGAAGTCCCCATGTGCTAACCCAATAAATACCTACTGATGTTCTATGATGAATAGCAACGTCTTGGTTAACAGTGAAACTCTCTCAGCACTCTGATTCTAAACAATTACTTTACTAAGGTTGATTTGAATAAAATGAACACGTTCTGACTATGGTATCCTCGGCTGTATTACTTTCAGTTTCATAATACCTCAGTAAGCTATAAATTCAGAAACTTAGCAAACTAGCATAGTTTTCTCCTTAAGTAAGGTAATATTTCAACATTCGAAATATTAAAACCTGTGTATATTTCCTATTTTTTCCAATCTAAATCATTGCTGTGCTCATATAAAACTAATTTCCTCACACAGTGATGGAAGTTCCGGAAGAGCCCATTCATTCATCCTTCTCTAATCTATAGACTGAACAATTGAACAATACATTAAGGACCTAGGTTGGAATTCAGATACTCTGAGTACTTCATTGCTCATAAAGATGTATTTAAGACCTTCACTTGGTTCTATATATTCTAAGAAACCCTAAACACCAATCAGAAAGAATGTATGCACCCCTATGTTCATAGCAGCACAATTTACAATAGCTAACATCTGGAAATAACTCAAGTCCCCATCAGTAGATGAGTGGATAAAAAAGCTGTGGTACATTTGCACCATGAAATACCATGCAGCAGAAAAAAAGGATTTCTTACTCTTTGAGACAGCATGGAGGGACCTGGAGAATATTATGCAAAGTGAAATAGACCAGTCTGAGAAAGACCAGTATCATATGATCTCACTCATATGTAGAATCTACTAGTATATACAGATATTATATGTTATATGTTATATGTTATATATTATATGTTATACTAGAGGCCCAGTGCATTAATTCATGCACAGATGAGGTTCCTCAGCCTGGCCGGTGATTGGGGAGATCAGGGCCATCTCGCCCAGTCCCGATCAGGGCTGGCCAGCCAGACTTGTGGGAGGGACCGCGGGAGGTTGACTGTGGGAGCACACTGACCACAAGGGGCAGCTCCTGCTTTGAGCGTCTGCCCCCTGGTGGTCATTGAATGTCATAGTGACTGGTCAAACAGTCACTTAGGCTTTCATATATATATGATATATCATGATATATATATAATATAAAATATATCATGATATATCATATATGATATTATATTTTTTATATTTTATATTATATATATATCTTAACATATTTTTCTTTTTAATAGAAACAAGGAAAACTCACAGAATACAACTATGTATTTGAATACCATTTTAGAAAAAATACCACTGATGAATGGAAAGCACACATAGTCCCTCCCTAGCTTTAATGTATATAAGGTGTCCCCCCAAAATGTATACACACACTTTGAATAATTATAAAAGCAGTATTTATTAAAATACAATTCATTTTCAAAATTGAGAGATAACTGTTAAAGTGTGTATACATTTTGGGGGACACCCTGAATGTTACAGACAGTATTTCTTTTCTTTTTTTTTTTTTTGGTTTTTTTTTTTTTTAATTTATTGCTTAAAGTATTACAAAGGGTATTACATATGTGTCCATTTTATCCCCCCGCCCTGGACAGTCCCCTAGCCTCCCCTATCCCCCAATGTCTTATGTCCACTGGTTATGCTTATATGCATGCATACAAGTCCTTTAGTTGATCTCTTACCCCCCTACCTCCTGCCCCCCAATCCTCCCCCGCCTTCCCGCTGCAGTTTGACAATCTGTTTGAGGCAGCTCTGCCTCTGTATCTATTATTGTTCAAAAGTTTATAGTGGTCTCTATTATCCATGAATGAGTGAGATCATGTGGTATTTTTCCTTCATTGAATGGCTTATTTCACTTAGCATAATGCTCTCCAGTTCCATCCATGACGTTGCAAATGGTAAGAGTTCCTTCCTTTTTAGAGCAGCATAGTATTCCATCATGTAGATGTACCACAGTTTTCTAATCCATTCATCTACTGATGGGCACTTAGGCTGTTTCCAGATCTTAGCTATGGTGAATTGTGCTGCTATGAACATAGGGGTGCATATATCCTTTCTGATTGGTGTTTCTGGTTTCTTGGGATATATTCTTAGAAGTGGGATCACAGGGTCAAATTGGAGTTCCATTTTCAGTTTTTTAAGGAAACTCCATACTGTCTTCCATAGTGGCTGCACCAGTCTGCATTACCACCAGCAGTGCACAAGTGTTCCTTTTTCTCCACATCCTCTCCAGCACTTGTCATTTGTTGATTTGTTGATGATAGCCAGTCTGACAGGTGTGAGATGGTACCTCATTGTTGTTTTGATTTCCATCTCTCGGATGATTAGTGACTTTGAGCATGTTTTCATATGTCTCTTGGCTTTCTGAATGTCCTCTTTTGAAAGGTGTCTATTTAGGTCCTTTGCCCATTTTTTGATTGGATTGTTTATCTTCCTTTTGTTGAGTTGTATGAGTTCCCTATAATTTTTGGAGATTAGGCCCTTATCAGATATGACATTGGCAAATATGTTTTCCCACACAGTGGGTTTTCTCATTGTTTTGTTGATGGTTTCTTTTGCTGTGCAGAAGCTTTTTATTTTGATGTAGTCCCATTTGTTCATTTTCTCTTTAGTTTCAAGTGCCCTAGGAGCTGTATCAGTGAAGAAATTGCTTCGGCATATGTCTGAGATTTTGTTGCCTTTGAATTCTTCTAGAATTTTCATGGTTTCCTGTCGTACATTTAAGTCCTTTATCCATTTTGAGTTTATTTTTATGTATGGTGTAAGTTGGTGGTCTAGTTTCATTTTCTTGCATAAATCTGTCCAATTTTCCCAACACCATTTATTGAAGAGACTATCTTGGCTCCATTGTATGTTCTTGCCTCCTTTGTCAAATATTAATTGAGCATATTGGTTCGGGCCGATTTCTGGGCTCTCTATTCTATTCCATTGATCTATATGCCTATTCTTGTGCCAGTACCAGGCAGTTTTGAGAACAGTGGCTTTGTAATACAACTTGATATCTGGTATTGAGATCCCACCTACTTTGGTCTTTTTCAGGATTGCTGTAGCTATTCGGGGTCTTTTTTTATTCCAGATGAATTTTTGGAGAGTTCGTTCTAGATCTCTGAAGTATGCCATTGGTATTTTAATGGGAAGTGTGTTGAATTTATAGATTGCTTTGGGTAGTATGGACATTTTAATGATGTTGATTCTACCAATCCATGAACACGGTATGTTCTTCCATCTGTTTATGTCTTCCTCTATATCTTTTTTCAACGTCCTGTAGTTTTCTGAGTAGAGGTCTTTTACCTCTTTAGTTAAGTTTATTCCTAGGTAGCTTAATTTTTTTGGTGCGATGGTAAACGGGATTGTTTTTATAATCTCTCTTTCTGAAAGTTCACTATTGGTGTATAGAAATGCCTCAGATTTCTTGGGGTTTATTTTGTATCCTGCTATATTGCCAAATTCATGTATTAAGTCTAGTAGCTTTTTGATGGAGTCTCTAGGGTTTTGTATGTATAATATCATGTCGTCTGCAAATAAGGACAGTTTTACTTCCTCTTTTCCAATTTGGATGCCTTTTATTTCTTCTTCTTGCCGAATTGCAATGACTAACACTTCCAGTACTATGTTGAACAGGAGTGGTGAGAGGGGGCATCCCTGTCTTGTTCCTGTTCTTAGGGGAAATGGTGTTAGTTTTTGTCCATTGAGTATGATGTTGGCTGTGGGCCTGTCATATGTGGCTTTTATTATGTTGAGGTATGATCCTTCTACTCCCACCTTGCTGAGAGCTTTTATCAAAAATGGGTGTTGAATTTTGTCAAATGCTTTTTCTGTATCAATTGATATGACCATGTGGTTTTTTTCTTTCAATTTGTTTATGTGATGTATCACGTTTATTGATTTGCGGATATTGTACCATCCTTGCATCCCTGGGATAAATCCTACTTGGTCATGGTGTATGATCTTTCTGATGTACTGCTGGATCCGATTTGCTAAGATTTTGTTGAGGATTTTGGCATCTATGTTCATGAGGGATATTGGCCTGTAATTCTCTTTCATTGTGTTGTCTTTACCTGGTTTTGGTATTAGGGTGATGCTGGCTTCATAGAATGAGCTTGGAAGTGTTCCTTCCTCTTGAATTTTTTGTAGTAGTCTGAGGAGGATAGGTTTTAGTTCTTCCTTGAATGTTTGGTAAAACTCCCCTGTGAAGCCGTCTGGTCCTGGGCTTTTGTTTGCTGGAAGCTTTTTGATGACTGCTTCAATTTCTTCCATAGTTATTGGCCTGTTGAGATTTTTAGATTCTTCCTGATTGAGTTTTGGAATGTTGTATTTTTCTAGGAATTTGTCCATTTCCTCCTGGTTGTCTAGTTTGTTGCAGTAGAGCTGTCCATAGTATTTTTTAACAATCATTTGTATTTCTGTGGGGTCTGTTGTTATTTCGCCTCTATCGTTTCTGATTTTGTTTATTTGGGTCCTCTCTCTTTGCTTCTTGGTGAGTCTGGCTAGAGGTTTGTCAATCTTGTTTATCCTTTCAAAGAACCAGCTCTTGGTTTCATTGATTTTCTGTATTGTTTTTTTGGTCTCTATGTCATTTATTTCTGCTCTAATCTTTATTATCTCCTTCCTTCTGCTCACTCTGGGGTTTTCTTGTTGCTCTCTTTCTAATTCTTTGAGTTGTAGAGTTAGCTGATTTACTACCATTTTTTCTTGTTTTTTGAGATAGGCCTGTAGAGCTATAAACTTCCCTCTCAGGACTGCTTTCATTGTGTCCCATAGGTTTTGGATTGTTGTGTTTTCATTGTCATTAGTTTCCAGGATGTTTTGAATTTCTTCTTTGATTTCATTGGTAACCCAATCAATATTTAATAGCATGCTATTCAGCTTCCAGGTGTTTGAGTATTTTGGGTTGTTTTTATTGTAGTTTATTTCTAATATTATGCCATCATGGTCTGCGAAGACGCTTTTTATGATTTCAATCTTCTTGAATTTGTGGGTACTTTGCTTGTGACCCAATATATGGTCTATTTTTGAATATGTCTTATGAGCATTTGAGTAGAATGTATATTCCCTGGCTTTGGGGTGAAGTGTTCTGAAGATCTCTATTAAGTCCATCTGATCTAGTGAGTCATTTAGGATTGCTGTATCTTTGCTGATTGTTTGTCTAGAGGGCTTATCCAGTGTTGTCAGTGGTGTATTAAAGTCCCCTACTATGATTGTATTGTTGTCGATCGCTCCTTTGATATCTTCCAGGAGTTTTTTTTATGAATTTGGGTGCTCCTGCATTGGGTGCATATATGTTTACCAGAGTTATATCTTCTTGTTGTATTGATCCCCTTAGTATTATGAAGTGGCCTTCCTTATCTCTTGTTATGGCCTTCACTTTGAGGTCTATTTTGTCCGATATAAGTATTGCTACCCCAGCTTTCTTTTCCTTTCCATTTGCCTGAAAGATATTTTTCCATCCTTTCACTTTCAGTCTGTGTGAGTCCCTTCTAATGAGGTGGGTTTCTTGTAGAGAGCAGATGTATGGGTCATGTTTTTTTATCCATTCAGCCACTCGATGTCTTTTGTTTGGAGCATTTAGTCCGTTTACGTTTAAAGTTATTATTGAAAGGTACTTGTTTGTAGCCATTTCTGTTTTTGTGTGGCTGTTTTCTTTCTGAACTTTTTATTTCTTCTTTTTATACCAGTCCCTTTAGCATTACTTGCATTGCTGGCTTGGTGGTGATAAACTCCCTTAGCCTTTTTTTGTCTGTGAAGCTTCTTATTTCCCCTTCAAGTTTGAATGATAGCCTTGCTGGATAGAGTATTCTTGGATTCAGTCCTTTGCTTTGCATCACTTTGTAAATTTCTGTCCATTCTTTTCTGGCCTGATGTGTTTCTGTTGAGAAATCATTTGACAATCTAATGGGAGATCCCTTGTATGTAACTTTCCGTCTCTCTCTTGCAGCCTGTAAGATTCTCTCTTTGTCCTGAACGTTTGCCATGGTAATTATGATGTGTCTTGGTGTGGGTCTTTTTGGGTTCACCTTGTTTGGGACTCTCTGGGCTTGTGTGACTTTTTTCTTCCCCGCCTCAGGGAAATTTTCTGATATTATTTCTTCTAATAGGTTTTCTAATCCTTGTTCATCCTTCTGTTGTTCTGGTACCCCTATTATTCGTATGTTGTTTCGTTTCATGTTGTCCCAAAGCTCCCTTAGGCTCTCCTCCTGTCTTTTAATTTTTTTCTCCAATTTCAGTTCAGTTTGGGTGTGTTTTGCTTCCTTGTCTTCTAATTCACTAATTCGGTCCTCCGCTTCTCCTAGTCTACTGTTGATACTTTCAATGGAGTTTTTCATTGCAGCTATATCACTCTTCATTTCTTCTTGGGTCTTACTTAAGTTGTTGATTTTTTCATCTGTTTCTTCTAGCTTCTTGCAGAGGTTGTCGATTTTTTCCTCCATCCGGTGTATGCACTCTAGGACCCTTATTCTGAATTCTTTTTCTGTCATGTTGCATGCCTCTGTATTACTTAGCTGCTTTTCTGGAGAGTCCTCCTTCTCTTTCCTTTGGGGGTTTCTTTGTCTACCCATGTTTGATCTCACTGACATATCTAGACATTGAGTCGTTCAGTGGTTGCTCCCTTGGTGGCAGTGACTCCTTGGTCTGTGGTTGCTCTTCGGGCGGTTGCGGTAGCAGCTGCTCTTCAGTTGGCAGCAGCTCCTCTGGTGGGTGCTGTTCACAACTGTGGTGGCTCTTCTGGCTGGTGGGGTGAGGTTTCATGTACAGCTGCTGTTCCTCAGCAGAGGGTGTTGGTGCTCAGGAGGTTGCTGTTGCTTGGATCTGCTGCGTTGATTTAAAGGCACAAAATACAACACAACAAGGCACCACGTACCAGGCACTATACACAAATATATTCACGATATTAATAACCCCAAATAAAGGTGACCACCTGAATTAAGAGAATTAGGGGATAAGGAAGAAGGAAGAGAAAAAGATAAAAGAGAAAAAAGAAAAGAAAAGTAAGGACCAAAAAAGGAGTGCAAAAATGAAATTGGGAAAAAGGAGGGGGGAAAATAAAAGCGAGAAAAGAAAAGAAAAGAAAAAAAAAGAGCGAAAAGAGAGAATGAAGTGGAAGAGGTGAGGAGACTTATTTTATATGAGGAGAATACTCCTATAGAACAGCCATTAATCCCAACAAATTCCAGCAACAGCTCCCTGGAGATGAATGCAAACTAGAAACAACCAATAATATAACGATGAAAATAGAATGGAGAACACTAATCCCAAAATAAAATAAAGAGAAAATAAAATGGCACTTTAAAAAAAATGGTAAAATGGTAGCAGTAGTAATACTGGTTAAAAATAAGAAGGTAGTAATTAAAAGGGTAAATTCAGGTGATGGAAAAAAGAAGAAAGAAAAAAAAGAAAAGAAAAAGAAAAAAAAAGAAAAAAAATTGGTTTCTTAGTTAAAAGGTGAAAAAAGAAAAAAAAAATGCAGTAGTGAAGGTCCTTTGGTTGTTCTATTCTTCAGTGTGGCTCGCCTTAGACCTGCCAGGTATTCAGGAGAGTGTTGAGTTTCCCTGCCATACACTGTTCCTTTGTGTTGTAAACCACAGTCCTTATTTTAAAGCAAGCCGCATTTGTTTCCCAGACTGCCTTATTTTGTGTTTAGCAAAGAGTCAGTTTGTGGGTCAGCCTCTGGGTGGCAGTGTTCTGGGGTTGGCCTCTGAGGCTGTAGGGCCTCTCTGTCCAGTGGAGATTCACTGCCCAGAGCTGGCTGCGTAATAGTTAGTTACTGGCGCTGTGTTGTTGCTGGGATTGAAAATCCCTCTATAGGCCAGACCCTGTTAACTCCCAGGGACTGATCAGGTTATTTTAATCCTTGATCTCCTACAGGGTGGAATCTGGGTGTGGCTGTGCTCCTTGCCTGGGGGCTGGGGGGAGGAGTCTCACTCTCCGGAGAGAATGTCTGCCCCAGACCTGGGCTGGGGGTGTCTCAGCACTCAATTCACTGCCACCTCTCCCGGCCCCCCTTCTCTCCTCAGTCTCTCCCCAGATTCCACTCCTCCGCACACTCTCCCTCTCTTCAGCACAGGTGAGTGTCTGTATCCGAAATGTCCCATGAACAGGATTCAGTAAAAACAAACAAACAAACGCTGGCCGTGGAAACGGGAAAGGCTTGGTTTCTGTAAGCTTCTTCTCTTACCGGGACTGCATGGTCTGGTCAGCTCTTCAGGCTGCCCCCTTTAGGCTCAGTCCTCTGTGATCACAGAACCCAGCTCTCAATTCCCCCGGCAGCGCCAGGAATCCTGCGGTTCTCCTTTCCCCTGTCAGGGGCTGTGCCTGTCCCAAGGGACGTGGCTGTCTGCCACGCGGTCTCCCTCCGACTCTCTGGGTTCAGAGGTCTGGCAAACTTTCCTGCCCAAATCCCTGTTTTTTTTACCTTTCCAGGGGAGTTCTGCTCTTCCCGGCTGCAAACTGTCTCACCAACTGAGCAATTTCGTCAATTCGGGGTGGATGTTACTAGTTTCAGCTGCTCACTCCATTTGCTCTGGGACAGGACCTGGGACGCGTCTGCCTATACCGCCGCCATCTGCGGATCACAGACAGTATTTCTATCACCATTGCCTAAGTGCTTTTGGTTGTTGTTTTAGTTAATTTTGTGTTTCTTTCATTTTGTTTTTTGTTTGTTTTTGTGGAATGATTAATTGATTTATGTACTTAACAGATTAACTTTTCAGCAGCCACATACTATAATTCAATATATTTAGTCTCTGACTTTCTTTCTAATTACTTCTATCTCCCATTATTTCAAAAGGTGCCTATGCTTTTTCTTAGTAGTTCCACAAATAATGTTTTTGTCTCTTGAACTAGACTTTCAACCCTTTTCATGAAAGACTCAATTATATTCCTTCATAACTTGATCTATATTGTTTGACTTTCTAAGGCTCACTCCCACCCTAGCTTCCTCTCACTCTGAAAATATACAGTAGTTCTATGGTCTGTATCACACTAGGAAAAGAGTAAATAGACAGGGTCTTCTGCTCCGTGTTAATATGACAAAATTATAGATACAGAAAAGAAAGGTCACTTTATCTCTGCTGTCTGAGATGGAAGGCATCCCTCCCCAGGTATCCTTTGGGGGAAAGAATTGTCTCATTTGATCTAAACTCTCTTCTACTTGTAAAATATTTATTGGAAAAATGAAAATCCTATATAATAAAGAGCTAATATGCTAATTAGACCTAACAACAGAACGACCATCCAGACGAAGCTGGAGCTATGAGGGCCGAGCCCCTTGCATGAGTTTTGTGCATCAGGCCTCTAGTAGTATATAACAGAAAAAAGTATCAATAGTGTTAAGTCTGCTCATCTCAAAATTAATTACTTTTATTAGCAAAAATCAACACGTATTTTGCCTTTAGAATATATTATTTCTACATCTTATATAGAATTCTACAATGACACAATATTTATTGAGAATAATGTTAGCTTAAGATACACAGTATTCATTAGTGATTTTAAAAAGTCTAAGCTTCATATGACTCCTACATGTATCTTTATTTTAAGAGATATATTATGGGTTGTTATGAAGCATTACATTAGAAAATGATAATTTTAGCCTGGCTGGCATGGCTCAGTGGTTGAATGTCAATCTATGAACAAGGAGGTCAGGGTTTGATGCCAGGTCAGGGCACATGCCTGTGTTGTAGGCTCGAGCCCCAGCATGGGATGTGCAGGAGGCAGTGGACCAATGATTCTCTCTCATTGATGTATCTACCTCTCTCTCACTCTTCCTTCCTTTCTGAAACAAACAAACCAGCAAATAAGTAAATAAATAAATTAATTAATTAATAAATAAGTAATTTTACATTATTTTCCTTCTTGTCACATGTTCTGGCTAATAGAAGGTGATAGAAATAACAGTTGTCCAGTTCTGTGTGTAGGCCTCAAGAACCTTGAGAGTATCCTCTCACTTTCTTCGAACTTTGCCATCACCATGTGAATAAACCCAGGCTTGCCTGAGAGATAATGACAGACCTAAGACCATCCACCTTGATAGCCCCAGCCAGATGCCAACTGACTGCAGGCAAGATCAATTGAGCCTGGCCCAGAGCTAAAGCACTGCCCAGCTAACTGTAAACTTATGAATCAAATAAATGCTTATTGTTTTAAATCACTAAGCTTTGAGATGGTATGCTCTATGACAATGACACCTTAATATTACAGCACATTCCAAGTACATAGTAGGAGCACAAGAGGGCCACTTTTCTTTTTTCTTCTTTTTTTAAATATATTTTATTGATTTTTTTACAGAGAGGAAGGGAGAGGGATAGAGAGTTAGAAACATCGATCAGCTGCTTCCTGCACAGCCCCTACTGGGGATGTGCCTGCAACCAAGGTACATGCCCTTGACTGGAATTGAACCTGGGACCTTTCAGTCCGCAGGCCGACGCTCTATCTACTAAGCCAAACCGGTCAGGGCGAGGGCCACTTTTCTTAATCCTATATAATAAAAGGCTAATATGCAAATTGTCCTCTCAACTGGAGTTCAATCAGGACTTCAAACAGGTGGGGGGGGCAGCCTGCCAACTGCCCATGGCCCCTTTCCCCAGCTGGCCCTGCTCCTGATTGTCCCCCCACCCCAATCTGGGGTGGGGCTGGCCAGCCGACCACCCGAGGCCCCCTCCCCCCAACCCCTGCTGGCTGGGCTGACCCAATCAGCCCCGAGTGGGCTGGCTGCAACCCACCTGTGCACGAATTTGTGCATTGGGCCTCTAGTAATTATATATCATTTAAGACTCCGCCAAATGCTCTCATTCTGTCTCTGAACATGTCTCCCTGTCTTATTGCTACTACCATTACCTTATACTCAATTTAGTTAATTTTTGTATTGTTAAAATTATTGATTTAAAGGTAAATTTTTAAAAACATGTAAATTAAGTGCTTGGAGAAGTAGGTGACAAAATAAGGAGTTTTTCTTTCCAAAATCTAAGTTGTTAGCCAGAAAATTAAGTAGAGCTCTGAAACTGGCTTTGCAAATTGAGAGCATTGGCCAAGGTGGGCTTCAACTTCCCATTTCAGAGCATTGCAGAAATTGGGACCCAGGAGGCTCATGGAGCACAGGGAGTCTAGGAAAGAGTCTCTCCTCAAACAATAGCGTGCAAAGTCTATACTCTGGGTTAAAGGATGAATAAAAATAAACCTGCCCACCCCCAGGGCACCACTAATGAGTGGAAAGCACAGATGGTCCTTACCCAGGTTTATAGTCTGAAATCAACTAATCTGCTGGTCCCCAAACTCATAAAGATTAGAATTTAATTTAGAACTATGGCAGACAGTACTGTTCTTCTCAGTTTTGTTGTGCAAATGCTTTTCAGACAATAGAGCATAGTGTTTAATTGATTAGGAACGATTCTCAACTCAGCTTGTATGAATTTGAATCCTGGTTTTATTTTCCTTTTACCTATGTGATTTAGGCTAAATGATTTGATCTCCTTTTTGCTTTGCCTTCCTTATTTGTAAAATAAGAATTAAGTAAATTATTTTAAAAGTGCTTAGAACATTGCTGGATACATAATACATATTACTTAAGTGTTATTTCAAAGTATAAGGACATTTATGCTATAAACAATATATGCCATCATGAAATGAACAGTATTGTAATCAGGAAAAAGATTTGGATGACAAAAACTTTTTGAATTCTGGATCAATTAGCTTGGTAAATTAGATTTTTTAAATTGAGCATAAAAATCTATATGACAAATATAACATCTGTCAAATAAAGTATTTGAAGCATTTATCTGGTAATGTTTCAAGGTCTTAAATGTCACTATTGAGTAAAGTCTTTGTATCCTTTGTATTAAAGGATTTAGATCACAGTTGAGAACAATTTAATATCAGACATAATCCATTTAAACAGGTTTCTACAAAGTTAAAAAATATATTAAAAATCCAGAGTAATTATTAAAAAGCAAATAGAATGTTATACCAAAGGGAGGGAAAGTATTTTTAAAATGTCGTTCTGTTAAAATCTTTTTGGAATCAGCAGTGAAACAAAGCAGCACATACATGCATAATGATGGTGCAGTTAGCAATTTAAATATTGAATGTACTAATACTAGGAAGTAATTAATGAGCTTAGACTAGAAGCAATAATAGAAGACTTTACAAAGTCGTGGAAATGAAAAATCCAAGTGATTTAGATTCTTTTGGAAGACCATATGTTTGCATTTTAATGTCTCTTGAACATTATACTAGAATGATTGTTGCATTTATACACAAGAAATGAGAATCTAAAGAACAGTGTGAATTAATTATAATATATTGTTACACAATTACATTTAAAGAAGCTTATTTCAAAATCAGCTTTAAGAATAATCCTTAAAGAGGATTTAATAACATTACAAATACATTATAATGATCAGCTCTTGATAACAGTTGAGAGAATATTTTAGGGACAGGCATCTCCACTTAAAGGAACAATTGAGTGTTGCTTTAAAAAATCCTGCAATTCATTAGGTCACTGCTTACAAATTAGTTAGACGTGTGGCAATATGTGGGAAGCTAAATTGCATCACACTGATTAAACAAATCTCTCAGTTTTAATAACATTTTTTTTTTCTAAAATAGAGGTGTTGGAAAAGGGACAATTGCCTAAGCAGTTACAATGGTAGCAAAATACTACTAAGTTTCTTATAATATACTTGAGTTCTCTAAATGTTCTTCTTTTTTAAAATATAGTTTTATCTATTTCAGAGAGGAAGGGACAGGGAGAGAGACATAGAAACATCAATGATGAGAGAGAATCATTGATTGGCTGCCTCCTGCCTGCCCTGCTGCACATCCCATACTGGAGATGAAGCTTGCAACCTGGGCATGGGCCCTGACTGGAAATCTAACTGTGACCTCCTGGTTCATAGGTCGACACTCAACAACTGAGCCACCCCTACTAGGCTCTAAATGTCCTTCTTTTAAGTGCAGTTTATATTATCAAACTGCAAATACATTTAGAAAATGTAAATTATAGATTGTTTCAAATTCTCTATTCTAAATTAATGGACATGGGTTGTATTCAAACTGTCTGATATAGAAAATAATTTTGATTGCTTTAATGGCAAAAACTTAGAAATTATAACATGTTATTTGCAATTAAATAAAATTTAAAAAATTTTAAATACCTGTATACTATGATAGGTAAGTCACAGGAAACCTAGTATCATTATAAATACTGACATAAGTGGCATATCTTTTTTTGCTGGCAGTCTAGCCTTCAGTTAGGAAAAACAAATTATTCCATTAAAGAAATCAGGGAAAATTTCATCCTAGCCCTGAGCATCTTTTTTATATTTCTAATAATAGTAGCAACATCATTGAAGGACATAGAGTGCATACACACATCAATCAGAACAACTGCTGCTTTCCTAACTTGAACTCTCCAAACGTCAACATTTTTTCAAATTCAATTATAAATAACATGAAGTTACTGAGCACGGTGGTGTTTGTTTTTACAAAGATTTTTGGGGTGAAGGGTGATAGGTGCATAACAACAATATCATTTTTCTTTTTAAAAGTTGATGTGGGGAAATTCAATGTAAACTAGTTAATAAAAAAATCCAAATAGAACAAAAAATGTACATTTATGTTAGCTAAACCCTTTGTTTCCTTCTTTGATGATATGCCATTTTCTCTTGTATAAAAGTAGATGTGGAGAAGCATTTTATACGGATATGTATGTAGGTATATTTATATGTATGAATATTTGTACCTATATTGTATATAGGTAGTTGTACACATACATCCTGTATAATAAAAGGCTAATATGCCAATCAACCAAACAGTGGAGTGACTGGTTGCTATGACATACACTGACCAGCAGGGGGAAGACGCTCAGCAGGAGCTTCCCCCTTGGTGGTCAGTGCGCTCCCAGATCCTCTCCCGCCTCTGTGGCAGCACTAAGGGTTCAGGCTGGGCTCAGGGACTCCCCTGAGTGCACAGATTTTGTGCACCGAGTCTCTAGTTTCATAATAAAAAAGACCAAAAAAAAAAAATTAAAGATGCAAGAAGTCTGGCCCCTTTAAAATATGGGAAAATTGAATATTAATGACAGTACCAACTTGGAAAACTACAAGGACTGCAGAACAGGAAAATTTTTCATTTTTTACAGTAAAAATCTAATATTCTCAAAGGAAAAGATGCGGAGAAGCAGAGATAATGGTAAATAATAGGGGCTGAGTGGATGTATTCCCTATGAATAACTTGGGCAGCCAGAAACTGACCTTGATGGTCAGCTGAGATCTGAAGCTTGGGGCCATTCCTAAGAGGAAAAGAGACATGACCACCTGTCCTTGGTGGAGGAACAAGGCAGAGAGATAGACATTCAGAGTGCTGTGGAAGTTTCTTGGATTGATAACTGAACCAAAATAATCTCAGTTTAATAGAGCTGGATAAAGCAGGAGGCATCACAGTGATAAGCAAAATTGCTCAAAGGAGACCATAGATGGTCACAGGCATCTTTTCAATAATCCTGAAGTTTTATCCAAGTGAAGTAGGCATATCTAGTATAGATTCACACACACACATACAAACACACACACGCATGCACACACACACACACATACACACTTAGATGTTTAAGTAGGTGATATGTGAACAAAATAGATTTAAGTAGTGTTGGGTATGTGGAAACTGTCTTATCTAATCTCTAGCTAATAATCTAAAAGTAAAAACCAGTGCTGAGATACTACCTACTGTGCATTAGGAGTGCTCCAGAGGAAATGACTTGTGTCTAGGAGCAAGCATCAAATTTCAAGAATGATAAATTAAGAACAGAAAGCCATAGCATTTTCTTTTAAAGATCAAACAGATATTTTTTTAAAACATATTTTTATTGATTTCAGAGAAGAAGAGAGAGGGAGAGAGAGAGAGAAACATCGATGATTAGAGACAGTCATCATTGGTCAGCTGCATCCTGCATGCCCCCCTCCTGGGGATCAAGCCCACAACCAAGCATGTGCCCTGACCAGGAGTCAAACTGTGACCTCATGGTTCATAGGTCACCGCTCAATCCTGAGCCACGCTGGTCGGGAGATCAAACAGATATTTAAGGAATATACTGTATATTAAGGTGTTTTGGTAGTGTGAAAAATGAATTATAAATGAATATAATTTTCCAAGTAAGTCAGGTTTAAATATTTTTTTTCTTGAAAATACTCATTATTATTTTATTTTCATTAAAAAAAATAATTATATTATATTTTCATTTTAAAAATAATTACATTAATAGTCTTTTTCTTTCTTTCCTTTTTTTTTCTTTTGCCTTTGACAATCACAGCAAGCCATTTATTAGACACACACTTAACAGGTCGAAGATTTTGAAGCAGAGCATCAATTAGATAACATATTGGATTTATATGAGGAGTAATATAACATTGACTTATTTCATTGCTTTTTTAAAAATTAAATCTATTGGGGTGACACTGGTTAATAGGATCATATAGATTTCAAGTGCATATTAATATTCTTCTTTTAATCATATTTTACACATGAAATTCATTATATTATGATTTACATTTAGGATGGGCCTGAAATGAATATATATAACATATAATTATTTATTTTGACCAAAGAATTTTAAATCTACTTATGTGGTTATTTTCCATAATTTATTTAACTTGATTTATTTTGCAAACAAATGCTTATGTATGACTTTTAAGTTGCTCTAATAAGCAATTGATATGGGTAGTATTTTTTTTCTTTTATGAATAGTATTTTTTTTTAAATTCTTTTAAAAATATTTTATTGATTTTTTTACAGAGAGAAAGGGAGAGGGATAGAGAGTTAGAAACATCGATGAGAGAGAAACATCGATCAGCTGCCTCGTGCACATGCCCCACTGGGTATGTGCCTGCAACCAAGGTACATGCCCTTGAC
Source organism: Myotis nattereri (assembly GCF_964212035.1). Lineage (NCBI taxonomy): Eukaryota > Metazoa > Chordata > Mammalia > Chiroptera > Vespertilionidae > Myotis > Myotis nattereri. Next base: position 25,872,187 of record NC_138077.1, read on the forward strand.
CGGAATTGAACCTGGGACCCTTGCATCCGCAGGCCGACGCTCTATCCACTGGGCCATACTGGTCAGGGAATAGTATTTTCTTAAGAGGTGCTTATAAAACACTGAGATCTGAAGCTTAATCAACAATGTATTGTAAACAGGTTACACTTACAGTCTTATTTTTCTCTTCTCTGGTGAAATCTGTGGTAGAGCAGAGAAGGGCATATGGCACAGTTGAGCCTTGTAGACTGGTATAGGCTGTCCTAGAACATGGGGCAGGGAGGACTGGTGTGATGACTGCCTTGAAGCAGCTCAGGGGAGGCTGCCAGACTTTAGCACAGTGGTCCTGGCTGCACACAAAATTCAACTGGAGAATATTAAAAAATACTAATGTTGTATTCCATCCCTTGAATTGCTGATTTCGTTTTTCTGATGATAAAGAATCTAATGAAATGAGTCTTGGTGAGTAGGTTGACGACTAGTGTTTTTTTAACTTCTCATGGACCATTCTAATGATCAACCAAGTTTGAGCACCAGAACTCTGGGAGAAGCCCTGCAGGTGGGCATGTCTGGCAAGAAAGGAATGCTAGAGTAGCAATGGTATAAAGCGACTGGCTATAAGCTCCTGGCTTCCCAGATCCTGTGTGCTGGGATCTAGATGTTCCAATGTGCTTTGGTGAGGAGAGTGGAAGTATTGATTGAACTTCTATTTCATAGAGGTCTTTTATAGAGACTGCTCGAGTAGGATCTTGATGATGAAGGGCAGTGATGTGGCAGGATGTTAGCAGTAGATGCCGTTAAACATCAAAGGTATCAGGAAAGGGATCATGGTTTGGAGAACCTAGTCCAGTGCCCCCAACTCTACTTCTACTCGCTCCCACTGACAGGTAGAGCATGACACGTGTGGACCCTGCCGTCCAGTGTGTAGAGTGCCCGGAGCATGTGGACTTAGACACTTTCTCTGGTGCCCAGTTAGCCTCCTGGGTGGGAACTTCTACTACAGAACTTAATGTGAGTATCTGTATTTGTACTCGAAGAATCCAATCCGGAAATAGAGACCATTAAAACCTGACAATGCTGAGATCCGCAAATTTAAATCTTACCCACTTAGAGCCCTTTCGTTCACTAGGGAGGGGGCTCAGAAGAGAGAGTGGGAAGATATAGCTACCCATTTACTGTAGTATATGTATAATATAGTTCTGTACATCTATATTTCAGAAATAGAATTATCTTACACTTTTTTTTAATCTCGGAGTTTGAGATGATTTTAATTGATAAGACTAACTATAAAGCTTGCTGGATTTGAAAATATGGCAAGTGGAAAATACTATGTTGGAGACAAAAAGCACATCTCAGCTTTGCCAATTGCTACTGATGGACTTCAATTATATCAACCCTGGTTTCTACATTTGTAAAATGTGAGTGACTCTTACCTTCCAATTTTTTAAATTAAACATACTACTATTTATTTAAAATTTACTATTATGAATGGTATGTAGTAATACAAAAGTTTAAATTATATCATAGGAACTATTACTTCTTGCCAAAAAATGTAAAATTAAATATACCATACAGTAGTTGGCAAATTTTTTTGAATTTGCTTTATTTCAACTTAGTGAAATTATAAGCCTCAGCATTACTTATCTTACTGGCTATAGAAAAATCTGTAAGGCGATCTTCCATTTGGGTAATTTCTCCTCTCAGTTCCTATTCAATATCCATACATGCCCTCCTTCTCATAATATATTTTTTTACGAAATATGAAAAAGTTCAAGTGTAACTGTAAAATAAATTTATAGCAATATGAGCTTTATCTCTTCTGTGGAGGGATATATTTAAACAGAGATAAAACTAAAGATGAGGCAGGTTTTGGCTATCAAAAATTGGCTTAATGCATTTTTTATGTGATTTGTGAGTTGATCATTTCTGTTAGATTTTTTTTAAAAAAATTGTTTTTATTGATTTTTAGCGAAAGAGAGTGATAGATAGAAACATCAATGAGAGATAAACATTGGTGCACTGCCTCCTGCCTGACCTCCTTCCTAGGGTCAAGTCTGCAAACTGGGCATGTGCCCTGACCAGGAAGCATGTGCCCTGACCAGGAAGCATGTGCCCTGACCAGGAAGCATGTGCCCTGACCAGGAATTGAACCACGATCTTCAGGTTCCTGGGACAACACTCAACACTGAGCCACAGGGACGGGGCTTTTGTTAGATATTTAATTATTATTATTGCTTTAGATCTTGATCAGTAGGTCTTAAAAGACCTTTAAATTTTAAAGCAGAATAATTGCTTTCAATTTGTTTTGTTTTTTTAAATATATTTTATTGATTTTTTACAGAGAGGAAGTGAGGGATAGAGAGTTGGAAACATTGATGAGAGAGAAACATCGATCAGCTGCCTCCTGCACATCTCCCACTGGGGATGTGCCCGCAACCCAGGTACATGCCCTTGACCTTGGAATCGAACCTGGGACCCTTCAGTCCGCAGGCCGACGCTCTATCCACTGAGCCAAACCGGTCAGGGCTAATTGCTTTCAATTTGAGAGAGCGGGAATAAAAAAAGAGGAACTCTTCATAAAGGATTGGCATAGGCCAAGGACTTTATAAATGTATCAAATCTGTTATTCCAGAAACATTTTTTTTTTCATTTGGCCACAACTTTCCCACTGTTCCTTGATTGCAGTAATGATGGTGACCTCGGTACTGCTGTCCATTAATATCCATGCAGGTACAGAGAGGAGGAGGCCGGAGCTAACTGGATTGACTGAATTCTTGGCTCCGTCCCATTCTACAATGAGCCGAGTTATTTTACTTGCAGGCAGTCAGCCTTCCTTTCTTATTCCTTTTTGTCATTTATCAAATTAAACTGTTTTTCCTCTAAAAGGCAAAGGGAATGTTCCATCAGTATTCACCTATCTGTTTTGCTGATTAGCAACATATTGTTCTTCTGTGGACAAGAAATAGATGCCAGGTATAGATTCAGAACTGGATATTTTCAACATTAATGCCAAAATATTTCAAAATTAAACTCTGTTCAGCATTCTCTTTGAAAGATTAATCCACCCTCCAAGATAAAGAAACTAATTCAGTCAATAATTGTTTTTTCCAAAAAATTCATATTTTGATCTGCATATTGAATTAAACTTAATACACCTACAAAATTCTGATCATGCATCTGTCATTTCAGACTTAAACTTGGCAGTAGAGCTTTTCCAGCAAGATACAGGATAATTTTTAGAGCATAAAACAAAGTTTAAATAAAAGTAAAATAAAGCAAAGATTATTTCCTCATGGTAGAATATTGGTTGTGAATATAAAAATCTCATTACTCTTAAAATTTCATCCTGACATAGTACTTGCAAATTTCTCATTGCTTGCACCAATGACCACAGTATTTGATATCTGTAGATGTATTACATTAGCCTACACATAAATACATAATTTTAACATTTCTTAATTTTGTTCATAGAAGTGGAATGAATTCCTTGTGTCTCATTAGGTATTTATTGCTTCAGAGGAAATATTAGGTAAAGGCTTAATAGATGTAGAAAACCATGAAAGGTTAATTCTCTACTTCTAAGTTATTTGTAGATGCATTCCCTACATTTATCAAAATAGCTTTTGTCACATAAGTTATTATATGAAAATAAAGAATATTAGAATTATAAGAGATTCCTGGATCTGACCCCATAAAATTTATTTTAATTGACAAGGAATGGTGGAGTGACATCACTGATATTACAAAATTTATCAGTGACAGCCTTACATCTTTTGGGTTTACACATTTGTGCATATATTTATTCATTCAGTTAATATTTATTTTTGAAAGTTATTAGGAAATAGGATACCGATATCATCTAGGCCTTTGAAAGTCCCTGTGTAGCCATTCATAATCAGATCCCACACTGTTTAATACAAGGATGATCAGTAATTTTAATGTTACCATCCCCTTGCTTTATTTATAGTTTACTGCATGTGTAGTTATTAGTAAGACATATGTTGCTAATTTTGCACATTTTAGAACTTTATGTAAGCAGTATCATATATTTAGTATTCCTCTGACACACTATCACTCCATACTTACTTTTGAAATGCCATTACAATGCGTAGGTGTAGTCCATTCATTTTTACTGCTGTACAGTATTCTGTTTATGGATACACCACTTCTCATTTTTCCATTCTCCTTTCCATATATTTCAGTTGTTTCCAGTTCCTTGTTATTATAGGTGCTTCCGTTATGGTCATTCTTGTACAGAGCCTGTGTTAACAGGAACAAGGGTTTCTATAGATTATTCACTTTTGGATTTGCTGGCTCAGGGACTGATCTTATTAAGTTTTACTAGATTATGTGAAATTGTTTTCCAAAGTGCAGCTTCTCTCCTACCTGCACGAATGGGAGTTTTTGACACTTTATATCTGGACAAATAATTTCATTGTCTAACATTTTAATTTTTCCAGCCTGGTGGACTTGCAATGATATCATGCTATTATTTTAACTGGCATTGCTCTGATTTCTAATGATATCGATCATCTTATGTATGATGGCTATTTATTTTTTTTCTCTTCTACCGGACATCTATGTATTTATTTTACCTATTCTACTGCTTTATTTCTTATGGGGTTCTATGAGTTATTAATTGTAATACAAATTATTTGTTTAATAATATTTGTGGCATATACATTCTCATTGGTTTTGTCCTGATCAGTGAGATTTGTGAGGCCAACCACTTTTTTAATCTACTCATTTTATATAAGCTACCCCGCCAGGGCCTGGATATTTTTCTATTGTTCAAATATAAGACTTTCATTAATTGTGAACACATTTTCTCTTGTTTTGAGAGAAACTTTTCTAGTTTTGAGGGGAAAAAATCTGACCACCACTTTATCTTTTATTTTGCAACTGAAACTTTTTTTGAAAAGATGAAAATGCTTGTTCTTATTGTTTTGTGATTTTAAAAAATAATTAAAGCCACATAGCTGCCAGAGCATAGTGATTTTCAGTCAGCATTAGGTTTGCAATAATTCAAACTTGTGACCTGACGGTGATGAACTTGAGTCTCTCTTACCCAGTAGCAATCCCTGGAGTTTATTTATTTATTTATTATCTGATAGTCTTAAACTGAATTAGTGACAGTCTATCATTTTATGTCAAAAATCAATCTTTCTTTGTATCTAAAACTTTTATAGCAAGTAAAAATATTTTCCCATTGTCTTCTTTTGTAAATAAATCTTTATATCTGTTGGATATTTGGCTTATTTAGGGCATGTTATTCATCATGCTTTGTGAAAACAAAAAAAATAAGCAATATAACAATTTAATTCTGTGAATCAGTTATAAAATATAAAAGGCTTTGAATAGAACATAGTTATTTGAATGACCTAGACCTGTATACAAATATTGGCTCTCCACATATGACCTTGATGATCTTGAGAAATGATATCATTTCTTGGAGCCTTATTTTCTAATCAGTAAAAAGAGTTAATATGGAACGTTACCACTGAGTGTTTTTGACTATTAAGCAGACACTGAAGATGAACTGGCAGCTCTGAGAGCAAGAACCACATTTGGTATCAGCCGAAGGTTATAGTTAATTTGCAGGCCAGAAATTAGGAACAGCCAAAATATCCATCAGTAAGGGAACACACATCAAAAGTCTCAAATATTCATGTTATGGACTACATGTACATAAAAAACACTCATATATTGCTATAGTAATGTAAAATATTACAGGTTTTGGTGTTGTTTTTTTTGAAAGCAATTTTACAGCATCAGCTTAATTTAAAACTACTCTGTGCACATTTGGACATTTGATTAAAGATACATGTCATACTTTAGGCTAAACTAGCAGTACTAACATTTCAGATTTTAAATATAATATGATTTCTAAATTTTAATTATGGGTATAAACTTTTAAATTATATTTCTGGTAGGTAAATGTTGAACAATTTGATTCCTAGAATTTATCCAACTCTGACATGTTCTGATTCTCTGTCAGTTTCTAGACCATAAATAACATCTAAACTGATTAAAAAGTCAGATTTAATGCCATGTGGTATCCTATATAAATATATATTAGGATTACTAAGAAAAAAATTGAGAAACTTTACAAAAATAATTAATTCAAATTAAGTTTAGATTAAATAGAAATGAAAATTTCATAAATATGTCCACTGCTAATAAGGAATATACAATTAATGATTCAATATTGACACCTTTCAATAAAAATGCCAAATTACTAAAATTAGTTTGTATTAGTATTTCATTTCTCTTTGCTCTGCAATTAAAGCTAATTTCTATAATCAGACTGTCAACTTTACTTTAAACTTATCTTCAGGAATTGATACCTATTTTGGTTTCTGAATCATGCATTTCTCTCTGTGGCTTAATAATTAAGCTAGGTCAGTTCCTAATTATCAGAATTCTTAGGTTTCTAGATTTTCATATGAGTAGGAGTGAAATTCTGGTATATAATATTTTAAAATGTCAAATGTGTAAAGTTCATAATAAACCTATGTTAATAATAAACCAATCAACCAACATTAATTTGACAAATGTTGCTTTTTACTCTTTTATCAATACAGTGTGACATAATTTATGTAATTTTATTTACCTATGAGCTATTTTTGTCATACATTTATCTTTACTTAAAATTATGGAGAAACAGTTCTATTTTCTATAGACTAGGTATGCCATAAGTTTCCGTTTAGAAAAAAATTCCATATAAAATATTCCTATATAGTCTATGTATAAAATATAAGTGGATTGATATTTTAGGTATTTTAGCTTATGTTGGTTCTTAACCCATGACTTCTGGGGTTTGAAGGTTTGTGTTTCATGAACTGCTCTTTTGAGACTCTTCCCCCAATAACCAAGTTTTAAGCCAAGAATTATTGTTAACGTTATTTTAAATGCAGTTCAGAATCATATGTAGAGGCTGCTAACATATCACTAGATCATATATGTTGAATGAAAAATATTTCAAAAATGGTTATAGCATGATCCAAAGTTCTTTCATTCTTCATTTTATCTTCACTTTCTCCTAAAGGAAATAAAATGAAAAAAAAATTGTGAACTTTAAGAATAAAAACAACATGCTTGAGTTTAATGGAAACATTACTTCATAGAACGATATAAAAACAAATTCAGCAAATTCATCATTTATTCCCTCTGTTTTTCTTATTTCTCATCATTAGCTAGGCATAAGGCCTGAAATAAAATACATCCTCATCAGTCTTTCACTGACAGGCCACTTTTATCAATTGCATGCTGTACTGGTATGCAATAGATCAGTATGTGTGAACTTGACACTTTCATCATAAGATATGACTCCTGTTGAAATGGTGTCTACACGTGTCACAGAAACTATATACTAAAATTATAGCTGGAGCTCTGATTCTGAGAGTTCACCATAGAGATAATTGAATAAAGCTTTGTTCACCTTCAAACAGGAAATTCCATCAACATTTAGAGTGGAGGGCAATAAACAATAGCAGGAAACTCAGTTTACTTGGCATTCTGATAAGGATGATAAATTAATGCTCCTTTTTCTTTGAAGAATTAAAAGTGAAGTGATGAGGTAAGAATCCTGTAAGTACCAGCTCTTTTCCTAAACTGTACAGATAGTTTTAATACTCCATTCTACCCAGCTTTATTTTATTAATCACCTATATACCAGAGACTCTGAAAGATTCTGGCAAATAAGACTTTCCCCTGACTTCAGAGAGCATAGTCAGTCCCGATAGATATTTAAATAGATTTTAACAGTAATTATAATACATTTTTTACTGTTTACTGACAGTTGAAACATTCTATGTGTTCTTGTGAGCACCTGGAAAAGGATGTTCGTTCCACGGTGTTAGGAAGTGATTAAGGAAGGCCTCTTGAGAGATATGAATGTCTGTAAACACAAGTATGGAGCTTCTACATTTCTGAAGTATTTAAATTAGTCCGCATTTGTGACATCTCTTTCCTCCTCCCTCTCTGGTTCCAGGGAATTTGTTGTTCTGTCTATGAATTCTGCCACATTGATCTAAAGCTCCTGGAGGTCACATGTTTCTGGAAAGGGCTCTTGAGCATGTTCATGGAGTTTTAATCATGAGGTAGACTGGGACATCTGGACATGTTGTGCTGGAGCTTTCTTTTAATCTTGTAAGATCTTATTGTTAAATATTTAGGATTATTAAATATTTAGCAAACTGAGTTGGAGAGCTTGAAATTTACCATGATGGTAGTATTAACAGGATGGAAGTTAGTACATGTTAGAAATCAACCCCTCTATCTTTTCCCACAATTGATTTACCAATACATCACTACATATACCAAATGAGCCCCAAATTGGTGTCCTAAGCAGATAATATTTTGGCATGATTTCAAGCCAATATTTTTAATTTTTTTCAACATCAATGTTATGGACAGTGAGTCATGAGGCCTACCTGCTGGAGTCGTATTGATCTATTTTAACTGTTTAATATTCCAAGATAATATGTAATGTTAATTAAGATACCTCCTTTATTTCACCTCTTCTATGCTTCTTCATCAGCATTACCAGATAAAATGCAATATAATCTTATTTATTGGTTATCTGAAATTAAAAGTTAACTGGGCATACTGCATTTTTATTTTCTAAACCTGGCTGCCCTACTCCTCTCTAAATTTTAGTCTCACCTCCAGATGCCAATAGAAGTTTGCAAAGTTTATAAGCTTTTCATATTTATAATTGAAGGAAGTGGCAACGAGGGGGAGATGATTTTTTTACATCTGCTGGTTCTTTGTGGAAAGTTGCAGAGGCTTACAGGTTCACCTCTAAAAATCATATTTATGAATGTGTTTCTTATATGCTTGAAGTTTGGAAAAGGAGAAAATTAAGTTTAAACTGGAAAACATAAACATCTTTCTTAGAAGATTTAATCTCTCCAAAACAAATAAGAAATAAGTGTGAAAAAGAAAATGCCCCCAATGTATACTAGTAAAAATGCTTTATTTAGTAAATTTCTAGATCATAATGTGTAATTTAAATGTATAATTTAAAATGTGTGCTATAGTTTCATGCAAGTATGTGGAATTCTGACATGTGAGGTTTGGAGATTATTAAAAGTAACTTCTTATTTTCAAATCTTAATGGTTGGTTCCATGTAGTTGGTACCTTGCAGTTGTTAAATTTCAGACTTAAGACTCCTTCTATCTCAGTATGAATTCTATCTTCATTTCTAATCTATTGTGTGCCATTTTGCAAATTACTTATTTTTCTGGGTGATAGTTTTGTCATCTCTAAAATAGGGGAATAAGCAAAGCACTTTACTCATAGAATTGTTGTGAAAAAAAATTTTTTTAAATATATTTTATTGATTTTTGACAGAGAGGAAGGGAGAGAGATAGTCAGAAACATCGATGAGAGAGAAACATCGATCAGCCGCCTCCTGCACATCCCCCACTGGGGATGTCCCTGCAACTCAGGTACATGCCCTTGACCGGAATCGAACCTGGGACCTTTCAGTCCGCAGGCCGACACTCTATCCACTGAGCCAAACCGGTTTTGGCTGTTGTGAAAATTTAATGGTTATAGCTGTGGTCGCCAACCTTTCGGACCTCACGGACCACCGGTGGTCCGCAAACTGCCAGTTGGCAACCACTGCTCCAAAGGTTTCCTTAAACCAATGGTTGCCAACCTTTTGGACCACTGATTGGTGGCCACTGGGTTATAGAACATTTAGAGTATGGACTGGCCTAAGATTTGTACTAAGTCTACATCAAATGTTATTATTACCATCGTTTTACCTTGGTAAAGGAAGACTAGACACCAAACAATCAACAATGAAAAATGTGGAGCCCTAACCGGTTTGGCTCAGTGGATAGAGTCTCGGCCTGCGGACTCAAGGGTCCCAGGTTAGATTCCGGTCAAGGGCATGTACCTTGGTTGTAGGCACATCCCCAGTAGGGAGTGTGTAGGAGGCAGCTGATTAATGTTTCTCTCTCGTTGATGTTTCTCTCTATCCCTCTCCCTTCCTCTCTGTAAAAAATCAATAAAATATATTAAAAAAGAAAAAGAAAAATGTGGAAGTGGTTAATATATATATGGCTAAATGACTGTCTAACCAACTGACTGTCTGACCGATAGCTATGATGCACAATGACCACCAGGGGCAGACGCTCTGACTAGTAGCTATGATGCACATGTGTTGACCACCAGGGAACAGACGCTCAATGCAGGAGCTGCTGAGCTGCAATGAACCACCCTCTCGCAATATGGGACCCCTTGGGGGATGTCAGAGAGCTGGTTTCAGCCCGATCCCCACAGGCCAGGCTGAGGGACCCCACCTGCTGGAGGGACCCTCACTCCACAGATGCCCTTCAAACCATGTGGCCACCTGGGGAGGGACCATGGGAGGTTGGCTCCAGGGCGTGTCCTGCCCATATCTCCCCATCCCGCTCTGCCGGCCACCTTTTAATTAATTTCCTTTTAGTGCACATGAATTCGTGCATTGGGGCACTCGTGTAATTATAAATGTTTATTGTGTTCCAACACAGTATAGAATTTTCATGGATTATGCTGGTATTTATGCAGTGAGTCCATGAAATAAACTGGGAGAATCGGGTGCAAATGTTCCAGTCATCTGCCTCTGACAACCTCCATGGAGTGGATCTTTTGTATGGGGGAGAGATATATAGATAGAAAACCAAAAGCGTGCACTTTCATGTGGAAAACCTTATTCTTAATTGAGTCAATTTCTTAAATACTACTATTAAGAATTTATGGAAATACCTTAATAGCTCAGCATTTCCCTCTGACTTTAATATATATTCATAGAAGAAATGGCTGAGCAGTCCATAATATCAATGCTTTTGTCTATTAAAACTAACTATGGAATAATATCAATCAAAGTACCAATCATAAATTGACTTACTTAAGAATAAAATGGAGGAATTTTAAGTGGCACTTAAAAATCACTATTACTTTAGAGGAATGGCCATTTAGAACATTAGCAAGCTGCTTTTGTATTCACAGACAATTTTCTGATTTTAGCTAGAATGCCTTTTGTAGTGGCTCCATTTCCTGAAGGATATATTATTTCTTCTATCAGTGCATGTACACCATATACCAGCACAAGCAAATGGGACTTTTTAACAGAACACTAGCACTATAGTTTCTTAAACAAATTTAAGAACCACCATAACTTATTAACATAGACACAAAATAATAATTAGAGCGACATCATAACATGGCTGAATTTATATAAAGGATCAGCCTGCTCAAGATTATCTTCCCTTCCTTTGACCATTGGCAATATTTCCTAATGCATTGTGGGGAATGACACATGTAGTCTTATAATTTTAATTTAGAAAGTTTTTGAGTTGGGCCTATATACCTTGTTCATTAACAGATTGTTTTTTTAAAAAGAAAAGAACCAAAAAAGAAGTGGGGGGAAGTCTGCTATATCCTACTCAAAAATCGAGTGGATGTGTCATTAAAATAAACTATATTACAGCTTTTAATGAAATATCTCGTCAATCTTTAATAAACACCTCTCAATTTCTGTGCCAGTTTCCATTCACTATTTCCATCTCCTGTTCTCACAAGGTTGTCTGTGTGCCAGTGCCACAATGTCATAATCAAGAATAGCTTAATTATGTCTCATTTTATAGTAGTTCATGGTCTAAAACATATATCTTTCCTTTTAAATTGGTTTGGCTGTTATTGACTCTTTGTAAGATCCTATAAATCTTAGAACTAGTAATTAAATCTATATGCATATTCAAAATGCTTTGTTATTTTGATTAGAATTGCATTGAATTAATTAACATGAAATGGCTTTTTAGGACATTATAAATTACTGAGTTTTCTATACATGAAAATGTCATGATCAATATACTTATATGGTTTTATATTATGTCAAGACTTTGTCAACTTCCTTTTATTAATGGCTAATTATTTTCATAATATGCATGCTTCCATTAAATTATTTAACATCTTAACCTCAATATCTGTCTATATCTTCATGAAGCCTATTATGGGTTGAATTCTGCCTTCCACAAGAGGCATATTGGTGTCTTCACACTCAGTACCTGTGAATGTGACCTTATTTGGAAATTGGGTCTTGGGAGATGTAATCAAGTTAAGGTGGGTATGGATGAACCCTAAATACAATGACTGGTGTCTTTATAAGAGAAAGGAGAGGGAGCTAGACACAAAGACATGTACAGAGGGAAGATGGCCATTTGAAGATAGAGGCAGAAAATGTCAAGCCAAGAAGGGCCAAGGGTTTCTGGCAACTACCAGAAGCTAGGAAGAGGCAAAGCAGGATCCTTCGCTAGAGCCTTTGAAGGGAGCATGGCCCTGTGACACCTTGGTTTCAGACATCTAGCCTCCAGAACTGTGAGACGATCGATGTACGTTGTTTAAAGCTACTCAGTGTGTGGTAGTTTGTTACAGCAGCTCTAGGAAATTGACACAGGGTCCTTGTGTTTTGCTGGTAGTCCTTAGATTTTTGTTATAAAAATGCTATCATCGATAGCAATCAATTTCACTTTGGTATTATTAATTCATTTGATCAAGTAAGTACATATTTGTGCATAACAAAAAATGAAAGAGCACTGGTAGTTATTGTGTGTCTAAGATCTTTGCTAAGTGTTCTATGTGGATTACTTAATTTACTTTCACAGCAATGTTATGAGGCATTAACTATTATAAAGCTGTTCTTTTAAATAGATGAAGTGAACAGGACAGATATTTTGTTTTTCCTCTTAAGCTGATAGAATAGTGGAGCCATGATCAAATCTTGGTTCTGACTAACATTAAAGTAAGAGTTTTTAAACAGAGAACAATGTGCCTTTTCTTCAAAGAAGAGATTCAAAGATCATTAGAAATTAAAGGGGGATTGTTGTTACCAGTGCTTAAAGGCTTAATGAACAATGTTTTATTTAAATAAATATTTTCTTACAACTCCAATATGTAAAAGAGGGTCCGAAGACTCTGAGCTCTGTTTGCTTGTTCTAATCACTCCCGGCCTGACACCAGCTCTGATACTCAAGGACCTATGAAAACTCAGGTGTCTGAAAAACACAGAATTAAAATTTACATCTTCATACTATGCAGCTGTAAAAAAGAAGGATCTCTTACCATTTGAGACAGCATGGAGAGACCTGGAGAGTATTATGCTAAGTGAAATAAGCCAGTCAGAGAAAGAAAATTATCACAAGATCTCACTTATGTGTGGAATCTAATGAACAAAATAAAGTGATGAACAAAATAGATCCAGAGATATAAAAGCATGGAACAGACTGACCAATTTCAGAGGGAATGTGGGGGTGGGGGTGGGTGGAGAGATTAACCAGGGAATTTATATGCGTACTAGAGGCCTGGTGCATGGATTCGTGCACCACTGGGGTCCCTCAGCCTGGTCAGCATCCTCTTGCAATCTGGAAACCCTGGGGGATGCCAGAGAGCTGGTTTCTGTTCGATCCCCACAAGCCAGGCTGAGGGTCCCCACCAGTGCACAAATCTGTGCACTGGGCCTCTAGTATGCATATAAGATCTTTGGTTAATCTCTTTCTACCTCCCCCCCTTCCCTCTGAGATTCATCAGTCTGTTCCCTGTTTCCATGACTGTGTGTTGAGCATCTGCCCCCTGGTGGTCAGTGAGCGTCATAGCTACCAATTGGAAGGTTGAATGATCAAATGGTCGCTTAAGCTTTTATATATATACTAGAGGCCCGGTGCACAAAAATTTGTGTACTCTGGCGGGAGGGGGGTCCCTCAGCCCGGCCTGTGCCCTCTCGCAGTCTGGAACCCCTCAGGAGATAACGACCTGCTGGCTTAGGCCTGCTCCCAGGTGGCAGAGGGCAGGCCCAATCCCTACGTGCAGCCCCTGGTCAGGCTCAGAGCAGGGCCGATTGGGGGGTTGGGGCACCATCCCCTGTCACACTCAAGGCAGGGTCGATGAGGAAGTTGCAGCGCCACCCCCTGTCATGCACAGAGCAGGGCCAATCAGGGGGTTGTGGCATTTCCCCCTGTCACGCACAGAGCAGGGCCCATCAGGGGGTTGGGGCGCCACCCTCTATCACCCACAGAGCAGGGCCAATCAGGGGTTTGGGGTGCCGCCACTCTCACACTCAGGGCAGGGCCGATGGGGAGGTTATGGCTCTACCCTGTCACACACAGAGCAGGGCCCGTGGGGGGGGGGGAGTTGGGGCACCGCACCCTGTCACACACAGAGCAGGGCCAATCAGGGGGTTGGGGCGCCGCACCCTGTCACACACAGAGCTGCAGGGCGATCAGGGGGTTTGGGCGCTGCCCCCTGTCACGCTGATCCCGGTGCCAGGAGGCCTCGTGGCTCCGCTGATCCCAGTGCTGGGAGGCATATTACTCTTTTACTATATACGGTAGAGGTCTGGTGCATAGGTTGGTGCCAGCTGGTTTGCCCTGAAAGGTGTCCTGGATCAGGGTGGGGGTCCCCACTGGGGTTCCTGGCCAGCCTGGGTGAGGGGGTGATGGCTGTTTGCAGCTGGTCACACACCCTTCAGGGTGGGGGTCCCCACTGGGGTGCCTGGCCAGTCTGGGTGAGGGGCTGAGGGCTGTTTTCAGGCTGGCAGGTGACTGAAGCTCCCAACCGCTCCTTTTTTTCTATTTTCTTTTTTTATTCTGGGCCAGCTTTAGCTTTGAGGCTTGGCTCCAGCTCTTAGGCCTCTGCTGCTGAAAGTAGGTTTCAGGCCTTTGCTTACAATGTTGCGATCCTGCTGGCTGAAGCCTGGCAGGTTTCTGGGGTTTTGTTTAGCTTCTATGTTTGTTACATAGTTGCTTGCAGCTCAGAGGCCTGCAGCAGCAGGCGGGGAACTTTGGAGTCCTCCATCACTGAAGCAAGCAAGCCTCATGTTAGTTTCAAGCTGCCTGGCTGCCGGCCACCATCTTGGCTGACAGTTAATTTGCATATTGCCCTGATTAGCCAATGGGAAGGGTAGCGGTCGTACTCCAATTACCATGTTTCTCTTTTATTAGATAGGACTAGTGTCCCCATGCATGAAATTCAAGCACAGAGAGGGTTCCCCCAGCCCAGCCTGCACCCTCTCCAATTGGGGACCCCTTAGGGGATGTCCGACTGCCGGTTTAGGGATTGGGCCTAAATCGACAGTCGGACATCCCTCTCGCAATCTGGGACTGCTGGCTCCTAACCGCTCACTTGCCTGCCTGCCTGATTGCCCCTAACCCCTCTACCTGCCTGCCTGATTGCCCCTAACTGCTCTCCCCTGATAGTCTGATCTCACCCCCAACTGCCCTCCCCTGCAGGTCTGATCTCGCCCCCAACTGCCCTACCCTGCCAGCCTGATCACCCCTAACTGCCTCTGCCTCAGTCTGCACCACCATGGCTTTGTCCAGAAGGAAGTCGGACATCTGGAAGATGACCAGTCGAACCGGTCTAATTAGCATATTACCCTTTTATTAGTATAGATAGATTATATAGGATAGGTTTGCTTAAATGGGGAGGGGGCCTCTTTCAACAGGAGGAGATGCTCTTGGCAGATAAAAATATATAATCCCTATATCTGGACTGATAGACAGCCGTATGCATTATACTGCCAAACTAGTCATTAAAAAATTGAACTGTTTTCTTACACCTTACACCAAACAGCTGTTGTCCTTAAAACCCTTTCTCAGCTCCAACCTTAGGTTCTGCCTTCGCAGTTCACCCAGATTAGGTTCTGATTGGTTGGTTTCTATGCCAGTCAGTGTCAAATGCTCCGCCTCCTAGGCAGCCATTGGCTCCTTGCAGTTCACCCAGTTTTGGTTCTGATTGGTTGATTTCTATGCCAGTCAGCATCTCTGGGCCTATCTCCAGGCCTGATTAGAGAGGCGAAGATGATCAGCAGCCCCCGTGGCTGCTGGTGAGGCCTGGAGAGAAAAAGAGGCAAGGGCTGATGAACAGCTGCCACAGAGGCTGCAGATCAGACCTGCTTCTGTCTCTGGGCCTCTCTCTGGGTCTGATCCACAGACCGCTCGGCAGTCAGTGCTGGACTGACTTCTGTGGCACTGACCCATCACTAACTGCCATGGGAGCTGTGCATCAGAACCTGCTTCTACCTTGCACTGACTGCAGGACTGACTTCTGGTTTTCGGTCATCCATTCAGTTGTTTTGGACATTATAGACCCTGGCTCTTTAGATAGATAGATATATAGATATAGATAGATATAGATATAGATATAGATATAGATATGCATAGTCCATGGACACAGACAATAATGTGGTGAAGGCCTGGGAGGATGCAAGGTGGAGGGGGACAATAGGGAAAGCATAGGGTGGACATCTGCAATACTCTCAATGATAAAGATAAATTTTAAAAAAGTAAAA
Organism: Myotis nattereri; assembly: GCF_964212035.1. Lineage (NCBI taxonomy): Eukaryota > Metazoa > Chordata > Mammalia > Chiroptera > Vespertilionidae > Myotis > Myotis nattereri. Next base: position 25,888,506 of record NC_138077.1, read on the forward strand.
AAAAAGACATCTTCATTTTACTAATAAGGAAATGAGACTGATAGTGACAAAGTGACCTACCCAAAATCATTGTATCAGATCATGACAGAACTGAGATCAGTGGAAGTCCTACTGAGAACGAGATCAGCTAAAACTTCTAAAGCAGAACTAATATGGACCATCTGGGCTTCATATTTTTATTCTCATAGATAAAATAGGAAACCCAGACATTACCAAGCAAACTATCCCACAGCTGCAAGCAGTACCATGCACAGCTGTGAGCAAATGCATCTGAAATAATACAGATGTTCCCCATTATAAATATTGCTGAGACATTAAATAAAGTTGAATTATAAAGGTAATAATTGACAGTGATAGAAAATGCATGTCTTAGCTATGAATAAAATGTTGTCTTCCGTGTATTATTATTAGACTTTGTAAAATACGGATTTTTTTGAGCCCAAGAAGGAACTAATAAATTTGAACCACTGCTGAAAATTTTATTTTACTATTTTTCCTTGTATCTGATCCTTTGAAAAAGACATTGATATTGATGAACATGAAGAAATGTCTCATTTTTTTTGTCTAAACTCCTAAATATATGGAGTTTTACTGTCTGGGTTGTGTAACAGACTAGTTTCCTAAGGTGCTTCAAGGCTTTTGAGCATCAGTTGGTTACATTTTGTGAAATTTCACATGATTGAAGTATGTTAGCTGGAATGAGCTAACCTTACCCTATGCTGCAAATGTGAAAATGTCAGAATGTTACTTGTCCTATTTTCTGGAAGTATGTTTTGGATGATAAATAGGCAGGAAAGGGTTAAAGACAGACCTTGAAGATTGTGGAATGCCGGGGTCCAGCCCCAGCGGGTCCAGGGGTCCCCAAAGGTGTGGACGGAGTCGGCGAAGAAGGAATGACATGGAGACAGTGTTCAGTTGATCAGCAGCCTAGCCAGGATCTCCAGCCAAGTTCTGGTCTCGATCTCCAGAGAGGTTCTGCTTAGGATCTCCAGCCAGGTTCTGTGTCCATGGTCTCTTGCTAGGTTTTCCAGCCAGGTTCTCCAGGTTCTCCAGCCAGGTTCTGTAGCCATGTTCCCTCGCTAGGTTCTCCAGCCAGGTTCTGTCCAGGTTCTCCAGCCAAGTTCAGTCACCAGGTTCTAGTCAGGTTCTCTTGCCAATTTCTGTAGTCAGGTTCAGTCCAGGATCTTTTGCCATGTTCTCTCCAGCGAAGTTCTTCTGTCTCTAGATTCCATGTAGGTTCTGTCTTCTTTCTGTCTCCTAAGTTCTGTGTCTTGCTGTCTTATTACATCTGTATTTATACCAGTTGATTCAATCCTATCAATCTCTATTACAAAGGTTAGGGTGTTTCTTATCTCCATTCCAGGGAGTAAAGATTCTGTAGCTTAAGCATGATTGTTCATAGTTAAAGTGATTAATTACCCGCCTGGCACTTAGTTGAGGGGTTTTATTCCCTCCCTAACTTCAGGGAAAAATTCCTACCTGGGGAAACAACCTTTCTAGGAGAGGCATCCCTTTCCTGACTTCAGGGAAAAATTCCTACCTGGGGAAACAACCTTTCTCGGAGAGGTGACCTTGGTTAAAACACACAGCGCTAAGGGGAGCAAACATATTAAGAACAGTATGCTATATATGCCAGGTCCCTTGAAACAGCAAGGATGGACCGGCTCCCGGCAAATTCCCCCTTTTTTATTTTTTAAAAGCAGGCATTAAAAAGAAAAAAAAAAAAACCCAAATGCTCTCTTGTATCTATTTTAAGAGTAGGATTGGCGCTTTCCGCTATTACCTGAGGCCTGATCTATCACCCCAGGGAGAGTTTGCCAATCCTGCACTTTCCCGGGGTGGAAAGGCTGCAGTGGGGTTAAGGATAAGGCTCCTTGGGCCTACCTTCTCCCATGCCATTACATTTACCTTTCCTTCCTCAGAAAAGCATGGACATATTTCTTGTATAAAACGTTCTGTCTGACTAGGAGTAACCTTAATTCCTCTGCTAGCAAGCATATGTGTTAAAAGATCAATACAGAGTCTTATTTCTTTAGACTCAGTATGGCACATCTTCTTAATGTAAAGATCAATACAGAGTCTTCTTTCTTTGGACTCAGTATGGCACATCTTCTCAATCTAAGTTCTGTACTATCCACCTTCTTACCCTATTTATCCTCTATAGGGGGGTCTGTAGCACCCTGGTGGAGTCCTATCCGTCCCGAGTGTGGGGGTTTTCAAGGAGGGGCTTACCTAGGGGAATCCTGTTCCAGGGGTTCCCAAAGGTGTGGACGGAGTCGGCGAAGACTATCCACCCTCTTCCTACGGTGGAGTCCTATCCATCCTGAGTGCGGGGGGACTTACCTAAGGGAACCCTGTTCGGGCGCCATATGCCGGGGTCCAACCCCAGCGGGTCCAGGGGTCCCCAAAGGTGTGGACGGAGTCGGCGAAGAAGGAGTGACACGGAGGCAGCGTTCAGTTGATCATCATAGCCAGGTTCTCTTGTCAGGGTCTCCTGCCAAGTTCTGGTCTGGATCTCCAGCGAAGTTCTGGCTCGGATCTCCAGCCAGGTTCTGTGTCCATGTTCTCTTGCTAGGTTCTCCAGCCAGGTTCTGTCCAGGTTCTCCAGCCAGGTTCAGTCACCAGGTTCTAGTCAGGTTCTCTTGCCAATTTCTGTAGTCAGGTTCAGTCCAGGATCTTTTGCCATATTCTCTCCAGCGAAGTTCTTCTGTCTGTAGGTTCTGTGTAGGTGCTGTCTTCTTTCTGTCTCCTAAGTTCTGTGTCTTGCTGTCTTATTACATCTGTATTTATACCAGTTGATTCAATCCTATCAATCTCTATTACAAAGGTTAGGGCGTTTCTTATCTCCATTCCAGGGAGTAAAGATTATGTAGCTTAAGCATGATTGTTCATAGTTAAAGTGATTAATTACCCGCCTGGCACTTAGTTGAGGGGTTTTATTCCCTCCCTAACTTCAGGGAAAAATTCCTACCTGGGGAAACAACCTTTCTAGGAGAGGCATCCCCTCCCTGACTTCAGGGAAAAATTCCTACCTGGGGAAACAACCTTTCTCGGAGAGGTGACCTTGGTTAAAACACACAGCGCTAAGGGGAGCAAACATATTAAGAACAGTATGCTATATATGCCAGGTCCCTTGAAACAGCAAGGATGGACCGGCTCCCGGCAAATTCCCCCTTTTTTATTTTTTAAAAGCAGGCATTAAAAAGAAAAACCCCAAATGCTCTCTTGTATCCATTTTAAGAGTAGGATTGACGCTTTCCGCTATTACCTGAGTCATGATCTATCACCCCAGGGAGAGCTTGCCAATCCTGCACTTTCCCAGGGTGGAAAGGCTGCAGTGGGGTTAAGGATAAGGCTCCTTGGGCCTACCTTCTCCCATGCCATTACATTTACCTTTCCTTCCTCAGAAAAGCATGGACATATTTCTTGTATAAAACGTTCTGTCTGACTGGGAGTAACCTTAATTCCTCTGCTAGCAAGCATATGTGTTAAAAGATCAATACAGAGTCTTATTTCTTTAGACTCAGTATGGCACATCTTCTTAATGTAAAGATCAATACAGAGTCTTCTTTCTTTGGACTCAGTATGGCACATCTTCTCAATCTGAGTTCTGTACTATCCACCTTCTTACCCTACTTATCCTCTGTAGGGGGGTCTGCAGTACCCTGGTGGAGTCCTATCCGTCCCGAGTGTGGGGTTTTCAATGGGGGTGGAGGGCTTACCTAGGGGAATCCTGTTCCAGGAGTTCCCAAAGGTGTGGACGGAGTCGGCGAAGACTATCCACCCTCTTCCTACGGTGGAGTCCTATCCGTCCCGAGTGTGGGGTGCTTACCTAGGGGTCCCTGTTCGGGCGCCATATGCCGGGGTCCAGCCCCAGCGGGTCCAGGGGTCCCCAAAGGTGTGGACGGAGTCGGCGAAGAAGGAATGACATGGAGACAGTGTTCAGTTGATCAGCAGCCTAGCCAGGATCTCCAGCCAAGTTCTGGTCTCGATCTCCAGAGAGGTTCTGCTTAGGATCTCCAGCCAGGTTCTGTGTCCATGGTCTCTTGCTAGGTTTTCCAGCCAGGTTCTCCAGGTTCTCCAGCCAGGTTCTGTAGCCATGTTCCCTCGCTAGGTTCTCCAGCCAGGTTCTGTCCAGGTTCTCCAGCCAAGTTCAGTCACCAGGTTCTAGTCAGGTTCTCTTGCCAATTTCTGTAGTCAGGTTCAGTCCAGGATCTTTTGCCATGTTCTCTCCAGCGAAGTTCTTCTGTCTCTAGATTCCGTGTAGGTTCTGTCTTCTTTCTGTCTCCTAAGTTCTGTGTCTTGCTGTCTTATTACATCTGTATTTATACCAGTTGATTCAATCCTATCAATCTCTATTACAAAGGTTAGGGTGTTTCTTATCTCCATTCCAGGGAGTAAAGATTCTGTAGCTTAAGCATGATTGTTCATAGTTAAAGTGATTAATTACCCGCCTGGCACTTAGTTGAGGGGTTTTATTCCCTCCCTAACTTCAGGGAAAAATTCCTACCTGGGGAAACAACCTTTCTAGGAGAGGCATCCCTTCCCTGACTTCAGGGAAAAATTCCTACCTGGGGAAACAACCTTTCTCGGAGAGGTGACCTTGGTTAAAACACACAGCGCTAAGGGGAGCAAACATATTAAGAACAGTATGCTATATATGCCAGGTCCCTTGAAACAGCAAGGATGGACCGGCTCCCGGCAGTGGAAGAAAACAAAATAATCAGGATATGTATATATAGAGAGTGTGTGTGTGTGCATATGTGTGTCTGTGTGTATTACCACCTTTAATGCTATCAGAATACCAAACAACCAGTCTGTATTATATATACATATAAATGTAATATATGCAAAATATTATATTTGATATACATAAACACATATTACCTTTAATGCTATCATTATATGAAAACAACCAGTGTGTAACTAACAACCAGTGATTGTCTTAGTGTCTAACTCACTGGTACATACAATGAGCATTTTCAAAATTTGCCTATACCTCCCCGAATTCCTCTACATGCAGGAGTCAAATAACTCTCTCAAATATAACCGAGAGGAAGGCTATTACACCCGCGTGTACTGATAGGATGTGCCTCAGGCTGTTGATGAGCCTGAAACAGCTTGATGTCATCTTGTGGAAAGCAGCGCCATTGTAGCAACTAGAGAGTTATTTTGATATTTGCTGCAAATTTCACCCATATTACTCTCATGCTTCTTCTCAGATCATAATTAGACAGTAAGTGTACTAAAAACAGCTTTCTTCTTTTCTTCAAAATCTAAATCTAAAGCTCCCAAGTTCATATCAACGTTTGAAATGTCCTGCTTTGAACTGGCATTGTCCTTTGTGAAGAAAACTTGAAGACACAATAGTGAAAAGATCCAAACAGCCAATATAGTAGGAAATATTGTCCAACTAATGATCATTAAGAAATGCAAATCAAACTTCCAATATGATAACACCCGGATGGTTAAAATGGAACAGAAAAAGTTGCCTGTGGTGAAGATGTGTAGTCAACACAATTTTCCTACATTCTTGTGGGTGCATAAATTATTTAAAAGACTTGGGAAAACAGCCAACATTTACTAAAGCCGAATTGCATACCTCATGATGTAGCACTTATATGCTATATGCCCAGGAGAAGTAGGTATATATGCTTAACAAAGGACATGAGGTAGCATGTTTATAGCGGTGCTATTTGTCATTGACTCAAAGTAGGAATTATCCCGGTTTCCAGTAAGAGAACAGTGGATAAATTGTGGTATATGACACAATGGAACATTATTCAGCAATGGGAATCAATGACCTATAACCACACACAAAAATACAGATGAATCTTACAAAATACTCTTGAGCCAGAGAAGCCAAATGCAAAAAAAAAAAAAAAAAAAAAAAGCCAAATGCATAATTTAATTTTAAAAAAACTAAATAAAAATCAGGTAAAAGCTATTTAATTTTTTAGAGGTCAGGATAATGGGAACTTTGGGGAGATCATAATGGCTGGAAGGGATCATTAAAGAAGCCTCAAGAGCCCTGATAATATTCTGTTTCTTAGTTTGAGTTCTGGTTACATAGGTGTATTAAATTCGGGAAAAGTTATCAAGCTGACACAATGTTTGCACTTTCATTTTGTATTATAACCCAATAAAATGTTAAAAAAGTATATATTGAAATACCTATAAGCAGACTTCTTTTGCTGCTCCTAACCCCAGCTCTTATATTCTGGGCTCACTTGTTGTCTATCCTCAGATTCTGCTGAATGTTTTTCACTTGAACAGGGGCTTGTTCCAGAATGTCAAGCATGTTGCCCAGAGCTCTCCCCATCCCCATGACATTTCTTTCTTTAGTTTTTTTTTTTTTTAACCTGGAGCTGCACATCACTCTAATGGCCTCCCCTCACTAGAGATGAACAGCTATCACCACAGACATAAAAACCCTCCAGTTGTGACATTTTCTGCTGGTCCTTTGTGGATATATGTACACTGAGGTCTGGACAGGGCATTCATGGGTTTTAACTGTCCCCTCAAGAGGTGATGATTTGTCCTATAAATTTCTCCCAGCAGGATACTAGTCCCTATTTCCCCATGAGTTTATTTTAATCCTATCTAGCCTACTTCTAGGGCATTCCTCCTGTTCCCCCCTCCATGCATTCAAGTACCCCATTTACATCTTAAACCCCTATAAGAAAATCTTCCCTAGAAAAGCTAGCTATTTATTAGTCTAAAAAGTTGTCTTATTAAGTTAGGTTTGGACTTCAAATTGTAAGTTAGATATAACTGGTTCCTAGGTTGTTATTTATAATTTGTGTGTTGCTATAACATTTAAAATGTAATGTTTTATATAAAGCATTTTGAGGCAATATCAAATGGTAAGAGTTTCTTTGATAGTATGAAACATTAATCTGAATGTGAATAAAGTTTCAAAATCATCGGTGCATTGCTCTAAGTTATCTTCTACAGTTCGCCATATTTCCCACTTAACAGGCACAATCAGCTCTCCATATTCGTGGGGTTCGCATCTGCAGATTCAACCAACTATGGATGAAAAATATTTGAAAAACAGGCTATTACCCTGTTGCTGATGTGCAGTGTAGTTATACAGACAATGGTTGTGTCGGTACTGAATGTGTACAGACTTTGCTTTCTTGTTATTAGTCCCTAAATAACATGTATAACAACTCTTTGCATTGCCTTAGGTATTATAAGTAATCTAGCAATGATATAAAATATACACAAGAATGTGGTTGTGTATATGCAAATACTATACCATCTATAATAATAAAAGCATAATATTCTAATTAGACCAGACAGCCAAATGACCTTCTGGATGTCCTTCCAATGAAGCTGCCATGGCAGGGGCCAAGGCAGAGGCAGTTAGGGGTGCTCAGGCAGGTATGCAAGCAGTTAGGGCTGATCAGGCAGGCAGGCGAGTGGTTAGAGGAGATAAGGCAGGCAGGCAGAGTGATTAGTTGCGATCAGACAGGCAGGCAAGCAGTTAGGAGCCAGCGGTCCCGAATTGCACGAGGGATGTCTAACTGCTGGATTGGGTCTAAGGGATCGCAGATTGCGAGAGAGTGCAGGCCAGGATGAGTGCACCCCACCCACCCCATGCACAAATTTTGTGCACTGGGCCTCTAGTTTTTATATAAGGGACTTGAGCATCCATGGACTTTGTTATCCACATGGGTTCTGAAAATTAATCCCATGAGGATACAAAGAGAAGACTGTACTGAATAGATGAGATGGATAGGTATGAGAATTGCTTTATTTTTTTTCTGGCTACTTATTTCAAATAGTATTAGATGTTAGTTTATTAGATGTTAGTTTATTAGATTTATTAGATGTTAGTTTCCATCCTACCATTGACATCTTAAGAAGACCCCATAACATGTTTACTTTTAAAACAATTTCATTTTCAGGAATTATAACTTAAGAGAATACTAAAATGAAGTTTTATTCTCACATTTATTTTCAACCATCTCCTTCTCAAAGTCACTAATCATCCAAGATATGCAAATTAAAACAACAATGAGGTACCACCTCACACCTGTCAGAATGGCTATCATCAACAAATTAACAAATGACAAGTGCTGGCAAGGATGTGGAGAAAAAGGAACCCCCATGCACTGCTGGTGGGAATGCAGACTGGTGAAGCCACTGTGGAAAACAGTATAGAGTTTCCCCAAAAAGTTAAAAATGAAACTCCCACTTGACCCAGTAATCCCACTTCTAGGAATATATCCCAAGAAACCAGAAACACCAATCAGAAAGGATATATGCACCCCTATGTTCATAGCAGCAAAATTTACTGTAGCTAAGATTTGGAAACAGCCTAAGTACCCATCACTAGATGAGTGGATTAAAAAACTGGTACATCTACACAATGGAATATTATGCTGCTATAAAAAAGAAGGCACTTTTACCATTTGCAACAGCATAGATGGAACTGGAGAGCATTATGCTAAGCAGAATAAGCCAGTCAGAGAAAGATAAATATCACATGATCTCACTCATATGTGGCATATAATGATCAACATAAACTGATGAACAAAAAGGATCCAGAGACAAGGTAGCACTGAACAGACCAGCTGACCTCAGAGAGAAGGTGGGAGGGGGGGGGGGCGTGTAGAGATCAACCAAAGGACTTATATGCATGCATATTAGCATAACCAATTGACACAGACACTGTGGTGGTGGGGGCCTATCCTTGAGGGTGGGAGTGGTGGCGGGGATGGTCAATCAGGGAAAAGGGGGACATATGTAATACTTTAGACCAGTGGTTGGCAAACTGCAGATCGCGAGCCACATGTGGCGCTTTAGCCCCTTTGAGTGTGGCCACGAAGTTTCAATCGCACTGTATGTGCGCGCCCACACTTGGTATTTTGTGGAAGAGCCACACTCAAGGGGCCGCAGTTTGTCGACCACTGCTTTAGACAATAAAAAAAGAATAAGGACAGTTATTTCTTTATCTATCTGGCACCTGGTGAAGTCCCTTTTCCCAAAGCAGGTGTTCTAATGCTTGTTCCTTTGCTTAGGATTATTCGTGCATTTTTTCAAAGACTATGTAAAGCCCCTTGAATTCCACTGCCCCCTAACAAGGTGATATGCTTTCTGGGTGATTTTACATTACAATAATTAACATCATCAATTATTCTATTGTGGAACCCCATATAGATTCTTTCTTCTGGGACACCTTTTGCAATAAGAGGCATTTCTTTTGGGCATGAATCTTTTAAAATACGTCAATTCTTGCTACCTTTGTGGTATCTCCTTAGCCTTAGGGAGCTGAGGTTCTCTTGCCAATCGCAGGAGTGCAGCTTGCCCCCATTGTTGTCCTCTGTGTGTGTGTGTGTGGGGGGGGGCGGGGGGATGGGACCAGGGGAGGAGGGCTGCTTAAGGCAGCCTCCTGTCCTCAAACTATTATAAAGTTGTTGCAGGTGGCTATGCCCCCCTTCCCAATGTGGTATATTGTAAAGCTCTCTCTGAAGTGTGCTCTTGACTCTGCTCTGTTGGCTGCCCTGGACAAGCTGAAGAGTTTGTCCAAGAGTCAGCATCATTTCAGGTCATAAAATATGAGCTTCCTTCTAGCAAAAATCTACAACCTCTGGAAGTGGTTGCTTCATGCCTTCTTGCCTTGTGTTAAGCTGGGGTAGGAGAGGATAGAATCCTTATTCCCTTCATTGTGGGGGTGAAGAGAAAATGTTGCCACATTCTCTACCCTTACCAATTCCTTTATAACAGCTCCCCCCACCAAGTCAATAAATTCTTACCATGCTTGATGTGAGTTGGAGAGTGGTGTTAGTTACTTAACCTGTTTACCTTATTCTTAGTTCTGCATTCTTTGTGTAGCTCTGCTATATTTACATTGTGTGCATATGTACTTCACTCACTCTATCTTTGAAAGTTGATGAAACTCTAAAAAAATGTCCCAAATTGACATGTTTTTACATATCTAATATTCTAATACATATTTAGACATATATTCCCACAAGTCTATAAACGACATTTATGATTCCATAGATGAATGCACTCTAATAGGATCATAATCCAAACTACAGATGTAATTTAAAATTTTTTACTGCAGTTACTAAAAATTTTAAAAGAAACACGTAAAATTAATAATACATGATATCTAAGCCTACATATTCAACATCTAATCATTTCAATATGTGATCAGCATAGAAATATCCATGAGACATACATGTTAAGAATATTATTTGATTAAATTTATTGGGATAACAATGGTTAATAAAATTATACAGTTTTCAGATATACAATTCTCCAATACATCATCTATTTATTGTATTGTGTGTTTAAACACACACCCCCCAAGTCAAGTCTCTTTCCATCACCATTGATAAATTCTTCTCTCTCCTCCCCCCTGTCTTTGAAGCATGATTGGTATTTTCCACTTACAGCACCTCTCATTTCTAAAAAGTGATATTTCAAGTGCACAGTAGCCACATTCACTAGTGAATACCCTGTTGGACAGAGCAGCCAGAGACTATTATCTCCTTAAAAAGAACATCTAGGTCTTAGTCACCTCCTTATACACGTGGCACAGGTAATGAAATTGCTCAATGTAGAATGAATAAATAAATATGTGAATTAATTTACAGCTGTCTATAAGAAAATCTAAACTATTTTTCATTATGAGGAAACTTACAAGAACCTTTCTTCCAATTGTCCTGATCACTTTCTAAGGTATATAAAAGTCCAATCACCATGTTGTACATCTGAAACTAATATCATACTGCATGTCAACTGTGATTGATGAATACAGTTTAAAAAAGAATCCTGTGGTTTCACCAATATGAAAAATAGAGAAATATTTATTTATTAAAATAGTTAAAATTAAGAGGAGGAAATAATATTGGATGGGAAATTATTGGATAAAATAACAAGGAGTTTGCGGTTCCTTAAAATCTGATTTTGAAGGAAGTTCCTTAAAAATATTTTTAAGAAAACCAAGTAGAGTACCCCAGTAGTTCCTTTAATATAGTTAAGCATGTTGGCGGTGGTCCTGGCCCCCAGATCCTGAGGCCACTAAGGCACCGTCCTCCACCTGTTGTCAGCTTATGCTCTAGGTCAGGTTTTTTGGAGGAAGAAAACACAATATTTTGAGTTAGTCATTTGGTCCACAGCCAACAATGAGAAGCACACCAGTGACATCTACAAAAGGGGCCTTTGGTAAGAAGAAGTGACAATGTGCTCTTCCCTCATTTCATTTGCTGTTCATTAGTGCAATCATTTCAGGACAGGAAACAATTATGAATTTTTCTGTTTCACTTAGTAGAATTTCTGAGTTACATAGAAATATGGCCAAGTTTTACTTCCAGGCAAATCTAGGCAGACATAATATTGACATGTTCTATTGGGATATAAATGTTTTTACTGCATTCAAGTGAAATTTGAACATATTCTATTGATATAAATCTGATAATTTTATAATAATATGTTATGACCATAATGGCTATAAGAACTATATTAAGGGAGTCCATTTTATTTTGTTTTATTCAGAATCAGAGAAAGTATATTTGTACAGAGAACATGAGATTTGGAGATTGGTTTTCCCAAATTCAGATCCTACTTGTATTATGCTGGGCAAGCTGCTCGAGGGTTCTGACATCCATTACATTAAAATAGCAAAAGTCTATTAGCAGATAGCAATAATTGGCTATTTCACCACTTCATTGTTTCCACAATGTCAGTCACAAATATGATGTCCATGTACTAACCCATGTCCTATTGTTTAAAAATATAAATTGTCGAATATCTTTGACAAAGATACAGAGATGGATAGGTGTGTGATTAGATGAAATAGAGGTTAGCTCTTATTTGAGGGATAGTAGAGATTGGGAAGTTTCCATGTGGAAGTGGCAGTTGAGCTGGTCTTTGAAGAATGTGTATAATGTGATAGTTAGAAGGGAGAAGTAACAAAGAAATGAAGCCATTAGTATGTTCTTACTGAAATTATTTGGATGCCACATTTAAAAACTTAAACATTTAACTGAACCTATTCATTTCTCCTTTTGGTCCTTATTATTCCTAACTCCTTTGTTAGTGATTTGTCAGTATCAATCTTGAACTAATAAACTGATGAAACAACTATTAGTCTGTTATTTTGTCTGGAAGATTGTTTTTGAGATGACAGCTGGAGGTGATAAAGTATTTGTTTGTTTATATTTACTTGATAAGGTCTTCATTATGTTATCCTAATATTTTTCTACCCTGTACACTTTGAATTTTTTAGACAATTAAGCAATGCATCTGAGCTGAATAGATGTTTGATGTTTAAGCAATTGTATAGAAAACTAATTATCAAGTAGACATTAAGATTGGAATAAAGACATGAGTGAAAAGCAAGTATATTTCTTCTAAATTAATGGTATAAACCAGTAGTCGGCAAACCGCAGCTCGCAAGCCACATGCGGCTCTTTGGCCCCTTGAGTGTGGCTCTTCCACAAAATACCGACTTCTGCGCACAGGCCATGAAGTTTCAATCACACTGTACATGCGCACCCACACGTGGTATTTTGTGGAAGAGCCACACTCAAGGGGCCAAAGAGCCACATGTGGCTCATGAGCCGTGGCTTGCCGACCACGGGTATAAACTACTGTGATTCTAGGCTTAAGGAAGTCTGATTCTAAATATATGGAATCTAAAGGGAAGAAAGTAATTTTAGGATGGGATTTCATTACCAGGGTTTGGATTATATTGTTGGACTATATTTGATACTTATAACATTTCAGCTCAATTCTATTTGCTTTTTTAAGTCATTTTTATAAGATTCAGGAGGAAGGATTTCAGTTATATTAGTACTTTTCTAAGCCAGTCAAATAAATCCTTGGTTAAATGAAAATAATGTAGTTATTTCCCTGAGTATTTACATATCATGTAATATACTATTAAACATCACAATGTCATATTTTTAGGACTGTGTTTTTGCTCTTCATTTCTGTTTCATAAATTAAGAATTGACATCCTATTAGAAAAGAAATATGGGGCTATCGATTAAGTCTTTAAACTCCTAGCCCACTTTATGGTTTTATCACATAATGCATGTTTATTTAAGCTGAAGAAAATAGAATGTTTGGGGTTAGAACATATAACTTGGCAGAAAGTATACAATGATGGAAGATTGTACTTATTTCATGAAAAATTGCACATAGTCCTATTCATCTCCTACATCCCCTCCCCCGTAAAGCAGTCATTTATAGTTCTGTAAAATACTTTAGATTGCAAGTTGCTCAGACCTGAAAATATTGTTGGAGGAAACAATCCTAAAGCCCCAAGCTAGTGCAGGATTAAGGTTCTTCAGAATGAAACAGGGTATGTAATATTTTTTTTGCGTTTGGAATTTTCCTGAATTACATTGGTATTAGGTAAAATAATAGAGTGCTTTTCTTTTTAAAATTTTAGTACTTCAAACATAGACTGAAAAACTTCAAACACCAAATGAAAGTTACATAATAAAGAATGACACTTATTTATTTTTGTAGCCCTGGGTTAAACCACCCGTTTTAAGACATCGGCACTGGTTATTTTCTAGCTAAAATATCCAAAAAGACAACTTTTGAACTGCTGTATTACTGTCATTCTTTATCCCAGGTTGCGTAATTTGTTACAACAGTTGCCATGCATTTCACACTTCTTGATTTGGAGCTAAAGACTGGGGCAAATCACAGCTCTTAAATGTTTTAAGTCAATCCTGAGCATAACAGTCTTTTCTGTATGCTTTAATATTCTCCATATAGCATTCATGTCAGGAAGTTGCTAGAAGAAAAATTAGACCAAAAAAATCTTCTCATTCCTGCAGGACTCAAAAAACTACAATTTGTCTTCTGTGTCAGTTATTTCCTACTTGTCTCTTTATCTGAAGTATGTCCTTTGAGCATGCCTGGCATATGAATTCTCTTGAAAAACACACCTTACTCTGGGATTTTATGCAAAACCTTCCAATAATTCCTTGCTGTTTAACTCACCATGTTTAAATGCTTGGCATGGAAGCCCTTTTACAGTTTATGCAACAAACACACCTTCATCTTTTAAAAATTATGTTTTCTAATTACATTTGACATGCAATATTATATTACTTGCAGGCATACAAGACATTGATTAGACAGTTATATGCCTTACAAAGGGATCACCCTGATAAGTCTAGTATCCATTTGACAGCACACTTATTGCAATATTATTGACTATATTTCCTATGTTTTACTTTATATCCCAGCGACTATTTTTATAGCTGACAATTTTTACCTCTTAATTTCTTTCACCTTTGTTCACCAATAACCCCGACCCCTCTTTCATCTAGCAACCATCAATTTGTTCTCTGTATCTATGAATTTGTTTCTGTTTTTTTGTTGTTGTTCATTCATTATGTTTTCAGATTCCACATAGAGTGAAATCAAATGGGTATTTGCATTTCTCTGACTTATTTTACTTAGCACAATACCCTCTAGGTCAGTGGTTCCCAACCTTCTGACCCTTTAAATACAGTTCCTCCTGTTGTGACCCAACCATAAAATTATTTTCATTGCCACTTAATAACTGTAATGTTGCTACTGTTATGAATCGTAATGTAAATATCTGATATGCAGGATTGTCTTAGGCGACCCCTGCGAAAGGGTTGTTTGACCGCCAAAGGGGTTGCGACCCACAGGTTGAGAACTGCTGCTCTAGTTCCATCCATATTGTCACAAATGTCATGATTTCATTCTTTTTTATGGCTGAGTAATATTCCCTTTTATATATGTACCACTTCATCTTTACACTTCTTTATCCATTTGTCAATCAATGGACACTTAGGTTGCTTCCACATCTTGTTTATTATAAATAACTAGAGGCCTGGTGCACAAAATTTGTGCACTCGGAGGGGGCAGTCCCTCAGCTCAGCCTGAATCCTCTTGCAGTCCAGGAGCCCTCAGGGAATGTCCCAAAGACAGCTTAGGCCCACTCCCTATGGAGAGCGGGCCTAAACTGTCAGTTGGACATCCTTAGCGCTCCTGCAGAGGCGGGAGAGGCTCCCGCCACCGCCACTGCACTCTCCAGCCATGAGCCCAGCTTCTGGCTGAGCAGCACTCCCCCTATGGGAGTGCACTGACCACCAGGGGCAGCTCCTGCATTGAGCATGGTGACTGGTCATTCCACCATTTAGTTAATTTGCATATTAGCCTTTTATGTCTGCGGGATCAGGCCGAAATCGGCTCTCCGACATCCGCTAAGGGGTCCTGGATTGCGAGAAGGTGCAGGCCAGGCCGAGGCACTCCACTGGTGCATGATCAGGGCCAGGGAGGGACATGGGAGGTTGGCAGTTTGGGAAGGATCGCAGGAAGGCTCCAGGGCATTTCCAATCCGTCTCGCTCGGTCCTGATCAGCCGGACCCAGCAACAAGCTAACCTACCAGTTGGAGCATCTGCTCCCTGGTGGTCAGTGCATGTCATAGCGACTGGTAGACCAGTTGACTGTCTGCCCCCTGGTGGTCAGTGCAAGCCATAGAGAGCAGTTGAGCGGCCTTAGCATATCATTACCATATTAGGCTTTGATTGGTTAAACAGATGACTGGACACTTAACATATTAGGCTTTTATTATATAGGATGCTGCAATGAACATACGGATGGCCAACAGACATATGAAAAGATGCTCAACATCTGTGATCATCAGGGAAATATCAATGCAAAAACCACAATGATATGTCATATCTCACAGGTCAGAATGGCTATTTTCAATCAATCCACAAACAAGCATTAGCAAGGGAAAAGGAAATCCTTATGCACAGTTAGTGGAATTGTCAATTGGTGCAGCTTATATATAAACTAGAGGCCCGGTGCACAAAAATTTGTGCACTGGCGGGGGGGCAGGGTGTCCCTCAGCCTGGCCTGTGCCCTCTCGCGGTCTGGGATCCCTCGGGAGATAACAACCTGCTGGCTTAGGCCCGCTCCCGGGTGGCAGAGGGAAGGCCCAATCCCTAGGTGCAGCCCCTGGTAGGGCAAAGAGCAGGGCTGACTGGGGAATTGGGGTGCTGCCCCCTGTTATGCACAGAGCAGGGCAGATCAGAAGGTTGCGATGCCACCCCCATCACGCTCAGGGTAGGGCTGATTGGGGGGTTTGGGTGCTGCCCCCTGTCACACTCAAGGCAGGGTCAATGGGGAGGTTGGGGCGCCACCCCCTGTCACGCACAGAGCAGGGCAGATCAGGGGGTTGTGGCGCCACCCCTGTCACATACAGAGATGGCCGATCAGGGCGTTGGGGCGCTGCCCCCTGTCACGAACAGAGCAGGGCTGATCAGGGGGTTGGGGAGCTCGCCCCTATCAGGCATAGAGAGGGCCGATCAGGGGGTTGGGGCGCCTTCCCCTGTCACGAACAGAGAAGGGTGGATAGGGAGGTTGTGGCCCCGCCCCCTGTCACACACAGAACCGCAGGGCGATCAGGGGGTTTGGGCGCTGCCCCCTGTCACGCTGCTCCAGGGGCCAGGAGGCCTTGCTGCTCCGCTGATCCCGGTGCTGGGAGGCATATTACCCTTTTACTATATAGGATAGATGCCTGGTGCATGGGTGGGGGCCGGCTGGTTTGCCCTGAAGAGTGTCCTGGATCAGGGTGGGGGTCCCCACTAGGGTGCCTGGCCAGTCTGGGTGAGGGGCTGAGGGCTGTTTTCAGGCTGGCAGGTGACTGAAGCTCCTCCCAACCTCTCCTTTTTTCCTTTTTTTATTTTAATTCTTGGACTTATTTACCTTCTATAGCTGTCACTGGAGCTGAGAGCTGGCTTTAGCTGTGAGACCTCGGCTGCTGAAAGCAGGTTTCTGGCTTTGTTTACCTTCTGTATTTGAAACTTTGTTGCGACTCCAGCTCTGAGATCCCGGCTGACTGGAAGCAGGTTTCTGGGGTTTTGTTTAGCTTCTATATGTGTAACAATGTTTCTTAGAGTTGCAGCTCAGAGCCCAGAAGCGGCAGGCGGAGAAGTTGGCTTCCTCTGTCACTGGAGCAAGCAAGCCTCCTGTTCCCATCAGTAGCCTGGCTGCTGGCCGCCATCTTGGTTGGCAGTTAATTTGCATATCGCTCTGATTAGCCAATGGGAAGGGTAGCGAAGTTACAGCTAATTACCATGGTTCTCTTTTATTATATAGGATAATGTGGAGTTTCCTCAAAAAATTAAACCTAAAACTACTATATGACCCAGAAATATCACTTCTGGGTATTGAACCAAAAGAATCCAAAACACTGATTTGAAAAGATATATACACCCCTATCTTCTTTATCAGACACATCTGATAAAGAACTATTATTCACAATATACAAAGACTTTTTAAAACTCAACAATAAAAAACAAGTAGCCTGACTAAAAATTGGGCAAAAGCCCTGAGAAAGACACCTAACCAAAGAAAATATACACATGACAAATTAGTCTACATAAAGATGTTTAATGTTATCTGTCATTAGGAGATTGAAAATTAAAACAATGAGGTGATACTACATACCTCTTAGAATAGCCAACATCTAAAACACTGCCATCACCAAATGCTGGCAAGAAAGTGGAGCAACAGGAACCCTGATTTATTGCTAATCCGAGTTAAAAATTTACTTTTACCCTGTGTGACAACAAGGATGGACCTGGAGGGCATTATGTTAAGAGAAATAAGCCAGTCAGAGAAAGGCAAGTACCATATGATTTCAACAATGTGTGGAATCTAATGAACAAAAATGAAGTTACAAGCACAATAGAGACAGACTCTAGGGAGCAGACTGACAGCTGTCATGGTTAGGGGGTGGACTGGTTGGGGGGGGGGTAGTAGAAGGATTGATCAAAAAGAAAAGAAAAAGGAAATAACTCATGGACACAGAAAACAGTGTGGTGATTGCCAGGGGGAAGGGAATGGGGGCAGTGGAGGGAGGCATGGGGGGGGGGTAAAAGGTGATGGATGGACACTTGACTTGGGGTGGTGAACACACAATACAGTATACAGATGTTGTGTTGTAGAATTGTGCACCTGAAACTGTTATAATTTTGTTAACCAGTGTCACTCCAATAATGTAATAAAATGAAAAGATTGACACTTTGGAGGACAGTTTGGCCATTTATTATAAATTTAAACATACTCTTACCATATGATACAGCCATCACGCTCCTTGGGTTTTATGCAAATAAAATGAAAGCTTATGTCCATGCCCAAAACTGCACATATAGGTTTATAGCAGCTTTATTTAGAATTGGCAAAACTTGGAAGCAACCAAAAAGCCCTTCAGTGGGCAAATGGATAAGCAAACTGCTGGTACATCCAGACAATGGGATATGAGACAGTATTCAAAAATATGAACTATCAAACCCTGGAAAGACATGGAGGAGCCTTCAGTGCATGCTGCTATGTGAATGAAGCCAACCTAAAAAGCTACAGACTGTAATGATTCCAAATGTATGACATCCTGAAAAAGATAAAACTATGAAGATGCTGAAATGATCAGTGCTTGCTCAGGGTTAGGGAGAGAAAGGAATGAATAAGAAGAACACTGAACATTTTTAAGTCAGTGAAACTATTCTGTTTGGTATTGGAGTGGTCCATACATGCGATTACAATGTTGGGGAAATGCATAGATTATCATCAAGGGTAAAGCTTAATGCAAACTCTGGGCTTTGAGTGAGAGTGCCATGTCAATGTAGTTTTATTTTTTTATCTTTTTTTCCTTAAAATAGATTTTGTTTTGTTCTGTTGTTTTTTGTTTTTTTTTTAATTCTTTATTGTTTAAAGCAGGGGTGGGAAAACTTTTTGACTCGAGGGCCACAATGGGTTCTTAAACTGGACCGGAGGGCCAGAACAAAAGCATGGATGGAGTGTTTGTGTGAACTGATATAAATTCAAAGTAAACATCATTACATAAAAGGGTATGGTCTTTTTTTTTTTTCAATATTTTTATTCATTTCAAATGGGCTGGATCCGGCCCACGGGCCATGGTTTGCCCACGGCTGGTTTAAAGTATTACATATAGTATCACATATGCCTTCTTTTTCCCCCATTGACCTCTCCCTGGCCACTGCCACACCTCAAGCATGCCCTCACCACCCTAGGGTCGGTGTCTGCATGCATACAAGTACCTTGGTTGATCTGTCATCACTCCCCTCCCCTGATTTCTCTCTGAAGTTTGACAGTCTGTCTCTGAAGTTTTCTTCTCTGTCTCTGGATCTATTTTTGTTCATCAGTTTATATTGTTCATTATATTACACAAATGAGTGAGATCATGTGATACTCATCTTTCTCCGACTGGCTTATTTTGCTTAGCATAATGCTCTCCATGTCTATCCATGCTGTTGCAAATGGTAAGAGTTCTTTCTTTTTTACAGCAGAGTAGCATTCCATTGTGTAGATGTATCTGAGTTTTTTAATCTGCTCATCTGCTGATGAGCACTTAGGCTGTTTCCAAATAATCCCATGTACCATTGCAACAAAAAACTTAAGATACCTAGGAATAAACTTAACTACTAGTAAGAAGGTAAAAAACTTGTACTCTGAAAACTACAGGACATTGAAAAAAAGAGATAGAGGAAGACATAAACAAATGGGAGAATATACCGTGTTCGTGGATTGGCAGAATCAACATTATTAAAATGTCCATACTACCCAAAACAATATATAGATTTAATGCAATCCCCATTAAAATACCAATGGTATATTTCACAGACCTAGAAAAATCTCTCCAAAAATTCATATGGAACAACAACAAAAAAAGACCCCAATTAGCCTCAGCAATCTTGAGCAAGAAGAACAAAGTTGGAGGGATCACAATACCAGATATCAAGCTATATTTCAAAGCCGCGGTTCTCAAAACTGCCTGGTATTGGCACAAGAACAGACATATAGACCAATGGAACTGAACATAGAACCCAGAAATTGACCCAAGCCATTATGCTCAATTTTTCTGTGAAGCTAAAACTGCTCCAAAAAATAAAGTTTAATAATTGAAAGAAAGAAGAAAAGGGAAACAAACTAACAACCCAAAAACCCAAGCACTTCCAGACAGTCTGAACTTGTCTGGCATTGTTGCTTAGATCTTGATACTTCTAGGAGCTGGACTTGTATCACAGCTTGGCCTTGGTGTTGTGCTACTGAGCACAATTAGACAGAACGCCAACATCAGCCTAAGCCTCTATGTGACCATAGTTTAACACAAAATCAAGACTACTCTGTAATCATGTCTGAATGCAGACAAAACAGGAACATTGTCCATACAATAAAAATGGCTAAATATTTTACTTTCCTACTTAATATAAATGACTGTTGCTACCTTCCAATTACATGTTTAGTTTCACTTTATTATTTGTCTTTCTGATAAAAAATTATTATAGTAATCATAGAATTAACCTGCTATCTAACAGAATCCAATCCAGCATAATGTTTTTCTTCCTCAAATAAAGCCTTTCCAAAAACACTGAACACAAGTTTAAACGCTGTAAGTTCTTTCTAGCAGCCTCTTACTGAGGCATCCCATGGTTCACCATGGTGAACTCTTTATAAATTAAATACATCAATAAGTTCAACTTTGTTCAACTATATTTGTGTACCTGGCAGTAGTCTTTGAATGAAGGACCTTGACACTTATTCCTTTAATAGTACATATCTGATTTTCTTAGCCTTCGTATCTCTCCATAACACCTTCTCTGATCACCCTTAACCACTCTGCCTGCAGGCCTTCTTGCCCCCAACTGTCCCCCCTTGCCAGCCTGATTGCCCCCAACTGCCCTCCTCTCCTGGCCTGATCGCTCCTAACTGCTTCTGCCTTGGCCCCACCACCATGGCTTTGTCTGGAAAGCTGTCCAGAAGGTCTCCTGGTCTAATTAGCATATTACCCTTTTATTAGTATAGATAGAAGCCTCTTGCATGTGTGGGGGCCGGCTGGTCTGCCCTGAAGGGGGTTCAGTATCAGGGTGGGGATCCCCTTGGGGGGTGGGGCTGGCCTGGGCGAAGGGTCTGGGGCAGTTTGCAGTCCAGCCATGCCCCCATTGGGGTGGGGGTTCTCACTGAGGGGCTTTCCACTGGGGGCAAGGGGCTGGGGTGGTTTTCAGGTCTGCCATGTGCCCATTGGGGTTGGGGTCCCCGCTGTGGGGCGTGGCCAACCTGGGTGAGGGGCTGAGGGCCGTTTGCAGGTTGGCAAAACTCCCATCAAGGTGGGGGTCCCCAC
Source organism: Myotis nattereri (assembly GCF_964212035.1). Lineage (NCBI taxonomy): Eukaryota > Metazoa > Chordata > Mammalia > Chiroptera > Vespertilionidae > Myotis > Myotis nattereri. Next base: position 25,909,673 of record NC_138077.1, read on the forward strand.
TGGGGGGTGTGGCCAGCCTGGGCGAGTGGCTGATGGCCGTTTGCAGGCTGACCATGTCCCCATCAACGTGTGGGTCCCTCAGGGGCATGTCCGGACTGAGCAAGGTGCTGAGGGCCATTTGCAGGCTGAGCATGCCCCAATAGGGTGTGGGTCCCCTCTGGGGGGTGTGGCCAGCCTGGGCGAGGGGCTGAGGGCCATTTGGGGGCAGTTTGAGGCTGGCCAAGCCCCTGGATTTGTCCGGAAGGTCTCCAGAAGGTCTCCCAGTCTAATTAGCACATTACTCTTTTATAGTATAGATAATTCTAAGATACAAATCATTTGGTAAAAATGTATCAATATTCCTAAATACATATTTTATTCCAAGCTAATGCATTTTTCTGTTTTCTTTTTATTGTTTCTATTATTTATTTGCCTGGTGTCTGTTTGTAAATATTTCCGTAGCCATCTTTTTTTCAAGTTGGTTATGCTTCATTTGGCAGCACTATCTAAACATTTCATTTGTTCCTAATTAGCATGAGTAAATTGTCATTAACACCCATCCCACCTCATCTACTATCTTCATACTCACATACAAAGAATGTAAGCATTAATTCAAACACATATTCACACTGTATTTTCTTGTGAATTACTTTTATTTAAAAAAGGGGTCATTCGTCACTCTTTTTTTGCAAGTTGTCTTTCTTTTCATTAATGCATAACAAACTTTCTTCCATCCATCTATCCATCCATCTATTAATGATTGGTCAATTGCTTTAATTTTTTAATTCAATGATTTTAAAGTGTTTTATTTAACCACTGAATAATAGGTCAGTAGAAGGACATTTTTCTTTTACTGTTAGAAATGCTGTGCTTTACATATTTCTTACAGTATTTATGGATATTTTTATTTCTATTGGTTACTTTCTTTAAAGTGAAACTGTTTGATCAAAGAGTATGCACATTCATAATTCTAAAAGATATTGGAAGGTTAAATTCCAACAACAGTAGAGATTCATAAATGAATAATCTATCACTAATGTATGGCATTTCTTAATCTTTAAATCTCCTGGGTGAAAAATTGATATATCACGGTATGGTAACTCCATATTTCCCTTGTTACTAGGCATTTCAGCTTGTTTTAAAATGTTTATTGATTCTTTGCAGATATTTATATTGGATTGTTTCTACTTTTAAAATCAGCTAGTATAAACTTTCTGCATATTAATGTCAACTCTATATTTCCTATACACATTTCCCTGTTTCCCCAGGCTATTATTAATTTTTTAGCTTTTGTAATTCATAGCTATATCTACCTTGCTTATTTAATAGTTTCTGGGTTTCTTGATTAGATATAGCTCTAAATTATATACTAAAATGATTTATCATTCTTATTTAGTTTAAAATTTTAATTTACTAGTCTATAATAATTGTATGTGATATTAGGAGGATTTTATTCACTGCTTTTTCTCAGATCTCTAGTACAAGCATTATTTGCTAAACACATTATTGTTTTCTTAATGCATTGAAATGCTAAGTTTATTTGGTTACTGGTTGCCACTTATATGTTAACATTTTTTTTGAATATTTACTAATCTATTACTATTTTTATTACTGTAGTGATTCCATCCCATTTTTCTTTCAGTGGTTCTATAATTTTTTTTTTGTCTCTTTAGGTTTTTTCCACAATTTTTACCATTCTTGGATGTTTAAATACATAAAAATTATTCTATTTTTGGCTAGAAGATAATAAAGTGAGGTCCACTTCTGTGAGTTCAATCATTCATGGCCTTTTTGTGGAAAGAATTTCTCATTATAACTGCAGTAGGGCACACTTTCAATATGTGAGACAGATGCTGAAAAGGAAAAAATAAATCTATATATATAAAAGCCTAAGTGACCATTACGACCATTCAACCAAATGACTGGTTGACTGGTCACTATGATGCATACTGACCACCAGGGGGCAGATGCTCAATGCAGGAGCTGCCCCCTGGTGGTCAGAGCACTCCAACAGCCAACCTCCTGTGGTTGGCCAACTCCCACAGTCCCTCCCCCTCGCTGGCCAGCTCCAATGGGCCCCAATAGGCCCTGATCACCAGCCAGGCTGAGGGACCCCACCTGTGCATGAATTTGTGCACAGGGCCTCTAGTGTTTGTACAAGAGGAAAAAGAAAAAGGAAGTGTGTCAGGTATAGTGTTAATGTTCTCCATGTATTCTCTTTTATAAATTCACTTCAAAAGAAAGTATTATTTTTACTTTATGAATAAAAAGTAGAGTTTTTGATACTTTAGTATAAGCTATACAGTACGGTTGCTTCTATATTATCACCCTGTCTTTGTCATTATATTCATATAGGTAAGACAAGTGGGCCTAGGTGTGTTGCTCAGGAGAATTATTGACCTTAATTAAATAAATAGATAAAAATCCCTGCTGGTACTTCTCCTGGAATATGCTACATTGAGCTGCATGTGTGAGAAACAGCTAGATTGCAAGATAACCCTAGCAATTCCAAGCGTCTACCTTTTGGGACTTTAGCTGTGAATTGTTTTTAAATTGTACCTTTCCCCAATAATGAATTTCATATACGACACATGGCTTTACCTACATCCTAAGTTGTACTTTCCTTGCTAATGGACAGGGAAAAAAGCATCCGATTCTATTTTTGTCATATAGTAAGCAAAATAGAAAAAATGTATTCTTTAGATAGTCTTAGTTGTTCTTGTGATGCCATCACACTGAAGGTCTGAACATACATAACCTAACCTTTACCTTTGTTGATGTAAATGTACACATCTTAGCCTATTCCTGAATTGTACGAAGATAATGCTAATATAGTTTTTACAGCTGTGGAATATCTTAAAGTCAGTATGATTAACTACTTATGAACTCTAGCTTTGGCTTTAAATATACCTTCTGTTTGAATTTCGGGTTTACTCATTTTTGAAGATTTAGATGCATAGAGATTGAGTAAATTACCCTGCCTTTTCATCTTCAAAATGTAATAATACTTCTTATTGAAATAATTGGATGGGTACTATGAGGTTATGGACTCTCAGAGTATAGTAGTCACTTATTTTTATAACAGTTGTAATTTTATTTATTATAAATATACTTTGCTATAACTAGGGCAGTCATAAAGGTAGAAATATTGTGTCTGTTTTTATCATTATGGTCTTACTGTCTTACAGATTCCAGCAAGAGCATAGCTAGGCAGCTTTGTGCCTTTTTGAAGATTGCTTTGGTCAGCTGGGGTTGATTTTTCTTTTGCTTCATCTTGGGAATGGTCGGTTTCTCCTCTGCCTTGACTTTGCTCCCTGAGTGTTTACTCTCTTCAGCTTTCCTGGAGTTTTTTGTTTGTTTGTTTGTTTGTTTTTGTTTTGTTGTTGTTCTTTTGGTCTTTTCCTGCCCATGACTCTTATTTTGCTGATCCTGCTGGGGGCAGCTTTCTGAGGTTTACTGTTAGAAAGCTTGGCTGTATTTGTAGGAATCCTGTCATTGGCTGCAATTTGCTAGTTCTCCCATGAACATACAATCTGGGCTCTCAGGCTTGATTTTGGCCATGGGAGCACCACTGATCGGCTCAGAGACTTTATGTTTCTTCTTCCTGGCTTGATCAAAGGGAGCTTTTATGACCCCCAACATTTTCTGCACCGCGTTCAACTTCATGGCTCTGGAATCTTTTCTTGTGATCGCTTTGAAGCCTTTGGATCACCTAAGACCTGTGGAAGGTGAATATCCTCACCAGTGTAGCAATGTATGAAATGCTATCACCTGTTTCAGTCCCATTTTCAAGTGTCCTTGGTCCTTAAGATTCAGGCTATTCTTCCCCAGACCAACATATTCACAATCAGGCTGCTCCTCTTAGCCAAGGGGATCAGTGAGGGCCAGGACCTGGTAGGATTTCTCAAGGGAGCAGTGGAGGATTTTTGTTTTCTGTAGGAAACTGGGAGGAATCCAGGGGCTTTGAAAGCTTGATTTTAATATCATCCAAATTCTTCTTTTTATTTTTAAAATATTTTATTGATTTTTTACAGAGAGGAAGGGAGAGGGATAGAGAGTTAGAAACATCAATGAGAAAGAAACATCGATCAGCTGCCTCCTGCACACCTCCTACTAGGGATGTGCCCACAACCAAGGTGCATGCCCTTGACCGGAATCGAACCTGGGACCTTTCAGTCCACAGGCCGACGCTCCATCCACTGAGCCAAACCAGTTAGGGCAATCATCCAAATTCTTATTCTCTTTCTGTTCTTGGCTTGGTGCTGGAGGTAGTATCAGGAGATTACTTGGAGTATGGACTGGAGCTGCTACTGACATGTTCCTAAGCTCTGATGCTGAGTTACTCTCAAGTATCTGAATATTGCTGCTACTGCAGGACATGGGGAATTCTGGATTTGGTAGTAGAAAAATGTTTGATTTGGAGGTTGCAATCCAAAAGAAGTCTCCATCACCAGGGAAGTCTCTATCACTGCAAAAGGAGTCAAGGGAAGTCAGTCAGTTCCTGGTAAGTCAGACTCTCCCCCTAACACCAATGCAGCAATCATGCACTTTCTAACAATAGGAAAGCCATTCCTACTAGCTCTTCTTGAGGATATTGAACAGATAGGAGTCAACTATTCTAGTTCTTACTAGTGATCATTTGATGCCATTGTTTCATGGTATTCTTTGAATGTCACAGGGTTTTGATAAGTCAAAGCGTAAAAGTGATTTTTAAAAATAAATAAAAATATGTAAACATGGCTTCATGCAGTGTCTAACACATGATCTCTATTACTTATTAAATATATCTCTTCATTATAAAATGTTGCATAGCCCACAGTATATTAAAATTTGGCCTTTGAGATCTTAGGCAGTAATTACACCATGAGGGCATTATTTTGTCTTAAGATTTCAACTGCTTTAAAAGAAATGATGTAAAAGAAAATGTAGTCACCAAAAAACTGGTTTACTAGGTTTTAGTCTGTCTCCAAATGAATTTCTTTCAAATCTACTTGAATGAAAGTTATAAAAAATGGGTTTTCTAACAAGATACTGAGAGACCATTAACTATAGAGATGTTAGAAGTCTACCCAGTAATAAATGGGATAAGTTGAATGTCATAAGCTCTTTTTGTTGATGTGGCTATTTTAAATGATTGCAAACAGTGATAATTAATTACAGTTCCTGAAACTATAAACACGTCTATACTGAGAGCTGAAGCAAATCTGATATTTTACAGCAAAATGCCAAGTGGCATTTGTTGTTTGTAAGTGTTCCCTGGAATAAGGTACTTGAACATGATAAAGATAAAAGGGCAATGTCAAAAAGATGATTTATTTCCCAATTGTTCATTCCTTTCCAATATGCAAACAACATTGCTACACACTTAAAGAATTCACTATATTGATGAGGGAAAAGAAATCTGTAGTTCATCACCAATTGTTTCATTTTTTTTTTAATACCAACTATCTTTTCATTTAAGAATTCAGGTAAATTTTATTCTTTTGAATATCTAGGTCATTCTGTGTCTCTCTGGAGCTTAGCATTATGCTTGATACATAGTATGTAAATAATAAGTATTCATGGGAGAACTGTGCTTCCACTTTGTAAATAAATGTTGTCAAAAAAGTAGTCTAACACAGTGGTCAGAAAACTCATTAGTCAACAGAGCCAAATATCAACAGTACAATGATTGAAATTTCTTTTGAGAGCCAAATTTTTTAAACTTAAACTATATAGGTAGGTACATTGTTATTAACTTAATTAGAGTACTCCTAAGCTGGCCTTTGCTAAAAACGTCCCCTCATCATCCTCTCCCCGTCATCTTCCTCTCCCCCTTGTCTTCCGCTCCCCCTCATCTTCCTCTCCCCCTCATCTTCCTGAGTGAGGGGCTGATGGCTGTTTGCAGGCTGGCCACAGCCCCTTCAGGGTGGGGGGTCCTGCTGGGGTGCCTGGCCAGTCTAGGTGAGGGGCTGAGGGCAATTTTCAGGCTGGCTAAGCCCCCCAGCGGGGACTCTCACCCCAAGGGGGTGTGGCTAGCCTGGGTGAGGGGTTGATGGCTGTTTGCAGGCTTGCCATAACCCCCAGCTACCCAAGTTCCCAGTGGAGGCTGGCTGGAAGCAGGTATCTGGGATTCATTTAACTTCTATAATTGAAACTTTGTTGCCATGAGCGGAGGCCACAGCCAGCTCAGAGCAGGCAGGAAGCTTGGCTTCCTCCATCGCCCAGGCAACCAAGCCTCCTTCTTGCTCCAGCTCCATGGCTGCCAGCCGGCATCTTGGTTGGGTTAATTTGCATATAGTCTCTCTGATTGGCTGGTGGGCATGGCAAAGGGATGGTCAATTAGCATCTTTGTCTTTTATTAGTGTAGATTAGGGTACTCCTAAGCTGACCTTTGCTAAATACGTCCCCTCTACTTCCTCTCGCCCTCATCTTTCTCTCCCCCTCATCTTCCTCTCACCCTCATCTTCCTCTCCCCCTCATCCTTCTCCCCAAAAGGCTCCTCCTCGCCTCCCCCCCCCCCCCTTGAGTAGCATCTGTATTGTCACATGAAATGCACATACATAACGGTTGATTTGGAAATGACCTATTAGGTCACACGGGTCTGGCCCCTGGGGGCCAAAGTGGCACTGATGCCCATGAGCCGTGGGAGCTCCACAGGCTGTGGCACTGGCGGTGCTGGAACAGGTCCGCTTACACCTCAGTCCTTCAGCTCCGGGCAGCGTCTCCCACGGCAGTTTCTTAGGGGTTCACAGCTCTCGCACAAGAAAAGGGCTCTGTGGTCACATCAGCTTAGGAGAAACATGGTACACAAGGTCTACAGGAAGTGTTTCTGCAGGACTTGTCAGAGCTTTTACCACACGCACGCACACCCTTGTGAACGTCCACCACAGGGCAGAGAATGAAACATTTCCCATGTAGATTTGACCACAAAACCCTTTTGCTTCCCAGGCTGGTGTCCAGCAGAGCGCCCTTCGGAGAATGCGGCCCTAAGCTATTGATAACCATGAATGGCACCTGTGTCGGGTGGTGGGTCGGGGGTATTTTTCCAGGTATTGTATGGTGTGGCCCAGTGGGCACAGCCACGAACTCAACAGTCATGATGATGAAAGGACAAGAAAAGACGCGGTCCTGCTCCTGCCATCCTGGTTCTCACCTGTGCCCTGCAGAACAGACGCGGAGCAGGGCTGTCCCCACGCGGGGCCTGGCAAAGGGGCAGGTCGCCAGCTCCAGCCAGGAGCTGGGCTGCACAGTCCCAGTGGCCTGGCCTTGTCCCCTGGCTGCCCGGCTAGCTCACCAGGCAGAGTTAAGCATCTGGCAGGTGTTGGAGGACATCCAGACCATCTCTACCAGGCGGAACTGGAGGTAGCCAAGCACGAAGCCCGAGACGATGTCCGTGATATGGTGCCGCCCAATCATCACGCGGGACAGCCCCACGCAGAAGGCCCACAGCACCAGCAGGACGCGCAGGGGCACGGCCAGCACCAGGTGGCTGAGGAAGAACTTGGACACCATGGCCGTGCGGCTGGCGTGCCCGGTGGGGAAGGCGTACATGTCCATGGTGAGGTAGTCCAGGAGGCTGCGGCTCGTCTCGAAAGGGCCGCGCTGCTTGATGAGCTTCTGCATGCCGGCCACCGTCATGACGTCCAGGAGCAGGGCCGGAAGCGGGATCATGAGCACCTCCTGGCCGGCCAGCGTGCTGCTCTTCACCAGCCATAGGATGGTGGCCCGTGATGCCAATGAGCTTGATCATGGAGTGGGCACTGGCCCAGGACGTGGCCTGACCGGCGCACACCCCCAGCCGCTTGGACAAGGCTCCTCTCACCAAAAGGCTCCTCCTCTCGCTCTCTTCCTCCTCCTCTCCAAAAAGCTCCTCTCTCTCCCCCCTCTCTCTCTGGAACCGACCCTCAGACCCTTCAGTCTGCAGGCTGACGCTCAATCCATGGCGCCAAACCAGACACGGCTCTTTGAGGGAAGATAAAATGGCCTCAAAAAGAATTGTTTGTCAATTGAGGGGTTATTTTAAAGCAGATAGATGAACCTGGTGAAAGGGAAAAAGGGAGTGAGGAGGGCGTGTGGGAAACAGAGGCTTTAGAATGACCCTCATGTTGTGGTGACCCCCAATTTCATTGTTACAAATTGAACATAATTAAAGCATAGTGATTAATCACAAAAACAATATGTAATTATATATGTGTTTTCCGATGGTCTTAGGAGACCCCTGTGAAAGGGTCGCGACCCACTGGTTGAGAACCGCTCCAAGAAGGAAAGGAGAAAGGTAGAGGGTTTTGAATCTGTACCAAAAGGAGGGAAAAAGAACTCTTTTGGACACAGGGCAGTCCAAGTAAGACCCCAGAGGCTTCAAATAGTGTGCAAGTTGGGGGAGTATGATGTGTTCCAACCATAAAGTGGAAGAAAGGATGGAAGGAGAAGAGGTTGGAGAAAGAAGTTCCAGGCTGTCCTCACATGGAAGTCATTACAAAGCCTCTCTTTCCCACACTCCCTCTTCACTCTCTTTATCCCTTTCACCAGGTTCACCTATTTGCTTTAAAATAACCCCTCAATTGAAAATTGAAAACAATTCAGGCCTTACTCAGGATTTTCACCTTTTTCCTGAGAACAATAGGAAACCATTTGGCAGACTTAATTAAGTGAGTGGTCAGAGCAGGTTTTCTTTTTCAGTTTATTCTCGTTGCTGCATTGAGAATGGTCTGAGAAGGAATGGACAAGAAAGATTTGAACAGAGCAGTCAGGTGGTGACAGGTAAGAGAGATCATGGTGAACTGAAGTGGTGGGAGCAATAAGATAGAAGGAGTATTGGACAGGTGTGGAGAGTATTTCTAAGGTAGAATTGATAGGTCTTGCTGATGGGTTGAATGATCTTTTACCCTCTCTGCATCCACCCCCTTCGGCATTTAACTTTGAAGTGTCCTCTGCCTCTGTCTCTGGACTTGACCATGTGCCTGGCTTTGGGTGATAGAATGAAGCAGAAGTGCAAGTATGGTGCTTCTAAGTCTACACCTCGAGAGGCCTTGCTTTCTTGTGCTTCTGTCATCTCCATGAGGACATTCCTGAGGCAGCTACTGGCATGGAACAGATACGTGGCAGAGACTTGAAGTGCCCAGGCAGCCCAGTTGAGACTCGTCTAGATCAGTGGTCAGCAAACTCATTAGTCAACAGAGCCAAATATCAACAGTACAACGATTGAAATTTTTTTCGAGAGCCACATTTTTTAAACTTAAACTATATAGGTAGGTACATTGTTATTAACTTAATTAGGGTACTCCTAAGGCTTAGGAAGAGCCACACTCAAGGGGCCAAAGAGTCATATGTGGCTCGCTAGCCACAATTTGCTGACCACGGCTCTAACAGGTCACTCATATGCAAATCTTGCTCAAGAAACTCTCAAAGTTTAATAAATATTGCATGAAATCCAGTGCTTTTGTTTGATCGAAATTAGTAAGTAGTGTTCCCACAGCAATTATATAAAACTAAGACCAACGAAAACCAATCTCTGATTTCGACATAGCACAAATCTTATTTAGTAAGAGGAAAAAAATATCAGATTCTGATTCCTCTGGATCTACTCAGCCTAAATAATTCTGATGGTTTCATAAAGAAATTAAAACATCCAGCAGCTTGCTCAGATCACTCTGATAGTTGATGGCAGAACCCAAATTAATATCTATGTTTCTCTGCTTCTAGCTCAATGCTCTTTTAGTGCATAGCAGAGACACTATTAATAAGAAACCTGACCCTACTCTTTGTCAAATTATTTAATTTGTCAGTTGTCCTGCTTTTAATAAATCCATACTTACCAAGGATATATAGGAAATGCATGAACATTTCCTAAGTTTTTAAATATAATATAATATAATATATTCTTCTGACAGAAAATGTTTCCCTATTCATATGAATGTACTGAAACCATCAAATGTTTATATTTCACAATACAATCACACCTTTACCTTGATTTATGAATTATCTAATTTACATTACTTAAAATAATGAATGTCTAATCTATTAGTGTAGTGGGGATATCAAATAAATTTATAAAGATAAATATTTGATTCTTATTTTCATTTTAATATGTACCATTTTTCACAACTGTAATTCTTCTGTATTTTTTACTCAATTATTAATTATTGAACTTTGGGTTTCTTAGAGCATATTATAAGTGATAGATGCATTTAAAGCAAGGATAAGACATGTTTTAAGAAAATAAATTAAATTTGTAATTCCAAAGTTGGCTCATTTTAATTTTCTTCTAAAAGTTTTTATTATATGGAATTATGACTGTTTATTTGTTTATTATATGGAATCATGACTATCTGCTATTTGTTTTCCTCCCACTGGAACATAGAATGTAAAAATAACTAATGTATTAATGTTCCTTAAAACTCAAGCTTGTATAAATATTCTAAGCATATGTTGGTTCCATCATCATATATTCATTTTGTTCAGAATGTGTATCTTTTGAACTAAAAAGCTAGCCAAATAATGATGAAGTATTTGGAGAATAATAAATGAAAATACAACCAGAGACAGTTTTTTTTGTTCCTGCTGTCTCACCAGTTTTTCAATAATAATTTGGGGAAACCATGAGATATAGCTGATATTTTTTACTTTTAAGTCTGAGACGCCTAATGATTTACAGATTACTATCTTCCCACAATATTGACATCTCTATTTTTAAAGTATATTTGTTACTGATTTCAGAGAGGAAGGAAGAGGGATAGAAACATCAATAATGAGAAAGAATCATTGATTGGCTGCCTCATTCACACCCAATACTGGGGATCAAGTCCACAACCCCGGGCATACTCCCTGACCTGGAATCGAACCCTGACTGCCTGGTTTATAGGTTGGTGCTCAACCAGTGAGCCATGCTGGCCCAGCAACATCTCTATTTTCAAGAAATGGTGTCAACTCAGGCAGTGTCTAGTCTCACAGATCTCTTAGCCCTCCTTTTGTTTCCATCTCTCTTCATAATTTCATAATCTTACGATAATTCTTTCCTATTCCTTACTGTAGACAAGAATTAAAGATAGGAATAGCTATCAGAGACTATCAGTGTATTTATAAATTCATACAAAAACAATAATTTATTTTGCTTACATGTGTATTTAACTATTTAAGTTTATCCTCAAGTATTTGAAAACTATTTGAGCTTCTCAGGTTTCAGAAAGTAGTAGCTGGTTTCATTGTCAGGTGTGCTCTTCATTTGGTAGCCCATGAAAATTTCTTCCATAAATAACACTAAAAAGCAGTCTGGAAGGTACAGCTTGCACATGACTATAGTAAATGTGATGATATAGATAAAAAATTGTAAATTGATGCAGTACAGGGCCAAGAAGTATAATCCTGAGGATTTGACTCCTTGTTTCCTTTCAGATCTTTCTTTAGTTAGTGCCTTTGCCTAAACTCTGATATTTGTCCCAAGGAAAATAAGGTTATAACTAGCCATTCCCATATAACTAGGTGGATGAAGTCAGTCCTTAAGGTGTAAGTACTGTCATGCATTATCTCAAAGGCCAAATATTAACATATTGTGGACTGTGAAGCATGTTATGATTTACTTGTCTCATTGTGTCTTTCTTATCCAAAACCTATGATGTCCACATTCCTGAATATCATGCTGACCTATATCTTGAACTCTAAGATGCATGCACATTTTACTTAGAGTTGGATTGTTATAACAAATGGCTTGATCTTTTCACCTACATAAAATATTTTTACTATTGCCTTCACAGTTGTACTGCTCCTTTTTTCTACAGTATATTTGGGTAGAATATGATGTGCTGTAAGATGTCATCTCTCTGGTGTTATGTTTTTCATTCATTGAAAGTTTTTCTGTTTTTCTTGGTTATTTTAAGAAAGGACAAATACGTTCCAAGAATAATGAAGTGACTTGTGATTTTTAGCTCCACGGCTACAAGGTCAAAACCTGTTCAGCACTTTGAAGGATGTGAGTGTTTCAGGGGATGGGTGAGGCTATCCTAAGAGCTCTTGGCCCATAGCCACTCTCGCCAGCCTGTCTTTACAGTGGTACCTCTCATGCATTGTTACCACCGCCCACAGGTTCTCATCTTTGGGGGGCCATCACGACTATTTCAGTAAAAAGAGGAGATTTCCCTTATGCTTCTTAGGAACCACCCTCGGATTATTTATTTATTTGATAATTAGAAACACTGTTTTGTTTTTGTGTCAGTTGTTAGAATGCCTTTTCATGAAAACTAAATTTTCTCTATTTTTCCTCCCAGTTTTCAGTCAAATCCTTTCCATCAAAGCCACAGTTTTGCAAATGTATGCTATCTGCTGAGACAAGCTAAAAAACATTCTTAAACTTCTGATCACTAATTACTTATATTCCTGTCATCCCTCCCACTGAAATATATGCCACACACACACACACACACACACACATACACACTTATGACACATTTAGTTCCTCTCAGCTATTTTTTTTGCTAAAAAATCTTATAATTTAATTCAATCACATCTCTGTCATATATATATATATATATATATATATATATCCTATCTAATAAAAGAGAAACATGGTAATTAGCTGTAAATCCGCTACCCTTCCCATTGGCTAATCAGGGGTGATATGCAAATTAACTGCCAGTCAAAATGGCGGCTGGCAGCCAGGCAGCTTGAAGCGAACATGAGGCTTGCTTGCTTCAGTGACGGAGGACTCCAACGTTCCCCGCCTGCCGCTGCCGGCCTCTGAGCTTGCAGTTTGAAACATTGTTACAAATATAGAAGCTAAACAAAACCCCAGAAACCTGCTTTCAGCCAGCCAGGATCTCAGAGCTGGAGTTGAAACAGTGTTTCGATTATAGAACCCAAACAAACCAGATACCTGCTTTCAGCAGCGGAGGCCTAAGAGCTGGAGCCAAGCCTCATAGCTAAAGCTGGCCCAGAATAAAAAAAAAAAAGAAAAAGAAAAAAGGAGCGGTTGGGAGCTTTAGTCACCCACCAGCCTGAAAACAGCCCTCAGCCCCTCACCCAGACTGGCCAGGCCCTCCAGTGGGGACCCCCACCCTGAAGGGTGTGTGACCAGCTGCAAACAGCCATCATCCCCTCATCCAGGCTGGCCAGCACCGGGATCAGTGGAGCCGAGGGCCTCCCGGCACTGGGATCAGCATGATGGGGCAGCGCCCAAACCCCCTAATCGCCCTGTGGCTCTGTGTGTGACAGGCTGCCTTGCCCCAACCTCCTAATTGGCCCTGCTCTGTGTGTGACAGGGTGCGGCGCCCCAACCCCCTGATCGGCCCTGCTCTGTGCGTGACAGGGAGTGGCGCCGCAACTTCCCCATCGACCCCGCATTGAGTGTGACAGGGGGCGGTGCCCCAACCCCCCAATTGGCCCTACCCTGAGTGTGACTGAGGGTGGCATCGCAACCTCCCAATCCGCCCTGCTCTGTGCATGACAGGGGGCAGCGCCCCAACTCCCCAATCAGCCCTGCTCTGAGCCCAACCAGGGACTGCACCTAGGGATTGGGCCTGCCCTCTGCCACCTGGGAGCAGGCCTAAGCCAGCAGGGCATTATCTCCCGAGGGGTCCCAGACTGCGAGAGGGCACAGTCTGGGCTGAGGGACCCCCTCTCCCCGCCAAGTGCACAAATTTTTTGTGCACTGGGCCTCTAGTATATATATAAAATGCAACTATATAATATACTTGTATATTAAGTTATGCAAGTATAATTTAAAGATACCTTAAAAAATTGCCAAGGTCACACAATCAGTAAGTGTTAGAGCTCAGATCTAAACTTATATCTTTCTGTCGCTAAGGCTAAGGCCCAGGCAGTTTTTGTGGCACCGCAGACATTGTGCTCTAGAACAGTGGTCGCCAACCTTTCGGACCTCACTGACCACCAGTGGTCCGCATACTACCGGTTGGCGATGGCTGTTCTAGAAGATGTCGATAGGTTGGTGGCCGTTTGATTCCCCAGAACTGAACCTTCAGAGGTGTCTTACAATTCACAAAGCACTGTCATCGATCTGGTTCCACCTGAGCCTCTCAACCACAGTACAGGCTGTGAATTATCTCTCAGATACAAACAAGGGAGAAACTGACGGTCAGAGGGCTATGGACTAAGAGAGAGAAATTCCAGGTTCAGTTAGAGGATTTGAAGTGATATCCAAAATGTCTTTGCATTTTATGTAGAGGTAATAACAGCTGAGGGATTCACCTTCGAGAAACTCATGCTATTGAAGCATATAATAGGGAACAGATGACAGGATGCGAGTTGGTAGGTGTGACTGTCTTCTTTGTGTTGGATTTATTTGGGACCTTCAACCTGTGGGGAGAGGGCTCAAATATGAACAACCAATGACACACTTACTGAATTTGTTCTGCCTTCCTCCTTTATTACTTCTGTTTTTCAGTGCATCCTTCATAAAATCTGTCCTTCCATGCATGTGCCAAAGGCCTCCTTGCTTCCACTGAGCTGGTAGCATGCTCTATTTAGCCTACCTTGTGATTTGATCTGTTGCTCTGTCCCAAACACACTTTATATATTTAGTGTAATCAACATTAATTAGAAGGCCATTCCATAATAGAACTTCGTATTAGAAAGAATTCTGGGGGGGGGGAATGCCTTATTTGAAACAGCAATGATAATCATAATCATTATATAACTAACATTTTTCAGCCTCTTGTGCTATATAGCACTTCAACATTATCTTCTTTAATCCTCATAACAGCTCTATGAGTTAGAGATGATTTCTGTCTTTCTTTTTTTGGTACATGAATTCTCCGATGCTTAAAAAGATTAGGGCTTCCCAGAGCCACATAGAGAGTGGTAGAGAGATTATTAACAGTGATTTGTTGGACATCAGAGTTTGTGTTTGAACCACTACACTATAGGGGGCTGGTAGGCACTATGTGATGAGATTATACTTCATCTGTCCCATGTGGGCCCATTTCAACTTGGGGGTGGGGAGTCATTCTGATTTACAGTAATTCTGTGGAACTCTTATGTGGGTTTCTAGTCTTTCTCTTTAAAGAGCAATCATTTTTTATAATGTCAGCTGATTACTCATGAGCTTCATTTGGTGCTGGGTACATGTGTTTAAGGTGTGCACACAGCACAGAAACAATGATACCATCAAGTATTAGCACACTAGGTGCAGGCAGGACTGCAGCAATGCAGGTCCTCAAAGATGGGGGCCGTGTCACTAATGGAAATTCTCAATAACCCTGCATCTCATAAGGAGAAAACAGTCATCCTATAAAGGCAACCAGGCCTGCCCCATGATCTTCCACGAGCATAAATATAACGTGTTCTCAACTGTTTATTTCCCAACGTGCTCCAGCCTGTGTAGTCATCCAAGCCACCACCCAAAGCACGGAAACTAGATGAAGTTAAGTGGCCACAAAGCCTCCATGGAAGGCTTGAACTGCCAGTTCTTAGAAGCACTGATGAGCTTTGCCAGGCTGCTGCCTGCAGAGTAAAACAGTAAATAGACAAAGCCGGCTGCCTGCCCTGCCAGGTCTGAGACATTAGCTAAGCATCTCTATTGGAGAAAGCGATGTGTCTCTGTACGTGGGGAGGTGCCTCCTCCCTTCCTCCATATCATCCCCTAACAAGACATTCAGAATCAATAGTCTCTACTGCAAAGCCCTTTCATGTCGGAGGTCTTTGGGAACTGACTGTTACATGACAACAAGTAGGAGAAGCTCTTTCCTCATCGCTTGTTTCTGAAGCACTCTTTGGGTTCTCCTTGCCCTAGGTTGTTCCAGACATCAGCCCATTGGCAGTGGCAGCCAGTTTTGGATGCACTGCTCTGAGCCTCAGAGAAACACAGGTTTCAGGCCGTCGTCGCGCTGGCGTTATCTGAACCCCAGGCCACTGGGTTAGTCACTGCTTTATCACACTTTGTTGTTATTTTTTTTCAGTGCACCCATCGGCCTGTCAAATCTTGTTTTCCTGGTTCCAACAATCACTGAGCCACGGCCAGAAGACAGATATGTATGGGGATTCTGTGTTTGCGGAGGAAAAAAGAAATCAGCCCTAATAGACTAGCTGTTCCTCACCCTTGAGGTCTAGCCGTGCCACATGCCGAATGGCTTCTGTCAAAGCAGCCATTCTTCCGGTTTAGGCAGCTCACAAAGGTTCCGGGTGCAGTACATTCTTTTTAAAATTTGTTGATATAGCCTGGCATCAAATGAAAACCTAAACTCAACTTCCATGACCCTTGGAACAAGCCTGTATTGCAAATATCCACGGGACGTGGAGCCAGGATTTGGCTTGATGACCTGCTGACACTTCTCAGAAGCGAAGTGTCCATCAGGCTTCCAATTGCTGGGCCTGAGTAAATAGTGCCAAATAAAGGAGGCCTGTCATTTGATTCTTTGGCCATTTATCTCTAACATGTCTGTATTTTTGTAAATGTATTCATTCCTCTGGTCATGTTCACCTTTTCCTTCTTCAATATGTCAATCTGAAAGAATTCAAACAATATTCCAAGTAAACCAATAAAGCGACTAAGTATACTCTACAGCAGAAAAAAAGAAAATAAAGGGCCATATCATTTCTAATGTTGACTGTAACATGAACTAAAAATAATAAGTTGCCAAAAGTTTGGAAGCAAGATTGAAAACTCAAATTGTAGGTTTTTAGCAGGTCCGTTTCAGAGTCCAGAGTTATGTTCCAAATGCATTTTGCAAGTTGGATGTAACTATTTTTGAATCCTATTTGTTTGTCTAAAGAAGAGGGCATTAAGCTTGAGATCAACAGCAACTTTGTGAATTCCTTGAATACTTTTTTAAAAAAATCTTAATTGATTTCAGGGAGAAAGAGAGAAAGAGAAAGAAACATCAATGAGAATCATTGATTAGCTGTCTCTTGCATGCCCTCTACTGGGGATCAAGCCTGCAACTGGAGCACATGCCCTGACCTGGAATTGAACTGTGACCTCCTGGTTCATAGATGAACGCTCAACCACTGAGCCAAGCCGGCCGGGCTCCCTGAGTATCTTAAGTAAGGCAATATACTTCATCTACATAGGATGCTATTCATTCAGTATATGGCCATGTCTGTGGTAGAAGAGTCCCTCTTTAGCATTTCACATGCACAAAATGGTCTTTCATCATAACTCTCCTAAGTGTCTAAAAATAGCTTTATCTTAGAAAGTCAAAAGTCCAAATTGAAATAAAAAGTAGAAGATGGGATTTTTACCCTCTTTGAACTTACAGTTCATTAAAAATAACAAGACTAGGTGTGCAATACTCATAATGAATTATGGCTTATTTTAAGGTGTATGCATGTGAATATGTGTATTCACCCACACCTCCGTGTTTTGGGGCACATGTTCGTGCCTCCTATTGCGTACAGCTCAAAGTTTTCTAAGGTCTATTATCTGTTTCTTAAACATTATGAAATAGTACTGTACAGGATACTCTTTCAGGAGACCCAATTTTCTTTCCTGATCCTGCTACTTAATAATTTTGTGATCTTGACCATATTACTAAATTTATTAAGCAAGTTAATTTCATTCATTTTCATCGAAAAGAATAATTGTCCCCTCTTTTCCATCTCTCTCCAATACCATTTCAGAAATGATGTAATTTTTCTTACTGTTTCAATTGATACTGTTAAATATGTTTATATTCCTATTACTTGGTTGGGAAACTATAAGAGACATTCTTTGCCTTCCAACATAAGTGAGGCTATCGGCCAACTTCGCCTACTTGGCATCTTCTTTGTCCCTTGCATTCTCATTTGTTTCTGGTTGCATTATGTCTACATTGTCATTGCACACTATGAATGCATTCTGAGCTGCCATACTGCACTGGACTCAGTTTATGCGCCACACTGGAGCTGTGAACTAGTTTGCTTTCTGGCTACCGTATCCCTAGCAAGAGCTTCCTCTGCTAACAGGCAGGCAGTTAGATTGTTGTTGCTGTCACAGGCTCTAATGACCAAAGGTTTGCTTTGGTAGTTGCTCCCAGGTCTTTCCGGTCACATCTAGGAAACAAAATAAGACAAAATCTCAATGGTGTGTAGTCTGATGCCTGCTTCACTGGCTCCCCATTTAGCTCTGGGGCTTTTCTGATGCTGCGGGGGCATGAGGAATGGCAGCAGGGTGTGCTTGTCAGCCGTGTATACCAGGCCAGGCCCATTAGCCTGCAGGCAGCATTGGGCAGATAGGGCGTTCACTGGCCTGTGCAGGGCCCTGGATGCCACCATTTCTGTGCTGGGAATTGGTTTAAACAGCCACTGCTGGGGAGCCCAGTGGTGCAATGCAGAAGCATGGGAGGGTTGAGGCCCAATGGGGCAAGCTTTGACTAATAGGGTCAGTTCTTCTCTCCTTAGGACAGATGGCTCAAGGATCCAATAAGGCCTCTAGGAAAGTGTTCTTCAGGAAAAGCAGCTTTATCCAGTTCAGTGAAATGCTCTGCCGCTTTGGTTCTCTCATCTCCTCTGTCCCGTTTCCTTTATCTCTAGCTTCTGCATTCCTGAAACTGCACCCTCAGATAACATGTTTGCATATTTCTTTTCCTTTAGGATCAGTTTCATTTTGTTTTGAGGGCCCAGCCTATGACATATTAATTCCCATATTTTAAGTCATAATTTTTGTTTTTGTTTTTTTCTGTTTTCTAGCTCATTTTTCAAATCCTTTTGTCTTATCATTTTGACCCTGAATTCTTCATTTTCTGCTCCATAATCTTCTTTATAATTATGTTTTAGTTTCTTTATGGTAAAATATTGATCATAATTATATTCTCCCCTGCAGAAATATATCTTTGTTGAGTAAATTCACTTCATTTTTTTTACATATTTTCTAATTGTATTTTTAAAAATCTCTTTGTCAGTTTGTTTTTATTTCTGCTAAATGAAGGAGCTGGACTTTCTGGTGTGGCCATTTGCAGGAGGTTCTGGTGTGGGATAGGGAAGCCTCGCATTAACCTTCTAGGGCAGTGATGGCGAACCTTTTGAGCTCGGGGTGTCAGCATTTTGAAAAACCCTAACTTGACTCTGGTGCCGTGTCACATATAGAAATTGTTTGATATTTGCAACTATAGTAAAACAAAGACTTATATTTTTGATATTTATTTTATATATTTAAATGCCATTTAACAAAGAAAAATCAACCAAAAAAATGAGTTCGCGTGTCACCTCTGACATGCGTGTCACAGGTTCACCATCACTGTCCTAGGGCCAGTGGTCGGCAAACCATGGCTCATGAGCCACATGCGGCTCGTTGGCCCCTTCAGTGTGGCTCTTCCACAAAATATCGACTTCTGCGCATGGGCCACAAAGTTTCAATCACACTGTACATGCACGCCCTCACGTGGTATTTTGTGGAAGAGCCACACTGAAGGGGCCAAAGAGGCGCATGTGGCTCGTGAGCCGCGGTTTGCCGACCATGGTTCTAGGCTGTTTAACTGGGGTGTTCTTCCTTGTGGCACAGAGAAAGTCAGTTCCTGTAAAAATTGCTAGTCTGTGCCATTTTGTGTGTAGCCTTGCCTCTCTTGCATATCTGAGACCAGATATAGAAGGACATCTGCCAAAAGCCATTGAACCTCCATTCCAAACTCTTGTGTGAAACAAGATGCAGGCTTTGCACTTCAAGATAAACTCTTCCTCTTCTGCATGGTTATTTATGTGAACAATTGTTTTCTTTTTAAGTTTAGTCCTATCAGTCTCCTTAGACTCATTTTGCTTCTTCCCTAATTTCCTCCTGTCTATATTCAGCCTCTTCTGTCAGCCTTCACATATCTTTTGGCAAGTGCAAATCATATCTGAAAATACATAGGTATTTATCACTTGCTTTATGGATTGGCTGGGTCATAGTAGGTGTTTTCCAGTCTTACAGAAAGTGACCGAGTATATAATGGCAATTTTTGTTCAAGAATGCTAACACACATTTTAGTAACCATATTGTTTCAAAGAAAATAAATATTCAAATGACTGGGTAATAGATTAAACACAATAACATATTGTTAACAGGCTTGTTTTCCACAAAAGGGGCATAATATATATTCATTTCTATTCATATACCATTTTTAAGAAGGTAATAAATAGTAACTGTACATTCACAGAGAATTACTGCAGAAATTAATTTAAAACATTCCATAGTTTATCTGACCCAATATGTTATTTTCTAGAACCGTTTTAATATTCTCTCAACATTTCTGTTTGAACAACTTCTGCAAAGCGGAATTTACTACCTTAGAAGGCCGTATATTCCATATTTGTGTAGCTGTCATGTTAAAAATTAATTAATTCAAGCTTTTGCAACTCTGTGCTAAATACTGTGCTAGCCATATTAATGAATAAAAAGGCAATTTATTTTTCAAAGGAGCAAACTAACTAAAATTCAACAAAATACTGCTATGATGGATGTATGAGAAACCAATAACATATCATTTCCCCAATTCTTTTAGTATATGACTAAATATGTGTATGTTTATTTATAAAATATGTACTTATAATATCTCCATGTATATTAGGTATTAGTAAAGCTTAAACTGTATTGTTCTAGTAAAATAAATGTAGATTGAAATTTTCTGTAGATAAATTTATCTACACTAATAAAAGAGAAACATGCAAATTGGTGTCACTTCACTATGCCCACCAGTCAATCAGGATGAGTATGCAAATTAACCCAACAAATATGGCGGTTAATTTGCATATGCAGGTGCGGAGCGAAGACTGCAGGCTCCGGCCCCAGTGAAGACTGAAGACTGAAGACGACTGAAGACTGAAGATGACTAAAGACTGAAGAATGAAGAGGCTTGGCTTCTCCGCTGCGGCCGGAGCGAAGGCCTGGGTCCGGGTGCCAGAGAAAAACCGGTGCCAGCAGCAAGGGGAAGGAAGGCCTATTGCACGAATCTCTTCATGCAACGGGCCTCTAGTGTATATATCATATATATATATATATATATATATATATATATATATATATATCTCACATATATAAATTACATATATATAAATACATTTATGAACATATAATAAATATAAACATATATAAATTTTATATATAAAATAACATGTATGCACACATGCATACACAGTATAGTGCCTTGTGCATATATGGTATATACTCAATGATTGTGGAAGAATTAAGGTGTTTTTTAAAAATCCAAGTTTATGACTGTTCCTTCACGCCTGTCTTCTCAGAGTTTAACACAGTGTTTACATAAAGTAAATAAATATTTGTTGCCTGACTAAACTGAATGAAAAAGTGTCATGACAAAACAATAAAACTCTATATTATTTCTGTCTAGAGAATTAGCAGTCTTCACAGTAGAATGACTCTTTATGGATTAGTAGCTTTTGGAAAATTAAAAATTTATGGTGAGAAAAGCCGTTCAGGTAGGAGGAGATCAGGGATTCCATTACACTAATGCACATCTATTCCTCAAAGTAATTGAAGCTGGAAAAAGTAAAGGTGATTAAATTTCTGTTGTTTATACATATACAATAGAAAATTGACTTGCACTTTTCACATACATGAAAAGAATTGATAAGAGATTTTACTTCTTATTAATGCTATAATCTTGTGGGGGAAAATCTGTAATATAATTTTTCTGGGCTTTTTTCTGTATTACCCTAAGATTTTTGATGAGAGTATTGAAATTACTGAAGTAAGCAGCTTCAACTGGACCTCTTGTATCCAGTAAATAAAACAAGTAATATCTTTACTTAAAAAAAAAAAAATCAGTTGCTCTGTGAGCATTTCTTTCTTTATTTTTAATAACTAGAGGCCTGGCACACAAAATTCATTCCCTAGGCCTGGCCTGTATCAGGGCCATCTTACCTGGCTGCCAGCAGCCAGCCCCACCCCTGCCACCACCCACCCCTGGTTCCCCATTCATCATCAGGCTATTTAAGCCTGCTGGCTAGGGGGAGGAACTGAGAGATTGGCCATTCCTTCCGGCTCACTGGCTCCACCACCCGCTGTCGGTTATCCTCTGTGTGTGAGGTGACCAGCGAGGCAGGAGCGCTGGCCTGGTGCCTCCTGCATCCGCTGCCACCCACCCTGTGTTCCCTGTTTTCCATCTGGTGATCAGAGCCTACTGGCCAGGGGAGGAACCAAGAGGTTGGCTGTCAGGCCCTGATCAGGCTGGCGGCAGCTCCTGCATTGAGCATCTGCCCCCTGGTGGTAAGTGTGTGTCATAGCTACCGGTCATTCCACCTTTCGATTGATTTGCACATTACCCTTTTATTATATAGGATGTAGTGTGTTTTCCTCAGAAAGTAGTAATCACATTAAAATTGGACCTTTATGCACTCAAAAATCTAAATATGTCCTCTTAAATGGGCTTTATGCTTCTAATTATGCAAAATATTTCCTTTCTTTTGTTTGGAATTTTCTTATGTTAGATTATTTTAATGAGAGATATTCAATAATACAAAAAAGTGTTGACATCTCTTAAACTATGATGTGTATGTGTGTGTGTGGACTTTTTATCTTCCATACACAATACCACTTACGTTTATATATTTCCTTAATTGTACAAAAACACTCTGAAATTCACATTATTAATTATGTGTAATATGTGAGAAAATTGAAGGTTAGAGAACTTTCATACTTGTTAAATGGTCAAAATTTTACTAAGTAAAAATGACCTCAAGCTTACATACAACAATACTGACTGCAAACTCACTTCAATTCAGGCATTATAAACAAAGAGTTTGAGAAAAAGGAGGAAGCTATAAGACAGAAATAACCCCCATATCTTCTGCTTCATTGAATTCGGTTGAAAATTAGGGTTTAGTTAGTATCTCTGGGGCCACACCACCTTCAGAGCCTCTATGGGAGGATCCTTCCTTACCTCTCCCAGCTTTTGGTGGCCCAGGCAATCTCGGTTTATAGCAGCATTAACTGTGATCTTTGTCTTCACGTGGCTATCTTCCATCTGCCTGTCTGTGTTTCTTTGGGTCCAGCCTAATGACCTTATCTTAATTTGATTATACCTGCAAATGTTATGGGTTCACTCAGCAAGATAGACCACCGACTCAGAATTTAAATTTAAGAGCCTTTATTAAGCTGGCACTTTACTAAGTTACAACACCCTGTCGGAGCAGAGGCCGAACTGCAGCGCTGACTGCAAGAGTTACATTTTATTATTAAATTCTGTGGAGGCCCAGAGAGAAATGTGTCTTTCAAATTCTGGGCCCCCAATATGGAGGAAACTCTATTTATACTTTTTCCAGTTTTTTGTCTCCCAAATTTGGAATGAGACTTCCGGGCCTTCTGAGAAAGAAGGCCTGCGTGCTGGGAAGGGGCCATGAGACCATATCTCAAGGCCTGGCCTGATGTCAGTGCCTTCCTATCTATGTGTTTTAGGAACAGACAGCACAGCATGACCCGTCTGGCCAAAGCACCAGATAAGCAGCCTAGCACACAAAGACCTTATTACTGAATAAGGTCATATAAACAGGTACCTGGTTTAGGGGAAGGGGCCTGTTAGAATGTCAGCATGTCATTTTTGAACATACAATTCAATCCATAACAATCACTAACATACAGATCTCAATATACAAAATTCTACCATCCTCTCAAGCAATAGTATACTTAACTTGGAAAAAAAAATAGTACCAGGTGGCCCACTCATTATATACAATGTTTATAGAAAACATAAATGATTTTAAAATCTTGGAAATTATCAAAATTACCTAGGGACCTCTTAATTATACATATATGTGTATATTTCTAGCTTCCAGAAACATACACACACAGACAACAAACACATACACACACGTATATTCATGTACACACACACACAAACATACACATACACACACACACACATTGATTGCTAAAGCTGCCACAGGCTTTCTGAGTCAGAATTTCCAGATAGCTATATTTTAAAAAAAATTCCCAGATGATTATGTTCATCAAAACAAGTTTGAAAACATTTTTCCAACAGGACTTCAACTTAACTAAAGAAGGAGATGGGTGTGTTAAACTTAAGGCAAAAACATATCATCTTCTTTGTGATGTGTTTTTGAAGTAACCTGCTGAACATGACAAGGCAAAAACATTGACTTCAGGCTGAGCTGAGAGAGGACTGGAGGCTGTCAAATGCAAACATCCTGCATCTTTTGATTTTCTAGCTCCAGTTTTCAACAAATTCCACTGACTATATATTATTTTAGGAAAGTAGTGACAATGTTTAAAGGAATAGAAAAATCAGTCTACCTGTATTTCTTCTTAAACCGATTTACAATAAATTTTATTATGAAGATTTTTTGTATGTCATTCTAAAACCCCTCTCTATGCAGAAGAAAAACATTTGGATCCTTACTTTAATAAACTTAACAAGAGCCATTTTTATTTTTCCTTGTCCAATTTAAAATATCCTATATAATAAAAGTATGATATGCAAATTGACTGAATGGCAGAACAACCGGTCACTATAACACATACTGACCACCAGGGGGCATATGCTCAACGCAGGAGCTGTCTCCTGGTGGTCAGTGCGCTCCCACATCCCCCGAGGGCTCCCGGACTGTGAGAGGGCACAAGCTGGGCTGAGAAACCCCGCCTCAACCCAAGTGCACAAATCTCATGTGCCAGGCCTCTAGTTTATTACATAAAGAATGTATGAATAAATTTTGTGAAAAACTCAAACAAGAAAGAAGAGCTCTTGCATAGGCATTCACTGGAATCAAAATAATATGTGTTTTATCTATACTTATGTCATCCGTATCTATACATAATATATATCTACATGAAGAAAAATGTGTATAATGTATTTTATATATAGTTCTGATTGTTGACTTTATCTCTTAAAACATTGCTGGGGTCCAACCCCAGCGGATCCAGGGGTCCCCAAAAGTGTGGATGGAGTTGGCAAAGAGGGAAAGACTCGGGGGCAGCGTTCAGTTGGTCAGCATGGTTGGGTTCTCTTGCCTGGTTCTATTGCCAGGTTCTGTAGGTTCTCCAGCAAGGTTCGGTCACCAAGTTCTGTCCAGGATCTTTTGCCATGTTCTCTCCAGCAAAGTTCTTCTGTCTCTAGGTTCTGTGTAGGTTCTATGTCTAGGTTCTGTGTCTCTTGGTTCTGTCTTCTAAGTTCTGTCTCCTGTTGTCTTGTTGCATCTGTATTTATACCAGTTGATTCAATCCTATCAATCTCTATTACAAAGGTTAGGGCGTTTCTTATCTCCATTCCAGGGAGTAAAGATTATGTAGCTTAAGCATGATTGTTCATAGTTAAAGTGATTAATTACCTTCCTGGCACATAGTTGAGGGGTTTTATTCCCTCCCTAACTTCAGGGGAAAATCCCTACCTGGGGAAACAACCTTTCTCAGAGAGGAGACCTTGGTTAAAACACATATTGCCAAGAAGGTGAGCAAACATATTAAGAACAGTATGCCATATATGCCAGGTCCTTTGAAACAGCAAGGATGGACCGGCTCCCGGCAAAACATATCTTGGAGATCTTTCTATATCAATGTATTTAGATTTACTTCATTCATTAGAACCACTTCCTAGTATTTTTTTAACCATTATATTTTGATAGTTGAAACAATTTGCTTCTAATATAATGATGCAATGAATTTCCATATGTGCTTGATTGTATACAAATGCTGTTATTTCTCTATACTAGGTAACTTAGACATCAATAAAAGTTTTGACTATTTTTAATTTTAGCAGAAATTAAATTTTTGTATTTAGTTTACAAATAAACTAAATGCCCTCCTAAGGCATTATGGCGCATTTACCCAACAGTTTCACACGATATGAGATAAATTATTTTCCAGATATTCATAAGTGCTATACATTATTGGGCTCTTTATTTTGCCAATTTAAAGGTTAAAAAGGATATTTTCCCCAAACTTCACCTATAATAGATATTATCAATCTGTTCATTTTTGAGTCATGAATATTAAAACATTTTTGTCATTTCAGTTTCATATTCCATTTTGTTATTTGATAAACAATCTTTTCATACATTTATTGGCCATTGATTTTTCTACTGTGAGTTGCTTGGTTTTTATCATTTGTATATTTCTCAGGTTTTCCGGCATTTGCATTTTAATTTCTGTTTTCTTCATATATTTTGGATTTTGCCATTGTTTGAATAAGAATTAGAAATACTCCCAATCTGTCCTTTTTCTTCTACTTAGTTTATTGCATATTTATTATCATTAAACTAATCTTTACTAACATTCATCAGTAGTTTTTCTTCTGTGTTAACTACAATAATTACAGAAAGAAACATTAATCAAAATTAAATTATACTTATTGAAAATAAAAATAAAAACTGCTCTAGAAGGAAAAAAATAATATGACTATTGTAAAACAAAGCAAAACAATATAACCAGTTCTTGGTCTCAACCAAATTAAGGCCCTAGATAGCTTTAGAAGGTTGGTTCTCAACCTTCCTAATGCGGCGACCCTTTAATACAGTTCCTCATGTTGTGGTTACCCCCAATTTCATTGTTACAAATTGAACACAATTAAAGCATAGTGATTAATCACAAAAACAATATATAATTATATATGTGTTTTCTGATGGTCTTAGGCGACCCCTATGAAAGGGTCGTTTGACCCCCAAAGGGGTCGCGACCCACAGGTTGAGAACCGCTGATTTAGACAAAATGGGATTGAGTCCAAAAGGAGTTGAAAGAGAATTTGAACAGGTGTTTGTACACATTTGCCCTCATTTGAAATGGTCAAGAGATAAGACCTCTGATTCTAACTTTGTCTTGTAATTTACATTTATTGGTCTTAGAAATGTCAATACATTGAAATCCCTCAAATTTAAGAGTCCAAACATTGGAAGCAATTAAAGCTTGTATTTTTAAAAGTAGCACTTGTAAATAGGAGCTGTAGTGATGTTTAAATGGTTCTTTTAAGATTTAAAACATTCTGTATTTAGTCATTAAATAACTGATTTGAATATGCTAAATACATTTTTATTTTAAAACTCTTATAATCATGTGCATCAGTTGGTGGACTTGCACTTATGCGATAAATTGAAAAGGAAAGTATTTGCTGAGATAACTGAATTCTGACTTAAAATATACCAGTGAATTTTGGGGGACTTTGAAAAGAACTCCTACAAATTATATGACAAAATATAGTTTTTATTACATTTAAAATTTTTCATATTGTATAAAAACATGGTCTTGGGCAGGGACAGATCTCTTTTATGAATGCCAGATCTGCCATCTTGGCCTGTTATTTAATCCTATAAGTCCCATTGTCCCTTTTTGTAAAATGGAGTTAATAATAACTTACATCCTAGGGTAATTTTGAGGATTCAATAAAATGATATTTTTAAGCTCTTAGAGCAATGCCTGATGCAAAGTGATCTATGTTAATTGTTACCTGTATATTTATTAATGTATTTTAAAACTTATCGTCTTATTATTAGTTGAAAATAGTTTAAAGACAGGTGGTTTTGAAAGCTATTATATTAATTATAAAATTCTTTTGGATATTGACAAACTTCTTAATGTTTTCTGATGAACCAGAGTGAAGGATTCAGAAAATAACTAACACCATTAAATTTATCTGAATTCTAAGATCAGGTTTATTTTTAATAAGAGATAAATCCATATGATTTCACTTATTTTGTGGGCAGTTGTATCAGCTTTAGTATGAGACAATTTTGCTCTTGTTTTTGTAGGAGTAATTAATTGTAGTAATGAATCTGACTATAACAATATATTAATTGCAAAATCCACATGCAAGTGGCTTTCAACTTTCCTCTAAACCCTTAAACCTTAAAGTAACTAAAACATCCATCTCACAGGGATAGAGTTACTTGAATGATTTCTGCAAGACTGCTCCAACACTGTAAAAAAAAAAAAAAAAAGAAAGAAAGAAAGAAAGAAAGAAAGAAAGAAATTGAATACCAGGATAAAGCCCTTTTCAAGGCTGTATTTGAACTTAATTAGGAAATGAGCAATATAGTTCAAAGCTTATCAAAATTGACGGGTATATATTTTTTATTCTTTCATTCATATATTTGGTGTAATTTTGTTTCTAAGAAGCTAAGCTCTTTCCATGGGGTATACATTAGACATAATGTTGGAGATATTGTGTTAGAAGAATAGAGAAAAATGGTTAAAAATAGATGCCTCTGACTTCCAACTGAAGTAACCCCTGAACAATAACTTAATTTTGGGGATCTCTGCTACCCAAGAAGGAAATAACCTCTTTTCAGTCACTTACCCCTGAGCTGCGCTCTGTCCCCTGTGAGGCAGGGAAGGTAATTTTACTTGTGTGTACACTGCCTTACATCACACTTCCAATTACCCCATTCCTCCCGGGAGGTTTGAAAACTTGAAACATTATAACTAAGAAGAGAATCTTTGAGATCTGTGGAAGGCTGCAGGAACTCTTACCAGTTAAAGGGAGTAGAGGAAGAAGATTGTAGAATATTGTGCCTTGATAAGTGGTCTGAATTGAAAACACAACAATTTGAAGAATCAGAGGAGGATAACATAACAGCAATTGGGATAAAAAGAAATCTGTTGAGAGGGAAAGTGGTCTCTTAAAACTCTTCAGAAAAATGATCAGGAAAGAGAAGTCTGTCTAGATTTAGGAGGAAAGGAGTTTTGAAATGAGATGCGGTTCTTTTCGCTGACTTATATTTATAATTGCTGTAGACAAATACAACTGATAAGGAAAGCTGCAGATTCCATGAAGGGAAAGGAATGAAATCACAGCCGTTTCAGGGAAATGCTTGTTAACTTTTTGTTCCTCTCCTTCTTTCCTGCAGGGTGGTACGCTTCATCTTTGAAAAGTCTGTGTGTGCACCGTGTTTTACAACCTCTTCCTTTATCTGTGATCTTCTGTGTTTTTGCCCTTCATCTGACACTGTCTTTACTTTGAATAGGGAAAATGCAGCAGGAGTTCCTAGAGCTGGAAGGGTAGATAGAATGTTAACAAATAGAGAAGCGCAGCAAGAATTCTTGCTCTTGGAAGAACTAGGACTATTATAATGTTGCCATGGTTTAGTTGAGTGAAAATGGGAACTGTAGAAGTCTTATTTAAGAGGCCAGAGAAAATTACAAAATGATCCCGATAGGAGATGCATATCATCATTAATTTTTGAGAATGAGGGGTGTTTAGTAATGGAATTATTATGAAGACATGGCTAGGATTAATGGGAACTATCAAGGGTTGACCTAAACTACGTGGAGCTTTGACAACTTGTAGGCTTCAGATGTACCTGAAGGGAATGGTCACAGACTGAAAAAGAAGAGCTGAAGCTGTAATAGATGCATTACCTTGCCTGACAGAAGCTATGGTCTTTGGCAGAGACTTTGACAAACTCTGATGACCCTTCAGGAAGGGAGAATGAATGGATATTTCCATCCTCCAGTCTCTTGCCAGTGACACCCGCTGATTGAATGAAACTGGAAGCCAGAGAGCCCTGGGATGAAGTCCATGGAGTTTGCTCCACGTGGCACAGAGGATACTGAAGCGTAGCAAGTGGATCTTGAGAGGCCAACAGGAAATATCTAGACACACAAACCAAATACCTAGAATATACAACCAGGATTTAAAATTGTTTAAGAAATATTTTTTTCTTCTGTATTAGGTACCCTTAAATGTGTTGGGAACACAAAGATGAGAAAGTAGGCACAGTCCCTTCCCTCTTTGAAGCAAGTAGGTATATAATATCTGAGAATGTGTACTTTTGTATGTTTTTTCTCTCTTCCACAATTTCCGAATCTTCCTCTGGTGGATAGAAAAATTCACATTGCCTGGAGGCAAATTAGAAGTGTCAGAGCAAGAATAAAGGAGGAAACTAAAGCTCAGTTTGGTTTTGTCTATTAAAAAAAAAAGAAATTCCAAGCAAGACTTTTGAAAATTAAAAGGGAAGGCACTTGTGGGAAAAGGAGTTTTCAAATAATGGCATCACAAGATGAAAAAGCAAAAAGAGGGAGATGGACACAACACTATATCGACTTCTACTCCCAAGATGAAGGTCCTCGGGGCTTTGAGGGGAGCTAGGTAGTAGGTCCTGACCAGAAAGGAGAGATACAAGGAGTAGATAGATATAAGGATGTTAAGATGGCTGAATGCATTTGGGGAAATTCCAGGATCTACCTCGAAAATGAGCATGTCCGTGTCCCATTCTTTGCCATTCACGTTATCATGTGACATCCTTCAGATGTATACACAGAAGCTGTTTTTGTAGTTGTTGGACAAGGGTATCAGTAGCCTCACTAGTTACATGCTGCTTGTGGGATCTGCTTATTATCTAGCAGGAAAATAATATCATGTTCTATGCAATTTCCCTAACACCCCACTGCAAGAATATTTAAGTTATTATCTCAAATAGTGATATCTCTTGGGAAAATGTACACAATAGGAATAAAAGACTGGGCTTGTCTATTTCTTTTGTGTGTGTTTTTAAAGGAAGAAAAATCACATATTCTGAAAAAAAAAAAAAGCGCTTGGATTTAAAAACAAAATAACTGCCCTAACCGGTTTGGCTCAGTGGATAGAGAATCAGTCTGCGGACTCAAGGGTCCCAGGTTTGATTCCAGTCAAGGGCATGTACCTTGGTTGCAGGCACATCCCCAGTAGGGGGCTTGCAGGAGGCAGCTAATCTATGTTTATCTCTCATCCATGTTTCTAACTCTCTATCCCTCTCCCTTCCTCTTTGTAAAAAATCAAACAAAATATCAAACAAAAACAACAACAAAACTCTGCCCCATGTCAACAGTCCTGAACACTTATTAGCCTCCTCTCAATCATCTAAATATCAAGCAAAGTTCTTGAAGCACTCACAGAGAGAACATTTGTGACATGGAAAGAAAAGTCCCAGCTGTTCAATGCAGAAATGCTCATTGGTAGACTGGTATGTGAGCGGGTATAGGTGATATAGCAAATATCTGTTCGTACTGAGTACCCAGGACATGTAATTCAGTTCCTAGAACTTGTTTGAACTTTTTCATTCTTAGTAATTGTCGTATTCCTAGAAAATAGCCAACAGTAGGCATTGTTATTATTGACATTAATTGAAATATAATGTCTTTTTATCTTTATTTTTAGGATTTATTAGAAACAAACCACCATTTAAACAAGTCTCTGGTTGTGGTAGAAAAGGAGCTATGTAGAGTTTTTAAAAAAGTCACAACTGAATTTGTATCCTGTCGGTGAAATTGCTACTTTTACAACTATAGGTAAGTTATTGAACTTTCCTAAACTTCATTTGTTTGTAATTAAAAATAAGAGTAATAAAGCCAAACTCCTGTGGGAAACATTAATTGTGAAAATCTAATCCTCCTGCCCTGCCATTCCTCCTTTTCACTTACATCACCAATCTCATGATATTTCCTTGGGTCCTATCAAGAATACTGACCAGTGATATAATTTTCTTTATCCAGTTCCAGATTGCCTGGATATGTGTCCTATCATTTCTGAAGATCTCAACAAGCTAGGGATATTAAATCTTGAATGAATAAATGCTACTTGTCCCCTAATTTTCTTCCTCTTCTCTTGGCTTACATCTTGAAAACAGACAATATTGCCCACATGCAAATGTGCTTTTCCCCCTCTGAGATTCCTTTCAGCCAAACACAAAACTAAAGATGCCAGGCTCTTTGCACTTGCTGCCAGACTAATGATGCTTCATAAGCAGAGCCAATTTTGAAGAAAGTCAAAGTGTAAAATAAAATCTGTGCCTCCCTACCCATGTCTAATTAAGGGGGAAGCACATGTAAAATAGAGCACATTGGATATCAAATCCAAGGTTATTTAAGCGGACAAATAAAATGAAAAAAATAGGAGCTTTGCTTTGTCATTAATTTCCCATCAGTACTATAAGTAATTGATTCAACAACTACTAGAATATGACATTTAGCCATAGCATTGTCATGAAAACTGTAAAATTAATGGTGTAAAAAATTACCTCATAAACTGTCATGCAAGGATATTGGTAACCAGTATTGAAAATGACAATGAAACATTAGGCTTTAAGTAAAATTCCAGGAGAAAATGATATAGTATGTTATTAAATATTATTGATTCCTGAAAACTTCACATGAGAAGCTTGCTCTACTCTTCAAGAATAGAAAAATTCCTAACGTGTTTTCCCAATGTGATATTACTGAGGATATTTTGGGAGACCTGAGATGATGATATTAAATTCACCACATTTGTATTAAATATGGATGAGGAATATATATTTTCAGGTCAATTTTTTAAGAAACCTACCTTTAAAAAAAGGCAGGCAATCACATAATTACTATAAATACTAGAGACCCAGTGCATGAATTTGTGCACAGGTGGGGGAGGCAATCTGGGGTGGGGCTAGGCAGGGGGAGGGGCTGCAGGAGGTTGGCTTGCTGACCCTGCCCCCTATTGGATTGGGGGGGGGGTGATGAGGGGTGGGGCTGGCTGGGAAGAGGGGTTGCAGGCCAATTAGGGTGGGGTGGGGTTGGCTGATCAGGGGTGGTGCTGGCTAGGGGGAAGGGCCACAGGGGGTTGGCTGGCTGCCCCGCCCTCGATCAGGGTGGTAGAGGCTGATCAGGGGCAGGGCTGGCTGAGGCAAGGGGGGCCATGGGAGGTTGGCCAGTCGGCCCCACCCCCCCATCAGGCCAGTTTGCTGGCCACAGTGGGCATAATAGTAACCAGTTATTCTAGTTGTTATGGCATTCCAGTCGCTGACTATATATATATATATATATATATATATATATATATATATACATATATATATATATATATATATCTTTATGATTAAAATATTTAATTAAGAATGTTTTTTTAAATGTGATGATAATAAGTGAGTGTTGAAATTATGTGAAAGAAAAAGGGAAGACATAGTTAATGTTCAGATATTTAACATGCAGTTATGCATACACACATTCACACATGCATACACTTACACTCATACAACGACATATGTAAAAATGAATTTATAAAAAACTTAAAAGGTTTAGAGAAAATTAATTAACTCTTTAGGATCAGCAGAAAAAGAATGAATAACTAACATTAACTTCCAGTTTTGATGTACTTTACTTAAGGAAGATGTGTGATATGTTACCATTGGGATGGGCTGATGTAAGGTCTACAGAACCTCCTTGCACATTTCTTTGCAACTAACTGTGAATCTACAGCTACTTCAAAATAAATGTTTCAAAGTTGCAATAATGTTGAAGTAAAATTATTTTTTAAATACAAAGAGCAATTAGAGAAAAAAGTTATGTTGTGGTTTTGAAAGCAAGATAATAGTAAATGGGAGTTAAAAATGTACAAATAGTTAAAAGCACTAAATTTGACCAGAAGATTTAGTATAGGAAGTAAAAGAGCAATAGAGATTGAAAAAAATCCATTTTTCTTGTGTAAAAATAGACAATTGTTTTATGCATTTACTTGGTATTGATGGTCATACTCACAATCTGGAATTTTGTGTGAGAAGCATGGTAGAAAGAAATGGAATATTTCATTTCTGAAACTACACGTGAAAACATTGTCTTTAAAATAAGACTATGAATCACTTATTCAGTTTCCCTTTTTTAATGGAAAGTCCACTAAACTTCATAATTCTACATGGTGAACTTAAAAAGCTGCAATATCCTCATCTGATATCCAGAGCAATAATGCATTTTTCAACATGTTATTATTATATTCCTTAGCACTAGGAAATATTTGTTTTAATTAACTAACAAGCTAATAGAAACCATGAAATATCTCATAAATGGTCAGATTGAACAATTAATAAAATACAGCAGAGATATACTTTAAAATATGTTAAAGAATGAAAGTAAGTTGCATGGATTCATTTGAGATATTAATTTATTTTCTAAGTACTAATTAACAAATTAAAAATAAAGTCTTAATGCACAAATACAGATACTGTAATTTTGTTTTTTATAATCTTTCATTTGAAGTCAATAGGGCCTGTTTGTATAAAATAGAGATAATGTGAGCCATTTGCATTAGCAATTGTCAATCCATACCTGAAAAGGAGTAGGTTTTCCATGATGTGCTGAAAGAATGACTTAAGTATGTCATTGGAGCTATTCAAGTCCACTAGGTCACTTACATAATCTCCTCTCAAACTATTAGCTATGATGGCATCATCTACTAATTTCTGTTCTCTGGTGGTACATGATCAGGATAATCATCTTTTCTCTTTGTCACTCCACTCTGATTATTCTGGTTAAATAGGAAATATACTTTTAAATTTGATTGAGTCACTTGATGTACAATGTATAATAGTTTTTGTGGGGTGTTTAGTCCACTGTTTTAAACTGAACAGTGTTCCTCTACATAAATGATATTTGGGCAGCTTTGGGAATGTATGTAGACATTATTATGAAAAAGAGTTGAAAAGAACAGCCTTTGAACTGCTGAGATAAGTGCCATGAGCTGTAGTGCTCAGAACTGGCTTGTATCCATCCGATGCCTTCTGGTCCTGTGGTCTCACTGAAGGCAGCGTTCTGCATATTATCTTTGATCGAGTTACACTTAAATGATTTTGGCTGAAGATGGAACATTTTCCCTCTCTTCAGAACTTTACTGTTACACTTGCTAGTAAACCCATGGTGTTATGTATTATCCTCTGTTAGTTCTGAGTCATTGTTCTGGATTTTAAATTCACAACATCAATTTTGATTTGTAAAAATAGAAAAAATATTTAGTATCTAACATAACCCAATACTGTCTTAGTCTTGTTTCTAACTATAAAATTGAAATAAATCATCATTGTAGTATATCTTACTGTCTTAGGCTGCTATCAAAAAATACCATAGACTGGGTGACATAAAAATATAAGTTTATTTTCTCACAGTTCTGAGTCTGGAAGTCCAAGATCAGGGTGCTAGAATGGTCAGTTAGTGGTGGTGGCTCTCCTCCTGCCTTGCAGATGGCCGCTTTCTTTCTGTCTGTCTCCTAAATGAGAGAGAGAGAGAAAGAGAGAGAGAGAGAGAGAGAGAGAGAGAGAGAGAGAGAGAGAGAGAGAGAGCTTTGTTGTCTCTTAAAAGGGCACTAATCCCCTCATATGGGCCAAAACACTCTTGACTTCATCTGACCTTAATTACCTCCCAACTGCCCCAAATCCAAATAGCACCACATTGGAGATTAGAGCTTCAACTTATGAATTTCAGGGGCCTACAAACATTTAGCTCACAACATCTACCACATTAAGAATTTCCCTTAATATATTTTGCTGGAGAGCATTATGCTAAGTGAAGTAAGTCAGTCAGAGAAAGATAAATATCACATGATCTCACTCATTGTGGATTATAATGAACAACATAAACTGATGAGCAAAACCAGATCCAGTGGCAGAGAAGCATCCATCAGGTGATCAAACCCCAGAGGGAAGTTAAGGGAAGTGGGGTAAGAGGGAGAGATCAACCAAAGGTTGGTTATGCATATAAGCATATAAGCATAACCAATGGATGCAGACAACAGGGGGTAAGGTTGACGGCATGATTGGGGCTGGGGGGGGGGGCTGAAGGCAATGGGGGCATAAGGACACATATGTAATACCTTAATCAATAAAAAGTATAAAAATATTTTTTAATAGGAGCATAACATTTTCAAATTTCTAAAGATGTAGCACTGCACAATATTCGCAACACTTACCTGTTCTAAGAGCACCATGCCATTTTATTTTGAAAATAAACTTTTAGGGCTTATGGAGGGCTTTTAAGTACTTGTCATATTTGCTTCCAGAAACTACTAGGAGATGGGGAAAATCTACCTGTTCTTTACGGTTGAGCAGGCTCAGAGAGGTTCCATGAGTTGGCTAGCATGGTACCAAGACCGGAACCAGGTTTTTATGCTGCTTTCATGAAGACCCCCAAGTTCCTGAATGACTTTTTATTCTTTCATAGTAAAATGTGTTCTCCAAAATTTCTGTTTCTTCTCACATTTTTTTTTTTCTCCTAGTGGTTTGGATAGTATTTTTAAAGTCATAATTACCTGTCTAAAAATTTCAGGGTTATAGTTTTCTAGGAACCGAGAAAGTTTCTCTAACATATTTCACCAGAGCATTTTCTATGGGTAGAAACAGTGGGAAAATTCTCACCATTCTGCTAGAAAGTTATTAAAAGAAGAAGCACAAAACCTAAAAAACAAACTTTAATTATATATATTTTCCTATTTTTTGTTTCAGTACTCTCTCCAAATTCTGTCAGATTTGTATGTGTCTCTCAAATGCAAGCACTAAAACTAAACAAAAACACTTCAGAAGGAACCTAACCTAGTTCAATCCACAACTCAAGTGATTACTTTGGAGTCAAATAGCATTTGGGTTGATATATGAATCCATAACTTAAGGGATGTGTGACCTCAAACAATGTAATTGTTTTTAGACTAAAAGTTTTTGCTAAAAAAGGATAATAATTACTCTTATATTTACTGTGTAGAATTGAAGCAAAGATTAAGTAGATGAAATGACATATCTCATCAGGTAGTGAATTTTGAATGTGTTAAATTTGCAGTTGATCATGTGGGCCTAGGGTACAGCATATCTCATTATATATTAATTCATTATCTCTCTTCATCATTACAATTACAGTACTAGTTTATTTGTTGTACATAACATTTACTTTGAGGCCAGCATGTTGTTTCCAGTTTTGAATATAGTTAAGCTTCAGAAATTCGAGTCACAATATGAAAACATATTGTTGGTAAATAAGTGATGAGTAGTCAGTACATTTTTATGAATGAAAATAGGAATGAGAGCCAGTGTTAATGGCTAATGTGAACATCTACTCCAATGAAGTCTGAAGCCTCTTAGGGAATTACTATTTCTAGGCTATGGACTGTAATGAGTAGTGGCCATATAAAAAGACCATTCTAGTAGTTTAGCATGTATATTTAATTTTTTATTTGTTTGAACTGAGCTCACAAGCTATCACCAGGAAGTATCTCAGGGTTAGAAAGGACACATAAGTCTATGTATATGCCAGAAAAGAGATTGGGGAATAGACATTCTCAGCATGATGTATCCAGAATCCTAAGGTTAGGAATTCACCCAAAGTGACCTTTTTTTTAAAAAAAATACATATTTTATTGATTTTTTACAGAGAAGAAGGGAGAGGGATAGAGAGTTAGAAACATCTATGAGAGAGATCAATCAGCTGCCTCCTGCATGCCCCCCAGTGGGGATGTGCCTGCAACCAAAGTACATGCCCTTGACCGGAATCGAACCTGGGACCCCTGAGTCTGCAGGCCGATGCTCTATCCACTGAGTCAAACCGGTTCGGCCAAAGTGACCTTCTTATATTAATATTTTATAATGAAACTAGAGGCCTGGTGCACAAAAATTTGTGCACTCGGGGGGCATCCCTCAGCCCAGCCTGCCCCCTCTAAGTCTGGGAGCCCTCACAGGATGTCCTACTGATGTCCCTGTGGGGAGCGGGCCTAAGCCGCAGTCTGGCCTCCCTCTGTGGAAGGCAACTGGCCGATCAGGTATATAGATACTTTCTGAAGGCAGCACAGACCCCTTCCTTATTTCTTTCCTCTGTGATTGGAGAATAGGGGAGTAAAAGGTGGAGACAGAGCTGTGGCCGGGCCTGGGGCTCTTGTAGGCAGCAGAAAGAAGGAGCGGGCTGGGGAAAGTCTAGACATGGTTTTCTTCCATGGTCCTCCCTTCCTCTGGGCCCCTCGTTCTGTTTTTTCCTTGTCGTGGTGGACGCTTGGGCCTCGGACTGACAGGAGCCCAGCGATGGTGGCATTCAGCCCCCTCACTTCTCAGCTGAACATACAACCGCCTCACATTCCAAGTGGAGCTGTTTTCAAGTGGCTGAAGTGCTGGCAATTCATGCCTCCCGGCCTTTCCCCTCTCAGGTTTCCTCCTTGGGTCAGTTGAAAACTTCACCGAGACACTGAAGCAACTCTGCCCTGGTAGTTCTGCACCGGCCCCTGCCCGGGCCCACACCAGGAGGATCCCAGCTGAGGTCCCCTCCCTGCACGCAGCGCGCTCCTCCCTGTTCTAACACTGGGGGAAGGGAACAGCTCACCTGCTCTGGACCCTGCCAACCTGGCAGGCTGAGGCATAGGCCAGGCGGTGCAGCCCAGGGATCTGGTGGCTGTGAGTCTTCTCCCCCTCCCTGAAGTGTGGGGTAGGGTTGCAGCAGCTCACAGCCGCCCCTGGGCACCATGCATGGAGATCCACTCTCCACTGAGCCACCGTCTGCCCAGGACCTGTGGGGTTGGGGTGGCCTCCGGCTCCCACTGGCCCCACTGAAGCCAGACTCGGCTTGTCTGGCCACCCCCACCGCCGGAGGGCTGCTCATGCCCCACGGGCCTCATGGCCCTCATGAATCCCTATGGTCTGGCCATCCCATCCCAGGAAGTGGCCATCCTGATCTCCATGGCTCACTCCCTGGTGCAGTTGGGCCTGCCCAGCAAGCATGTAGGCAGGAGCTGGACTTCTGAGGGGAAGGAGGAGGGATGCAGGCCAGGGCAGAAGTGGGGAACTTGGCGGTGTAAACACAGCCCCCCCCCCCCCCAATGTCGTGCTGGCCCCTCGCACTGCATTTCCAAACCCCTGGGTGCCCCTGCCCAGCACTGTGCTCTCAGGCCTGGGGTGGGGATGAGGGACCTGGAGCTGCAGCCTGAAGGCAGCCCTCACTGGCTTGGAATCTCAATGGTCAATCAGGGAGGGATGCGGGGTGCCAAATTCCTTCTCTCTCTCTCTCTCTCTCTCTCTCTCTCTCTCTCTCTCTCTCTCTCTCGGAGAGGGTCCCATGTCCCTGGTGGGCAGGCAGGGCTCACCATTGTATTGCTGCCCGCTCTGTTGCTGCTGAGGCAGCGGTGGTGGGGGCTGCTGACCTGGCCCAGGACCCTGGCCAGCCTCCTGCGCCTGAACCCCAAGCAGCAGCGGAGCTTCCAGCAGCCAAAGCAGCAGCAGTAGCCAGCGTGCCAAGTGCCCGGAGCCAGCTGGGGGGCCGTGGCGGTGGTGGCCAGAGTCCCAGCTCCCCTTTGCCACCAGCCTCGCCAGGAGAGCCCCGGCACAATGTTCCCAGCTCCTGGCGCCAGTGGCCAGGTGCCAGGAGCCGGTCCATGCTTGTTGTTTCAAGGGACCTGGCATATATGGCATACTGTTCTTAATATGTTTTCTCACCTTCTTGGCACTATGTGTTTTAACCAAGGTCTCTGAGAAAGGTTGTTTCCCCAGGTAGGGATTTTCCCCTGAAGTCAGGGAGGGGATAAAACTCCTTAACTAAGTGCCAGGCGGGTAGTTAATCACTTTAACTACAAACAATCATGCTTAAGCTACATAATCTTTACTCCCTGGAATGGAGATAAGAAACGCCCTAACCTTTGTAATAGAGATTGATAGGGTTGAATTAACTGGTATAAATACAGATGTAACAAGACAGCAAGAGACAGAGAGAGAGACAGTACCTAGGCACTGAACCTACACAGAACGTTCTCTAGAGACAGAAGAACTTCGCTGGAGAGAACATGGCAAAAGGTCCTGGACAGAAACTGGCCTCAGAACCTAGCGAGAGAACATGGCAAAAGATCCTGGACTGAACCTGACTACAGAAATTGGCAAGAGAACCTGACTAGAACCTGGTGACTGAACCTGGCTGGAGAACCTGGAGAACCTAACAAGAGAACATGGACACAGAACCTGGCTGGAGATCCTAACCAGAACTTCGCTGGAGATCCAGACCAGAACTTCGCTGGAGATCCTGACCAGAACCTGGTTGGAGATCCTGGCTGGAGATCCTGGCTAGGCTGCTGATCAACTGAATGCTGTCTCCGTGTCCTTCCTTCTTCGCCAACTCTGTCTACACCTTTGGGAAACCCTGGACCTGCTGGGGTTGGACCCTGGCATATGGCGCCCGAACAGGGACCCCTAGGTAAGCGCCCCACACTCGGGACAGATCGGACTCCACCGTAGGAATAGGGTGGATAGTCTTCACCGACTCCGTCCACACCTTTGGGAAGCCCTAGAACAGGATTCCCCTAGGCAAGCCCCCCCATTGAGAACCCCCACACTCGGGACGGATAGGACTCCACCAGGGTGCTACAGACCCCCCTATAGAGGATAAGTAGGGTAAGAAGGTGGATAGTACAGAACTTAGATTGAGAAGATGTGCCATACTGAGTCCAAAGAAAGAAGACTCTGTATTGATCTTTAGATTAAGAAGATGTGCCATACTGAGTCTAAAGAAATAAGACTCTGTATTGATCTTTTAACATATATGCTTGCTAGCAGAGGAATTAAGGTTACTCCCAGTCAGACAGAACGTTTTATACAAGAAATATGTCCATGCTTTTCTGAGGAAGGAAAGGTAAATGTAATGGCATGGGAGAAGGTAGGCCCAAGGAGCCTTATCCTTAACCCCACTGCAGCCTTTCCACCCCAGGAAAGTGCAGTATTGGCAAGCTCTCCCTGGGGTGATAGATCAGGCCTCAGGTAATAGCAGAAAGCGCCAATCCTACTCTTAAAATGGATACAAGAGAGCATTTGGGGTTTTTTCTTTTTAATGCCCACTTTTAAAAAATAAAAAAGGGGGGATTTGCCGGGAGCCGGTCCATCCTTGCTGTTTCAAGGGACCTGGCGTATATGGCATACTGTTCTTAATATGTTTGCTCACCTTCTTGGCACTATGTGTTTTAACCAAGGTCACCTCTCTGAGAAAGGTTGTTTCCCCAAGTAGGGATTTTCCCCTGAAGTTAGGGAGGGAATAAAATCCCTTAACTAAGTGCCAGGCGGGTAATTAATCATTTAACTAAGAATATTCATGCTTAAGCTACATAATCTTTACTCCCTGGAATGGAGATAAGAAACGCCCTTACCTTTGTAATAGAGATTGATAGGATTGAATTAACTGGTATAAATACAGATGTAACAAGACAGCAAGAGACAGAGAGAGAGACAGAACCTAGGCACTGAACCTACACAGAACGTTCTCTAGAGACAGAAGAACTTCGCTGGAGAGAACATGACAAAAGATCCTGGACAGAAACTGGCCTCAGAACCTAGAGACAGAACCTAGCGAGAGAACATAGCAAAAGATTCTGGACTGAACCTGACTACAGAAATTGGCAAGAGAACCTGACTAGAACCTGGTGACTGAACCTGGCTGGAGAACCTGGAGAACCTGGCTGGAGAACCTAGCAAGAGACCATGGACACAGAACCTGGCTGGAGATCCTATACAGAACTTCGCTGGAAATCCAGACCAGAACTTGGCTGGAGATCCTGGCTAGGCTGCTGATCAACTGAACACTGTCTCCGTGTCACTCCTTCTTCGCCAACTCCGTCCATACCTTTGGGGACCCCTGGACCCGCTGGGGTTGGACCCCGGCAGCCAGGGACTTCTTAGGTGCCTCCTCCTCTCCACCACCCGCTCTTCATGAATCCCAAGTTTCCACGGAGGTGGCAGCTGCAGGACGCAGAGCAGGAGACAGGGGAGCGGGCCTAGTGCCTCTCGGGCTTGACAGAAGGCACCGGCGCAGAGGAGATCTCCCCGGAACAGGGGGAGCTGCTGCCCTCTGGGGAGATCTCCTCCACGCTGGTGCCCTCCGTCAAGCCCGAGCGGCACTCAGCCTGCTCCCCTGTCTCCCACTCTGCGTCCTGCAGCCATCGCTTCTGTGGAAACTTGGGGTTCATGAAGCATGGACAGCGGGTAGAGCCCCGGTGGCTCCAGCGCTCCAGGGGTGCCTCCCGCCTTCCTGGCCCTGGGCTGGCTGGCTCCCGGCAGGTGGGCGGGATCATGTTAAGGCAAGGGATGCTGCTGATCCCCCGCCTGCCCCCGGGTCGCACACAGGAGTGGGCCCCCTGTCTCCGGTGGGCGGGCGAGGGCTCCGGCCAGGCGATCGGCACCGCTTGCCTTTGCCCCAGCCCCCACCCACACCCAGGTCGCACACAGGGCCCTGGATGGCGGCTTGTGCTGTCCTACCCTGCCTGCCATATGCAAATTAGCCGCCATCTTTGTTGGCGGTTAACCGCCATCTTAGTTGGCAGTTAACTTACATATCACCCTGATTAGCCAATGGGAAGCATGTCGGAAGTACGGTTAATTACCACGTTTGTCTATTATTAGATAGGATACAAGATGTAATAGCAATGGGGCACCAACAAATAAACCTACTTATTTATTTATTTATTTATTTATTTAAGCACTGCTCATGAATAATATCATCAAATGCTACATTTAATGTCTGCTCCAGTCACAATTTTCTTTAAGTCTGACAATGGCTTCTTCAAACCTACAAAGAAAGATTCTAAGATGAGCTCAGTTGCTCATTTCTCTGGCATTCATGTTTTTATATCTCAGCCCAAGAACTTAGAAATATACTGTACTTCAAGGATAGGCTAGAGGGGTGAATTTTGAATGTGTTAAAATTGAAATTGATCAAGTGGGCCTAGGTACAGCATGATGGTGATTAATTTGAAATAGGAGGAATGTGTGGAGCTTTCAGACCTAGGAGCAACTGATGAGTTTTAACCACACCCTTCCACGCCTGTTTATAAGCACTTGAATCAATCAATTAATATTATTGTTCCAAGATGGTTGTCCTTGATGAGTTTGATTTGCTGTTCATTTAAAGTAAAAATTATTAATCAGAAAAACCTAGGGACTATTATGCATAAGATTTATTTCTTCTTTATACTCTTTGTACATTCATTCCCTTGCATTTAAAAAGAAATATATTCTTGCCTGGCCAGTGTGGCTTAGTGGTTGAGCAACCATTCATGAACCAGGGGGTCACAGTTCAATTCCTGTCAGGGTACATGCATGGGTTTCAAGCTCTATCCCCAGTAGGGCATGCAGGAAGCAGCCCATTGATGATTCTCTCTCATCATTGATGTTTCTACCTCTCTCTCTCCCTCCCTTTGCAATCAATAAAATGAAATATATTCTTAAAAAATTAAAAACATTGTGTCCTAAATTTTTTCTTATAGTACCTTTGGTAAAAATTAAATGATTTTTAAGCTTAATTCCTTAATTAATTTTATATGTTACATATTATGTTGCAACAAGAATATATCCAACATCTATCATCTAAGACAGTGGTTCTCAACCTTGGCTGCACATTAGAATCACCTGGGAATCTTTTTAAAATCCTGATTTCTGGGCCTCATCCTCCGGAAATTCTGTTTCATTGTTACTAATGTTGTGGCCCCACCCCATAACTAAGAAACAGAAAAGATTCTCAGGTGATTCTAATGTGCAGCCAAGGTTGAGAACCACTGATCTAGATGATAGGTAGTAGGCATGAATCCTTACATATTTGAAGATACCTGAGTATTTTATTTATGTTT
This sequence comes from Myotis nattereri, assembly GCF_964212035.1. Classification (NCBI taxonomy): domain Eukaryota; kingdom Metazoa; phylum Chordata; class Mammalia; order Chiroptera; family Vespertilionidae; genus Myotis; species Myotis nattereri. Next base: position 25,952,824 of record NC_138077.1, read on the forward strand.
TAATAATGACTTTCCTACTTATATAATACATTTTGTTGAAATATAACAAACCAAGAAAAATACAAAATTATAACTATAAGGCTTAATGAATTTTTACAAATTGAACACACATGAATACTAATTACCCAGAAGAAAAAATCCTTTGTTAGCAATCCAGAAATCCCTCCTGCACCATTCAGTCAATACCTGTATCTTTACAGCTGAAGATAAACATGGTTTTGATTTATAATGTTGTACATTAGCTTAATTTTGAACTTTTAAAAATTAGAGTCATAGAGCATGTTTTCTTTTGTATCTGCCTTTTCTCAGCATTATTTTTGTGATATTCTTACATATTGTTCTATTGCAGCAAATGTATTCATTCCCATTGCTGCATGGGGTTCCATTGCATGAATATAGCATACCCATTCAACTGTTGTTTACTGTTTCCATTGTTTATCAATTGGGGGCTATTATGAATTATGCAGCCAGAAATATTTCTGCACATATCTTTTGGTGAACATATGTAAACTTTTCTATAAAGCAATAGAATTGTTTGGTCATAGAACATGTTTACATGGAGCTTTAGATGGGAATGATAAACAGCTTCTAAACTAGTTGAACCAATTTACTCTTAACTACAATGTATATAATTCAAAATTGTAACTTTTATTTGTGTGGAATGATATTTCTGTTTTTCATTTGAATCTCTGATGACTAATGAGTTTTAGAGAATTTTCATATATTTATTTCATATAATCTCTTGTGAAGTATCTCTTTGGTAGTATTTTTCTCCATTATTTTTAAATCAGTTTGTCGTTTCATAATGGTTTGTAGGAATTATCTGTATTTTCACCATATGTGTTCTTTGTTGGGTAAATGTATTGTAAATGTCTTCTCTTACTCTGTAGCATGTGTTTTAACTCTCTTAATGATGGAATTTGATGAGGAAGGGTTTAATTGAAAAATTCCATTTATCATTTTCCCCTCTATTATCATGAAGGTATCATCTTTCATTTCTTAGTATGTTTACTTTTACCTTTCACACTTATATCTATTAGTTCACTGGAACTAATACTATGTAGTGTTAGGTTTGAGCCAAGATTCTTTCCCCCACCTCCCTCCACAGGAGCAATATGATTCACTTACTACCTCTTATTGAAAAGGCCAGTATTTCCATCAACTTCTGCAGCGCTGCATTTTATTATAAATATTTGTATATGCACGGATTCTTGATTTCTTATGCCATACTATTGGTCTGCATTTTATCTTACATAAATGCCCTGCTGTCTGCAGTACTTCAGATTTCTGATTTTGGTGGTCATTAGAATAAGGTTTCCAAATTTGTTCTTTAAAATTGTTCTGACTATTTTTACATCTTTGTTCACCTTTTATTTTATCAATAATGTATATGCAGAATTATTGCATATTTCAGATAGTTGTATAGATATGTTTTTAATGACTTTGATACTATTATAACTATAATAACTTAAAATTTATTTTCTAGTCATTTATTACTATTTCATATAAACACATTTCTGTATATTGAAATGAAGTTTCCTTTATGAATTGTAATAGTCTATCTGTCTGACTATAATATGTTTACATAGGTATATATACACAGATATACATATATTTTTTTACAAACATATCAGGCCCTAAGTAAATGGTTTCATTTGTTTTATATTAATCTTATAATTCATGTTTTTTTTAATGACAATCTCCAGTGAAATGTTGAATAAAAATCATGATAGAAGACATCCTTAGCTTTTTCTAGACACAGCATAAAAGCCTTTCAATATTTTCTTATTAAATAAATTTTGTACAAAAATTTTCTACATAACCATTACCATGTTAAGGAAGTTCACATCTATTTCTAATTTGATAACTTTTCTGCATATATTGGTATCATTTTAAAATTTAATAGGGGGTTCAGTTCATATATTTTGACTGTTAAACACATGTTGCATTCCTGAAATATTCAAATCATGATTGTTTTTGTTATCATTTGCATATGTAATGACCTCTAATTTGCTATCTTTTTAAATGGATTATCTCATCATGTTCTTGATATATATTAGCCTGTAATGTTCTTTGCTCATAATAGCCTGGACAGTTTTTGTATCAAATATAATTTAGGCTCATGAAAAAATTTGAGAAGTATTTTCTCCTTTTGCTAATCTCTGCAAAAGCAAATCTTTTAAAATATGTGCCAGTGAAAGTATCTGGGCGTGAAATTAACTTTATGAGAACATAAGTATTCCATGTACTATTAAAGAGTGTGTATTTGGTAGTTGGGTGCAGTGTTCTATATTTGTCAAGTACATTTTGTATTTGTTTTGTCTAAACCATACTTTTTGCTTATTTTTTAGATTTTTCAAGAAAGCAGTTTTAGAGAAAGGCTTATCCATATTTTCTATATGATGATTGATTTGTCTATTTCTTTTATATCTACCATGTCTTTCAATATTTTACTGTATATTATTAAATACATAAAATGTTATATAATTACATAGTGAATTGGACATTTTAGTATTAAGAAATAATTCTCTTTGGCTCAAAAATTTTTAAAGTCTGATGTGAATATAACTACAAACAGCTTTATTTTATTACTGTTTACTGGTATATATATATTTCCCATCACTTCATTTTCAACCTTTCTGTTTCCTTATGTCTCTTTAATAAACAATATATTAAAAATGCAGTCTTATAGTCTTTGAATTATTATCTATAATTTATTCAAATACATAAGATTAGTTTCGGATTTAAATTTGTTCCATCAGTTTTGCTGGTATGTTTCAATTTTGCTACTTAAATTTTTTCTAAATATTTTTTGAGTATTAACTTGTTATAAGTTATTTTACTATCATTTTAGTGAATAGTTTAAAAATGAAAATATACATTCTTTACTTATTGAAGCCTAATATAAATTACTTTCACCATGTTCCAGACAATACAAGAAGCAAGTATACCATTATTAGCTACTTTACTTATATAATTTTTGTACAATATATGCTTTATATCCCATGAGGATATTGCTTTATACAGCTTTATATAACTATTTTAGTTTCCCAGTGCTTGTTATGTCCTCCTGAATCTCCATGCATTCCGATGTACAATAATATCATTTTTCTTATGACTAAAGAACTCCCTGTAGAATTATTCTTATTATTTTATTTACTGACGCTCTCCAAGTGTGGAATTTTACAAATGTTATTTTTTTAAGTTTTTTATTTTTCTTTGATTATGTGCTTAGCATTTTAGACTAATGCTGACTTTTTTTTCTCTCAGTATTTAGAGAAATGTTTTGCTTTTAAACTGTCTTGTGTAATGTTGGCTCTTCATTCTTTTTTTGTGTTCATTTAAGGTACTCTGCCCTGACTTACCCCCTGCTCCTTTTACTATTTCTTCTGGGACTTGTTAGAATTGCAATCTTTGTTCTTTGTGGTGAGTTGGCCACATATGATTAAATAAGCCTTATTTTGAAGTAACACTTTGGATATGGCTTTGGCTACAAAATTAATTTCTTTAAATATTATGTGTCCCCAAAGGATGTATACTCACACTTTGAATAATTAGAAAGGCAGTGATTATTAAAATACATTTTATTTTAAAAATTGAGCTACCAGCTGTTAAAGTGTGTATTCATTTTTTGGGATACCCTATATAAAAGATAAAGATAGGACAGATTCTTAAGTACCTATGCTAAAAACTTTATTTCCATGTAAAAGGCTCTTTAAAATGTGTCTATGTGATGGAAATATTCTTTGATAGCAGTAAAAATCAGCCATCATTCAAAAAATGTTCCCAACAGTTTACATAGCATAGGATACTATAGTGGTTCTACAGCTTTTACATATTAATACAACTTTACAATCTTGAGTATTTTCAAAATGCCAGAGACTTTGGTTATGGCTATATTTGTCAAAATTTACTATATACATATTAAGATAAGTTCATTATGTGAAGCATAACAAATATTTTTATGAATAAACTATTACCTCAAACAAAAATAAAACATTAATAAGAGTGGCATATACACTTGTTTTTGAAAAGTTCTGTCATGTCTACCTTAATAGAAAACAGCTACACTATCCTATCTGCTTCAGCATTGGATTTGTTGCAATAGCACAGGTTGTATAGTTTTTGGAAAAGTCTCCTGAATACTGAAGAAGGAGTGAAAGTGAAAAACATAAATAACATCTTAGTATTATTACTATAATAATGTTGACTTAACACAGCGGTTCTCAACCTGTGGGTCACGACCCCTTTGGGGGTCGAAGGACTCTTTCACAAGGGTCGCCTAAGACCATCGGAAAACACATCTATAATTACATATTGTTTTTGTGATTAATCACTATGCTTTAATTATGTTCAATTTGTAACAATGAAAATACATCCTGCATATCAGATATTTACATTACAATTCATAACAGTAGCAAAATTACAGTTATGAAGTAGCAACGAAAATAATTTTATGGTTGGGGGTCACCACAACATGAGGAACTGTATTAAAGGGTCGCAGCATTAGGAAGGTTGAGAACCACTGACTTAACAGATCTAAAGGAGTCTCTAAAAACACTAAGTATTAAATAGCATAAGGAGAAAGAGAAAGGACTTCTTTATATCTGCATCAGAAAATAGATGGGTATCTGATGCCTCTTGGGAATTACTCCGGGAGCCAAGGCAAAGTGTGGGTCAGGTGTGCTCTCAGAAGACTCAGTATGGTAACTGCCTCTGGCAGGTCTACTCCTGAGAACTTCCAACATGGTAAAGTGTAATTATCTAAAAACTTATGGCTACGAAAAGCATGGCTATGATACAAACATAGAATAACCATATTGCAACAATTTTATTCATCCCATTCATCATTTAGGGAACCAGTGAGATGGTAAAAATAATTCAAAGTATTATTCAAGGAACAGAGATTTATATAGTCAAAGGATCTGCTCCCACCCAAATTGAAATAGAAATAAAACTGTTAAATGTCCTATAAGCCTTAAAAGTGAAACCCTGAAGCCTTTCAGCTTAATTTTCCTACCTGACAAAACCCTATAAGTTAACATTTAATTTCACAGTTTCAGGGCTCTAATAAAATATAAATAGCAAAGCAAAACACAGCTGCATCCTTCTAGATAATTAAATAATTCGTGGCCGAGCCTGTTCAACAATGACATTGAACAATGACTTGCAGTCATCCTCCAACTTTATTTCCAAGTGTTTTTTTTTTCCCCTTAACAAAGTAATGGTAAAACAGAACCTTGCCACACATAAAAGGCTTAGGCAAGGTCACTCAGACACAGAAAGCAATTCATTTTAACTTTCACAATCTGGCATGATATCGTACATCTCACAAGGGAACTATTTTATCAACAGCTAACAACCACACATGTTAAGTGAAAGAGAGTACCTAGTGCTAGCCTGCATCTTTTAATTAAAAATGGAAATTATTAGTAATAAGCATTAAAATGTTAACAATGCCAAAAATTTGTACAATACTATACACTTTCCAGCATTTTCCGACTCTTAATACAAAGGCATACCAAAAAAAAAGTCATTTTTTCCATCCTCATTTTACCAGTTATATTCAAATTTTGGGTCTTTAATAAGAAATACACCTTTGCTTATAATGTTGTGTTATGAAGACCTAGATTAAGCACAAGATTGTAAAGATACACAATTTATATGTTATCAAAATATGTCACCACATTCATCCATTCAAGAATTATAATTTTGTAATAATCAGTTGAATTTCTTAGAAGAGATTCAATTTAGATCCCCTTTAAATAGAGCCTAATTTCTTGAGAAAAACTCCCAAACAGATTTAAAAAAAAAAAACTTTCTATGCTTCAACACATATTTTTCCACTTGCATAGATGGCGTTTTGAACACCTGCTGTTGTAAATGATCTTATTATCATTAACAGCCAAACTCAGGAATGGTAGAGCTCTTTACTACCATGTGTTCAAATAGTCCATCTGTTTTTAATTAGTTAAACCATCAATGTCTACCTATAGCAAGCCATTTTGGGTTATATATGGCAGCTGCTATAAGGGCAGAACTTTCATTTAATCCAATCACATTATATATTTTCTAATCTTCTCCATATTCTGTTACCGGCTGTGAGGTTCCATATAGTTGTAGGACAGTTTATATTTCTATATTTTAAAGTTGGGGGAGAATAGGAACTTGAAAATAAAACTGTGTACTTATAAGTTAAATTGTATATTGGTTTCATTGATTTTAATTTTATGATGTTTGGAGTGCTATACAAAGACTGCAAGACAAAATAATTTTGGAAAGAAAACTTTATTTTAAACAATATTTTTTCAAGAGGACTCATGTTTTGGATATATAGGCTTAACACAGAAAAAAAGAAAAGAATTTAAAAGAAAACACATTTTAAAAAGCGAGCAAGTAGAAATCTCAACTCGATAACCGGTTACAGTTAGTCTGTCCATGGTGGCAGAGAGAAGTTGTTTCCCACATTATTATTATTACTGAAAGGGTTATCATGTCAAAATTAGAAATGAAGGTGTTTCAATTAGTAACTTACAGAAAATGACTCAAGGTTTTATTTATTTTGGGGACACCGTGGTTTTTTTCCCTGTTATTATTGTCTATTTTAGGGGGCAAAATGTTTTACATTTCCCACTATAGGTTCTGATAGCCATGTGAAGGAAGAGCAAGATGATAAGTTTTGTTTCTATAAAACTGATGTGTGACAGAGAAGAAGAAAGTAGCAACCATTGCAATATGATGATATTTTCATCCTTCTTGATTCAAAAAATATTTATTGAGCATCTACTTTGAATCTGATTCTGGGGATATGGCAGGGAAGAGAACAAAAGTCTTGTTTCCATGTAGCTTATGGTTTAGCATGGGAAGAGGAGAATAACAAACCAATAGGCAAATGAGTGGGTCGGTTATCAGAGACCTCAAGCCAGGAGCAAGGGGCCTCCGGGAGCACATCTGAAGTCAATCAAGGGTGATTCTGTTTGCTGCAGAAAAGGAGAGCAAGTTCCCACGGAACCTCGGGAGCCTCCTAATAGAGGAGTTGGAGAGGCAGGCGGCAGCGGAGCTGCGGGGGAGCTGGATGGTCCTAAGCAGGGATGAGGAAGGTGGAAGCCAGCGGTGGTCCTGACTCCATGCTTGGTGTCAGAAATAACATTCAGAGGTGCTGGCACACATTTCCCATATAAAGCTTCAAGACGGATGAGGTCACCGGGATGGAGAGAGGATGCTGCTAAAGAGAATTATTCTCAAGACCAAGCTCTGGAGCACTTCATAACGAGAAGAAACGCCCAGTAAGGTAAGAGGAAAACCCAAAGCAGCTGATGTGCTGAAGACAGAGGTAAGTGTTTCTAGAAGATTTATAATTTTCATTGTTATCAGTGAGTATTGATGGTGTCGGACTCTAGAGCCCATGCTTGGTACATCAAAGTAAGAACAGATTAGCTGGGAATTTAGCTACAAGGGGAAAATGGCTTGACGATGTTTGGTGGTGTTACTGTTGCTTTTTTAAAAATGAGACTTTAATATAATGTTTAATAACTTTAATTTTCCCCAGTCCATCATATTTTTAAATTTTCCAACTATCTTTCTGTTACTGATTTCCAGTTTCATTCCATTGCACTCTGAGAGCAATATATGATTTCTATTCATTAAATCTGTTAAGGTGTGCTTTATGGCCCCAAATGAGTTCTATCTTGGTGAATGTTCCATGCAAGCTTGGAAGACAATGTCTATCTGATGTAGTTGCATGAAGTAGTCTATAAATGCCAGTATATGCAGTAGATTGATGGTGGTATTGAGTTCAACTGTGTCCATATTGACTTTTCTGCCTCTTGGATGCTAATAGAGGGGTTTTGAATTCTCCAACTATTAGTGTGGATTCACTTACCTCTTGCATTAACATTCATTTTTGCCTCAAACATTGATGCTCTGTTGTTAGGTGCATAGGCATTAAGAGTGTTACATTTTTTGGTATTTACCTTTATCGTTGTGTAATGCCCTTCTTTATGCCTGACATTTCCTTGCTCTAAAGTCTGCTCTATCTGAAATTAACATAGCTACTCATGCTTTCAAAAAGCATTAGTATGTATAGTAAATATTTCTCCACTTAGTTTTAACATACATGTGTATTTATATTTAAACTGATTTCTTGTGGACAATAGATGTAGGTATTGTTTTCAAAGACCTATAGGTATTGTAAATCTCTGTTTTAATTGGTGCATTTTGACCACTGGTGTTCAAAGTGATTGTTCATATCGTTGGATTGATATTTGCCAGGTTTGTTACTATATCCTATTTGTCTTTGTTCCAGTTTTTGTCGTTCACTAATTTTCTGCCTCTTTTGATTTTAAATAAACATTTTATATGATTTTATTTTCTATCTTTTTTAAGGGCGTCAGTTAGAATTTGCAATATCATTTACAGCTAATTCAAATTCACTTTCAAAGAACACTATACCACTCCATGGGTAGTTAGAGTATCTTAAAATAACGAAGTGATCCTAACCTATTCTTCCTATTCCTTGTGTCAGTATGTTATTTCACATGCACATAAGCATACACAAGCACTTCTATAAACATAAGCACACATAATTGGATATATTGTCGCCATTAGTATTTTGAACAAACTGTTACCTGTTAACTCAATTAAAAATAAGTAAGATAAGTTATTTTACCTTCACTTATTCATTGTCCAGTGCTCTTCATTTATTTATGTGGACTCAAGTATCTAACATCATTTCCTTTTCTAAAATGTTTTTGAAATATTTCTTTATTTTCTCTATTTTATAATTTTCTCTTTCCCACATCTCCTAATTTCTTATGTGTTCTTTCCTGTTTTAAATTTTATCTTTCCTTGCTCTGTTGTCTTGGAGAGTACTTCAGACCTTTATTGAGATTTTCATTTCTACTCTAATTTCTCAAATTTTTATGAAGTGTTTCTTGATTAATGGATACCAATAACTGATATTACTTTCCTGACCATACTAATTACCTTTAATATTTTATATCATTTTTGTCTACTGAATTATTAGTATTATTTTATTTTAACTTGCTTTATTAAATTAAATTAAATTAAATTGCTTTATTCAAATATCTGATGATCCTTGACCAAATGCTGATATTTGATAGTGAGGCACTAAAAACTGATTGAACTCTGGTTGAGTGAATTTTATCACCTGTGGTATCCATTTAAAACTAATCAGTCTAGTCTCTTTTGTAGTAGAAGTGCTGATATACTTATGCTTGGGTATTTTCTTTTGCACTGATCATATTCCCTTGAGAATTATCTTGCAATTGTCTCTACTTAGGATATAATTTTGTCAGATCAACCGTTAACTGATTGGGGGTTAGAGGAGGAAGGCTGGTTATCTCTTCATGCCTTACTTGGTAGCAATCATTGAAAAATATCGCAAGTTATATTTGTTTTGATTTATGTAGTATCAGGATAGTTCAGATGATCTCATTCACTATATCAGTAGAAATGTAAGATCCATATTAATTTGTAAAATAATTTAATATGTTGCAGTTGGGTTACTTAACACAATGCCTATTTCCTCAAGCTTTAAGTTATTAAAAGTTATTTTATTAACATGAAAATGAAACAGAATTTAGATATACAGAAACCAGAATTTCAGTACAGGAATGTAGATCAACTTGATACAAAATTGCTAATCTAAGAGAGACTTTTCCAGAATTCTGCATAAATTATAGGTCTCAGGAAAAAACCCACTAGTTTTGAAGTAATTCAATTCATTCTTTACAGGCATTCTTTTTTCCAATTTATATAAAACTAGAGGCTCGTTGCATGAAATTCATGCATGGGGGATTCCTCAGCCCAGCCTGCACCCTCTCCAATCCGGGATCCCTCTCACAATCTGGAACCACTGGCTTCTAACCACTCACCTGCCTGCCTACCTGATGCCTCTAACTGCTCTCCCCTGCCAACCTGATCCCCCTAACTGCCTAACTGCTCTCCCCTGCTGGTCTGATTCCCCTAACTGCCTATCTGCACTCACCTCCTGGCCTGATCCCCTAACTGCCTATCTGCTCTCCCCTCCTGGCCTGTTTCTCCTAGCTGCCTATCTGCTCTCCCTTCCTCTCTGTACCCTTTGGACTCCTGGCAAAGGTGTGCTGAGAGCTTCTGCTGTGGACCTGCCCCCATCCTGATTGGTCATATGTGACCGCATCCCAGACAATTTGCATATTCCTCTATTATTAGTATAGATAAGTTTATCTGCTTCCCTATAATGTTATTAAAATATTTAGCAATAACAATTATTTATCTAGAGAGGAAATATAAATCTAAATGCTATAATTGATTTAGCTCATTCAATTGTATTAATTTATTGAGGTAATAAATACATTTTATTTTTATATGCAATTTATGGAAATCATTTTGCTTCTTGCTGAGTTTTCAAGAATGAAACACGGACCAGTATGTCAAATCCAATGTTAACTGCATGCCCACTGATGAAAGCCTTTGGTAAAAACATATCTGTAAAAAAAAACACCAAAAAACCCTATTATGTGAAAAACCATAGCTGACATCTTAAAATTCCACCCCTACTCAAGTATCATAATCTTCCTCAATTTTTTATTTAAATACATAACATGTTAAGGTACATTAAAATTTCAGAGCAAAGGAGACCTTCATCCAGGGATTTGTGATGAGATCACTTGTTAAACTTCTCTATGTAAAAAAATAAAAAAAAATCTGATAATTCAGATATAGAAGAACAAAAGTCACAGAGGAGGTAACATTGGGAATGAGAAAGAAAATGTGGATTTTGGAAACACTTCTGTGGTATAAGTTGATGATTAGATGCCTGGTGTTTTAACCACCGTTCAGGCATGTGTCCTATTTTATTTTACTTTTTCAAAAGGTATTGGAGCTGTCTTTTAGAAAGGGTCATACTTGAATAAAAAAATGGAATCCATTACTTGTTTACCTTCTTCAAGTACCTAGTTATTATCAGTTCAATTCCCATGTGTTATATTCATAGAGAACTTTTTCAGACTTCTTGGGTTAGGGAATGCCATTAAATTCTCAAGGCTAGGGGTGATGCTTTATAGAATATGGACGTTCAGGAAAAAAAAAAAAAAGATTAAAAATCTTCGGTGTAGTCTGGCCAGTGTTGCTCAGTGGATTGAATGTTTTCTCTTGCACCAAGAGGTCACTGGTTAGGTTCCCAGTCAGGGCTCATGCCTGGGTTGGGGGCTTGATCCCCAGGACGGGGTGTGTAAGAGGCAACACATTGATGCTTCTCTCTCATCTATGTTTCTTGTCTCTCTCTCCCTCTCCTTTTCTCCTTCTCTAAAAATCAATAAAAACATATTTGGTGTACAATTTTAATTAAAAAAACTTTCTCATATTCATCACCATTCAGAATCAACTTCTGTCCCAATTGAAATTCTTACAAGGGAATTTAGAGGGAAGCTTTTAAAGAGAGCTTACAGAAAGTGGAAAGGTGTCAGAGTGTTTATTTTTAGCAAAATAACTTTTTAAAATTGTGCAGAACATAACTTTTAAAGGATATCTGAACTCTATGTAAATTGCTTCTATTTGCCTAATTTGTACATGCAGGCAACAAAAATAATGATTCAGTTTATTAAAACCACATATACACGTGACAGTATTATAAGAATCTAAATTTCTGTTTTTTTTTTCTAGCTAAAGTAATATTTTTTTCAATATGTTTGGTTTGAGTATACTAATTAGTTAAAAGGGCACTTTTAAAATTGAAAGAGAAAACCATTAATGGCACTTCATTTAATTTCTGATTAAGATATAATAAAATGTATATAATTGTCTCATTCTACAAGCTCTGCTATATAACACAGTAAATATTTTACATACTCAGTATTTTACTCTTTTTTTAAATTAAAACTTATTAGATTTTATGTTCTCTAGAACCTCAGTTACTGAAATAATCTTATTTGATAGTATATAAAAAGTAACAGATTATTTATCTTTTCTAGCTAACTACTCATGAGATAACAGTGTTAGATGCTATATGTTTACTTGTAATATTTGGAGTTACCTTCTCAGATGATTTTTAATTAAATGGCTCATCTTAGTATGCTAACCATCCTTGGAACACTGATGTTATTAGTAAGATATTATCATTTTATTTAACTCGTATAAAGATGAAGTTAATTGCCTTATCTAAAGCCTTATCTAAAGTTTTTTTAAAATTTTTTATTGATTAAAGTATTACAAATGTGTCTTTATCCCCCCATTGTCCCCTCATGTCCCCAGTCTTGCCCTCACCCTCATCCCCTGGTGTCTGTGTCCATTGGTTTGGCTTATATGCATGCATACAAGTCCTTTGGTTGATCTCTGTCCTTTACCCCCACCTTCCCCTACCTTCCCTCTGAGGTTTGAGCATCTGATCTATACTTCTCTGTCTCTAGATCTGTTTTTGTTCATTGGTTTATGTTGTTCATTATAGTCCACAAATGAGTGAGATAATGTGATATTTATCTTTCTCTGACTGACTTATTTCACTTAGCATAATGCTCTCCAGGTCCATCCATGCTGTTGCAAATGGTAGGAGTTCCTTCCTTTTTACTGTGGCATAGTATTCCATTGCATAGATGTGCTTTTAAGTGTGTGGTTTCACCTAGCTGAGAAGGGATCAGAAATAAAAATGGAAAAGGAAAAGCCTACATAATAAGCAATATGACACTAATTGTCTCTTTACCTAGATAACATCAGTGTGTGTGTGTGTGTGTGTGTGTGTGTGTGTGTGTGTGTGTGTGTTGTATGAAAGGTCTACATCAGTAGTGGTTGTTCCATAGCTTATGGAAGCAGTCCCATTATTCTGAATTAAAGAATCAAGATATTTGCATGTGAAATGTCCCATGCTTTTTGTGACGATAATGGAGACTTTGAATAGGACAGGGTATATAAGGCCAACAGAGAGAAATTTCAGTGTTTCAAACAGGACAGCTTTTTATGCATCATATTCACCCAAATTATTTAACACTACTTTAATTTTAGGACTTCTTAAAAAATATTCCACCCAGATTAAGCTTTCAAATGAAATATATTAAAGTAATTGTTCTATAACAACACTAAAGTCTCAGTGGAAATACACAGTAAAAAGCTTTTCTCATTTATGCAAATTCCAATGCAGATATGCCTGGTTAAGATGGCTCTCTTTAATGGGGTGGCCTCTTTTGGGAAATCCAAAATCCTTTCATTTGTGAATACTTCCCCTCAACATGTGACCTCCAGGGTGACCATGGAAGGGGAAGAATGAAGATTTACTTAGGAGATTGTTTTTCATAAAACATTAGATCTGGAAAAGCATAGATAATTGTATGTTGTGTTTCTCCTGTATTATAGCAGCTACAACTCTTCATGTGCCGTATCTGGAGGCAAGGGTGCAGGGTGATGTTGTCCTCCAGGTTCAGAAGGCCTTTTGAACAAATAGCATTGTCTCTCATCGGCCGTGAGGAACTTGTGCCGTTTGGGTTAGCAGGTCACCGAGGTGTAGCAAACATCTGCAAGTGAGAATGCCAATGGTGAATATAAAGTAAAGTGGGCAATGCCTAAAAAATATATATATAAAATTTAAAGGAAAAATTTAGAGATTCTTTTCAGCTATCTTCACTTTAAACATTAAATGTTCATTTATGAACTGTGATACCTTAAAGTTTAAGGTTGTTTATTAACCTTTAGTTTTTTCTTTTAGTTTCATAATAATGTTCAAATCATTTTATATTGTCAAGAGAATATGAACTATTCTTAACAAAGTTAAACAGCATATTTGTAAACTGATGTTTTCATGAAGCAGTACTACTTACACATGTAATATGTTTCACAATAGTAACATTTATATTTGACAAACACTTGTATCAGTTTGTTTTTTTTCAGATTTTTAAAATGTACTGTTTGTTTAATCTTGTTTTATTTATCACTTATTGTATTCACTTTTTAAGATCAGTTAATGTGTTTAAATGATGTCACAGTTACATCACTAAATATTCTCTTGATTAACTTATAGAATTGAATTATACTACATCTTATGAAAGTACCAAAAAAGAAAAAGGAACTGTAATAATTCTAAAGGAAAATCTATGTTCCATAAATTAACAGGTTGACACATGTGACTTTAATAAACTCAGAGAAAACAACAAATTTCATATTTTTAAATTTAAATACAGATAAACAATGTAATTGGCATAGTTGTGAAATCTTATACTATTTTAACTATATACATTATTCATAATTTTTATTGTAAAAAAGTTTATTGCTTATACTCAATGATATTAAAGTCAACTTTTAAGCAAGTAGATGTCATTGCTGATGTCTTTGGGATATTAGGTATAATAATTTGGGTGGTTTGGGATCATTTTTTCTGACTACATTTACCATTTGGACTAGTAATAGTTTAGTGATGGTTCATTTTATCTGTCAGCTTGATGGCCCTGTGGTGCCCTGTTAAACATTATTCTGGATGTGTTTGTGATGGTTTTCATGGGTGAGATGAACATTTAATAGGTATACTGAGTAAAGCAGTTTGCCCTTCCTAAGGTAGATGGACCTTATCCAATTACTTGAAGACCTGAATAAAACAAAAAGGCTGAGGAGAAGGAAATTTCATCTGCATGACTGACTGATTAAAACATTGCTCTTCTGCCCCTAGACTGGAACTACACCATCAGCTCTCCAGGGCCTCCGGCCTGCTGACTGCAGACACTGGGTCTTTACCACCTCCATGATCATGGAGACAAATTGTGTATAATATATATACATTCACATCCATTTCCTAGTGGTTCTTTTTCTCCAGAGAACCCAGACTAGGACAGATTTGGTACTGAGGTTCTAGAGCAGCGGTTCTCAACCTGTGGGTCGGGACCCTTTGGGGGTCGAACGACCCTTTCACAGGAGTCGCCTAAATACATCCTGCATATCAGATATTTACATTACGATTCATAACAGTAGCAAAATTACAGTTATGAAGTAGCAAAGGAAATAATTTTATGGTTGGGGGTCACCACAACGTGAGGAACTGTGTTAAAGGGTCGCGGCATTAGGAAGGTTGAGAACCACTGTTCTAGAGGAACAAAATTTTAAAAACGCGTTGTCTGAGTTGGTTCTGGGATTTGGCTCTGGGATTTGGCATTGACTCTTTAATCTGATTAGATTTAAAGGCATTCATGATTTTATTTTCAGCAGAAAAGAGAGCACTGATGGTCCGTGACATGTTCTAGTGATAGAGATGTGAAAAATTATATCCTTTGTTTACCCTAACCAGCCATTTATACGAAGAAAGGAGCCATGTAATATTTGCAAACATTTTAGTAAACTATTGAATACAATGTGATTTACTGGTTGTTCTTAATGTCACTGGGCAATGTGGTAAAATAAAATATGGTCAGGGATTCGAATTTCAAGTTCAAGTGCCACATACGTGCCCTGAAAGCTTCTATGTGTGCCTTGAAGGAGACCCTTATTGCCGGGAGCTGGTCCATGCTTGCTGTTTCAAGGGACCTGGCATATATGGCATACTGTTCTTAATATGTTTGCTCACCTTCTAGGCACCATGTGTTTTAACCGAGGTTTCTGAGAAAGGTTGTTTCCCCAGGTAGGGATTTTCCCCTAAAGTTAGGGAGGGAATAAAATCTCTTAACTAAGTGCCAGGTGGGTAATTAATCACTTTAACTACGAACAATCATGCTTAAGCTACATAATCTTTACTCCCTGGAATGGAGATAAGAAACGCCCTAACCTTTGAAATAGAGATTGACAGGATTGGAATAAACTGGTATAAATACAGATGTAAGAAGA
Source organism: Myotis nattereri (assembly GCF_964212035.1). NCBI lineage: Eukaryota > Metazoa > Chordata > Mammalia > Chiroptera > Vespertilionidae > Myotis > Myotis nattereri. Next base: position 25,968,616 of record NC_138077.1, read on the forward strand.
CAGAATGGAGAGAGACAGAAATTGGCACAGAACCTACACAGAACGTTCTCTAGAGACAGAAGAACTTCGCTGGAGAGAACATGGCAAAAGATCCTGGACAGAAACTGGCCTCAGAACCTAGAGACAGAACCTAGTGAGAGAACATGGCAAAAGATCCTGGACTGAACCTGACTACAGAAATTGGCAAGAGAACCTGACTAGAACCTGGTGACTGAACCTGGCTGGAGAACCTGGACAGAACCTGGCTGGAGAACCTGGAGAACATGGCTGTAGAACCTAGCAAGAGACCATGAACACAGAACCTGGCTGGAGATCCTAACCAGAACTTCGCTGGAGATCGAGACCAGAACTTGGCTGGAGATCCTGGCTAGGCTGCTGATCAACTGAACGCTGTCTCCGTGTCATTCCTTCTTCGCCAACTCCGTCCACACATTTGGGGACCCCTGGACCTCCTGGGTTGGACCCCAGCATATGGCACCCGAACAGGGACCCCTAAGTAAGCCCCACACTCAGGATGGATAGGACTCCACCAGGGTATTGCAGACCCCCCTATAGAGGATAAGTAGGGTAAGAAGGTGGATAGTACAGAACTTAGATTGAGAAGATGTGCCATACTGAGTCCAAAGAAAGAAGACTTTGTATTGATCTTTAGATTAAGAAGATGTGCCATACTGAGTCTAAAGAAATAAGACTCTGTATTGATCTTTTAACACATATGCTTGCTAGCAGAGGAATTAAGGTTACTCCTAGTCAGACAGAATGTTTTATACAAGAAGTATGTCCATGCTTTTCTGAGGAAGGAAAGGTAAATGTAAGGGCATGGGAGGAGGTAGGCCCAAGGAGCCTTATCCTTAACCCCACTGCAGCCTTTCCACCCCGGGAATGTGCAGGATTGGCAAGCTCTCCCTGGGGTGATAGATCAGGCCTCAGGTAATAGCGGAAAACGTCAATCCTACTCTTAAAATGGATACAAGAGAGCATTTTTTTCTTTTTTCTTTTTAATGCCCGCTTTTAAAAAATAAAAAAGGGGGAATTTGCTGGGAGCTGGTCCATGCTTGCTGTTTCAAGGGACCTGGCATATATGGCATACTGTTCTTAATATGTTTGCTCACCTTCTAGGCACCATGTGTTTTAACCGAGGTTTCTGAGAAAGGTTGTTTCCCCAGGTAGGGATTTTCCCCTGAAGTTAGGGAGGGAATAAAACCTCTTAACTAAGTGCCAGGTGGGTAATTAATCACTTTAACTACGAACAATCTAACTAAAATTGAAGGGCCTTCTACTTCAGTGAAATTTACAGGGTCCAGTGGCATGAGACATGTCAAGATATCCCTTCTGAAGTGAAGGATGAATGGGTACCTCCAGACCCTTCTCCAACTAAAAAAAGAGGTACAATACCTGCTGAGCCATGTTTAGGTTTTGGAGGCAATGTGTTACTCGCCTCGGTGTGTTATTTCAGCCCGTTCCTGAGTAACTTCAAAAGCTGCTATTACCAGTGAGGCCCAGAGCGAGAGAAGACTCTGCAACAGGTCCAGGCTGCTGTGCAAGCTGTCCTGCTGCTCAGGCCATAGGATCCAGAAGATGCAATGGAGTGTGAATGTCAGTGGCAGATAGGGATGCTGACTGGAGACTTCGGCAGGCCCAAGAGATGAACCACAGAGCAGGCATTTGGGATTTTGGAGCAAAGCCCTGACATCCTTCACAGAGAACTACTCTTTTTTTAAGAAATGGCTCTTAGCCTGCTCCGGGGCCTTCTTAGAGATTGAATGCTTAGCTGTCGTCCCCCAAATTACCATGTTACCTGAGTACCTCATCATGAACTGCCTATTAACTGACCACTAAGCCGTAAAGTATGGCAGGAATCGGTATAGAATGGTGGCTGGCGATTTCTCAGTGAAGAGCTAGGTGAGCTGCTTATGGTTCTGCCCACAGAGAGGATTTCCCTTCACCAGGGTCCCTTAGGATTGGCCCAGAAAAGGGCTGAAGGTTGCCACTGTCCACTTCCCGGTGGTGTCTGCATACTATCCAGTGGCCTCTCTAAGCCAGCCTGAGTCAGCTCTTCTTAACTGATGGTAGGGAATTGCCATGGTGCCATAGGGTCAGGCTGGGCTGGAGAAAGCGGTGCAGCCAGGATAGAAGCCATGTGCATTTGAGCCACCTCTTTGTGTTACTTTATTGTGCTTCCAGGGTCTGCTCAGGCCAGATTACGCATAACCCACTTCCATTCTCCCAACATCTGCAGGCGGCCTGCTGGATACTCAGGAGAGCTGTAAGTTCCAGTCTGAGGGCAGAAAACCAATGTTTTAGCTCAGGCAGTCAGGCAGGTGAAATTTCCTCTTCCTCAGCCTTTTGGTTTTATTCAAGTCCTCAAGTACTTGGATGAGGTCCATCCACCTCAGGGAGGGCAACTACTTTACTCACCCTACATATTCAAACATTAACCTCAACCAGAAACATGGTTTGCATTGCTAGGCATGACTTTACACCATCACCTTTGCCCATGCTTCTTCCAAACATTTCCTTCTCACTCTGCCTTCTTGACTATTTCTTCCTCCCCCATCCCACCCTCCTCCTTCTCTTCCTCCTCCCCCCCCCCCCCCCCCGTCTTCTTTCTCTTCCTCTACCCCTCTTTAGGTTTGACCCATTACCCCTCAGGAGCAATTGTCCTGGTGTCATAAGTTCATATTTTCTTTAAGACTATCTATTTCTCTTTTCTGGAGGGTCTCATCCTAGAGAATTTACATGTATGAGTTAGAATTTAGGCCAAAACCAGTTTGGCTCAGTGAATAGAGCGTCGGCCTGCGGACTGAAAGGTCCCAGGTTCGATTCTGGTCAAGGGCATGTACCTGGGTTGCGGGCATATCCCCAGTGGGAGATGTGCAGGAGGCAGCTGATCGATGTTTCTCTCTCATCGATGTTTCTAACTCTCTATCTCTCTCCCTTCCTCTCTGTAAAAAATCAATAAAATATATTTTTAAAAAAAAGAATTTAGGAGAAAGAAACACTCTGGGCTATTTAAGAATCCATAGTTTCTGAGCAAAGCAGAAGTTGAGCTCAGGTGGTGGTTTGCTTTGCCCCTGGCTGGTTGAGTTTTCAGTGTGCTTTGCTCCTGGGCAGAATTCTTTCCTCTTGTCCAGAGAGATTACGACTTTGTTGAAAAGGAGGGTCTTGATGTTTAAAGTGCTGTAGAAGCTTCTCTTGGTGCTCCCTCTTGCTTTCCCTTTGAGCCACTGGAAACAAGTTACAGAGAGGAAGGATTGTGACCATCCTTACTATCCTCCTATGCTAACCCAAAATGTGTTATCTGTCATTCTGATCAGGGCATATTCTTTAACCTTTTCTTTATCAGAAAAAGACAGGGGTACCTACCTTGCCTAAGTTCTATGTAGTTGTCCAAGGAGAAAATGGTGATTATGTGTGTTCCTGGCAAGATAAACTCTATTATGAATGAGGTTTTCATTTGAACTTTGCTGTGTATTTCAGTTAGTGTTGATAATAAATTTGAAGAATGATAGAATTGAACATCAGTGGTGGACTTTGGCCATGCATACACTTAGAACACAAAGGGTATTTTCCGTGAGGGAAAAACAGGTAGCTAAAAAGTAATTATATATGACAGTTGATGACTAAATTTTGGATATACATTATCTTATAAAAATAAGTGAAAGAAAAATAATAAATAAACACTAGTCAAAAATGCAAACTAGGAGACTAAAAGAAATAAGTGAAATCTTTTACCCTAAATTGGACCCCAGTCCTGACAAATAAACATTTGTTTTCCCTTTTGCAATAATGAGAATTAATGGAACAATTGGTGATATTTGCATATAATCTATAAATAAGATAAACTGTCACTGATAACTTTCTGATTTTGATAATTATATTATGGTTATATAAAATATTTAAGAAAATACACTGCAAAATATTTAGAGGCAAATGATTGTAACTTAAAATATTTCAGAAAAATAATGTATAGGCGGATGAAAGGGGAAAAGAGATGAAAAAAATGGAAATATAAAATGTTAACATGGAGACGTTTGGGAGAAAGATAGGACATGGTGCTATTTTTTTTTTTTTTGCAACTTTTCTGCAAGTATGAAATATTTCAAAATAAAAGGTTGAATATACGTTGAGTATATAAAAGCTATATTAATGAGATGTAAGAATAAGTCACAGCATTGTTTGAAGAAAATTTGATATTTGTTTCATGTTAAATGCTTTAGTGAATTTCCTTCTTGCATTCATTTTCTTTTAGGAAACTTTTATGCTTTTCTTCTGTTAAAATAGTGATCTTTCACCCTGGCTGGTTTGGCTTAGTGGATAGAGTGTCGGCCTGTGGACGGACGGGTCCTGGGTTCAGTTCCGGTCAAGGGCATGTACCTTGGTTGCGGGCACATCCCCAGTGGGAGGTGTGCAGGAGGCAGCTGATTGGTGTTTTTCTTTCATCGATGTTTCTAATTCTCTATCCCTCTCCCCTCCTCTCTGTAAAAAAATAAATAAAATATATTTAAATTTTTTTTAAATATGTCATAACTTTCTTATTTTTTTAAGTTTATAATTGTCTTTATTATCCACAAATGAGTGAGTTATAACTATCTCATTTTAATATTTATATATTTCTGACAGAGAGCATTTTTAATAGGTATGACTATGATAATAATAATTAGTAATTCACACTAATTACTATATCTGATATGTTCTTAGGTAAAGAAATCGTATGGATTATTTTTATTTAAGATGAAGGCAAACAACTGATGCAGAATTGAGTAAGATGAAGAAATAAATACTATAATGAAAACAGAAAAAAGATGCTGAAAGTATTTGCAAATTTGCTACACTAGAGAAAAACAGTAATTCTGTTTCTTATGTAAAAAGTTTAAAGTAATCAAATGGACAATATTAAGAATTATTTTCAATTGATAAATAGTAAAGTTAATATTTTTCTCTCATCAATGCAAAACAAGAAAATTTATTGCCTGAAATAAAAATGTTTAAACAATTAACAGGCTTTGAACTTTGACCATCTTTTATTCTTGCACAAAAAAGTCATTTTTAGATAGAGTAATGGTAAAAATTTAATAACGTTTTGTTAGAAATTATGAGGAACAGACTAAAATAGATGTTTCACAAAAAGGTAAAGATCTTCAGCTAACTAGCAAAGTTGACTGCAGAATACAAGACTTTTCTAATGATGTCAAAGATCAGTTAGTTCAACATTCAAGTTGCAAGTAATTTTCTAGCTTTAGATTAATCATGCAATGAAAGAGACACTGTCCAATTAACATCATTTGCTTCAAAGACTTCCAAATTTATGTATAAATATTATAAGTTTGAAGTCTGAAATACAGTTTGTGGCATAGTAATTTTTGTAAATTTTATCTGTCAAGGAAGAATTTCAGTAAAACAAAATTAGTTTCTATCATGACAGATGGTACTCTTTCTGTTAAGCCAAAAATTAAGATTTATTGGAATTTCAAAACAAGAGACTAATGTTCCCCTTCTATTTTATTCCACTAGATGATACATATTGAATATATTTGTGCTCAGTTTTCTGAAGCAGATGCTTAGAAAAGTGTCATGGATATAGTTGTTAAATCTTTTAGTGTATATATATGCAAATATTATGAATCATCACCAGTTTATAAAACTGTTTAGAAAAATAGACAATGAAATTAATGATCTTGTGTTCTTTGTCAATGCTCATTGGTTGAGTCATGGAAGAGTGATATAAAGATTTGCTTGTTCCTTTAACTCCAATTCAACATTTTCTTGAAACAAAAAGAATGCTTGCCAAATACTCAGCAATCAAGACAAAAATGTCAGTGTGATTTGTTTTCTCACCAATAGTATACTGAATACAAATGAGTTCCAAAAAGACCTAAATAGACAATATGAGAATTTATGTTGAAAACAAAACATTTCATAATATAAATCAAGAATAATGATTTTATCCATGTTTCTAACATTGATTAATATGTAGACATAAATTTTAATTGCTAATTGATACAATTATATAATTGTAAATGGCAGCATTATGTTCATTTTGTGACATTGATTTATTTAGCATTTTGACTCAATGTTAACGATTCCTTGACTTCAGTGTTGATAATACTGAGTTGACACAACTATTAATGTCAGAGAGATATAATTTTGAAATTGATATGTTTTTGTTTCAAAGTAAAATCCATTCTCCTCTCAAAAAGGTGAACTAGTTTCATCAGTGTGGATATGAAAGCCAAATGAAAATAATTTTGATAATCAAATCAGACATTAAAAGTATGTTTGAAGCAACTTGGGTATATGTAAATATACCCCAGTGCCTTTCCATTACACTGTAAAAGAAAAGAATATAAAAATCTCAGTAATTTTATATTGATTATTATTAAAATGATCATATTTTAGATATATTGGGTTTAATATTAGGCTGAATAAAATGGTATTTAATTTTGCCTGTTTTCTTCTCCTTTTAAAAATATGGTTACTAGAAAATTTTAAATGGCATATGTAGCTCTCATATTTCTAATCAATGGCACTATTTTAGACCATGCACAAGAGCTTGTGCAAATGTACTTTAAAGAGGTACTTGTATGCATGCATATAAGCATAACCAATGGACACACCTAAGGGGGTGAGGGCATGTGCTGGGGGTGGGCGTGTTTGGGGGGAGGTCAATGGGGAAAAAAGTGACATGACATATGTAATACTATATGTAATACTTTAAACAATTAAAAAAAAAGAGTCGCTCTGGAAACCAAATGGTAACATCATAGTGAATTATTTATTTCTGCCCTGTTGAATGTACAAGTTTCCCCCCAAAATATATACACACTTTGACAGCTGATAGCTCAATTTTGAAAATTAAATGTATTTTAATAAGCACTGCCTGAGTAATTATTCAAAGTGTGTGATACATTTTTGGGACACTAAATATGTAGCAAAATTGCTTCTGGTTTGGTTAATGTGTAGAGGTTCTCTTTGTTTATATGCCTTGACCTATGGGAATGTGGGCATGGTACTATGAATTTTTCTTATTGCTGATTTGATTACTTTATAGTGTATAACTCTTTACTTTCTGTACCTGCATATGAGTAGGGTTTTAATTAAAGGTCAACATAAATGTTCATCTTTGAAAAACTAAAAATAGAATTATACTATCTTGATCGCTGTATAGTACTTTTATAGTAAGACTTGAAAGTGGGTAGTGTCAGTCCTGTCCTTCCTTTAATATTAAGTGGGCTACTCTTACTTTTGCCTCTTCACACAAACTTTAGATCCATTGCCATTTTTGCATATTTTATTTCCCAAGTAAAGATCGTTTATTCTGCATTCGTTGCTGAAAGTTTTTAAACCACTTGTAAGTATTGAATTTTAGCAAATGTTACTGTTGCATTAATTGAGCTAATCTCCCTTACATTATTTATAATTGAGTTTTCACACACAGACACCAAAGCATGCATTTTTGTTGCATTCTTGCTCCCAGTGATAAACCCACCTGACATGTTACAAAATTAGATAATCCAAAAATAAAATTGGCCAACAAAGGTAAAAATGCAGCCATAAAAAAAAGAAAGAAAACCGAGGTGATAATGCTGAAAGTGAAATTCAAATTGAATGTAGATGAATTCAGAAATAGCTGACCTTGGGAATGTTGTCCTTACTACCATTGCAAAGAGTCTTGATTTGTAGCCAGATGAACATAGTGAAGGTGAAGTTATTGACATAAGTGATAAAAGGATAAAGATATCCCAGAGGAAGTGGCATTAGCACTTAATTTCACATAAAAGGAATTCAGGGAGGTATTTCATGACATTGGAAAGCTCAAAGGATAAAATGGTGGGAGCCCATCCAAACTTTTGGAAAAGTGTATGACAATTATTCAAGGCTTTGAAAAGATACTTGAGCAATTTTTTTACGTTATACAATAACAAGAGGAAGGTAAGCTCTGTTTAAATTACTTTGATATTTTACAACAAAATAAAACACTAGTTCTCAATGTTTCCAATGTTTTAGATTACAGTGTGATAAACAGATATAGCTTTATTCTATTTTTTTATTTTTTGATACATTGATAGTCAAATATAAGAAAGTTTTAATTATTTAACAAAAAATTTTAAAGATCACAGAACAAAGTGAAAACTGCCTGTTCTGTTCCTAAATTAGGCTTCTGATTAGAAAATTTGGGTGAAGAACAATAGTGCAAATATTTCATTGTTTTCTATTTTAGCAAGAATCATAGATCATATCTCATTTTTCTTTAGAGAATCTAAGGTTTCTTCAGAAACAAATGAAAACTTTTTTCTAGATTTGTAGACTGAATTGTTTTTTACAGTCATTCAACATTTATTTAGTGTGTCTTATGTACCTACATATACCATTTTAATGAAAATTATATTTTTGTTTGATTTCCTTGAGAAAGAAGCATTATTATTTAGAATGCTTTTGCTGATTACATCGGAAATAACCTCTATTATATAGGTATATGGAACCACAAAAGACAAGTAGGCAAAGCAATCATGTGATAATGCTAGATACATGAGTCCCCCAAAATAACAACAGCATATTTTTAGTAACAAAGTTACCACCTTTGCAGCTTTGCCTTGTTTACTTCCCTAGAGTAAAGTCATAAGATTATAATCAGCTCATCCTATGTAAATAGGTTATATATGTATAATCATATGCATGTGCATGTTTATGCATTTAAGACTCTTGTAGTAAACTATCTCCACTGAAGACTGGTAGCAGTTTGAACATTGATATATTTCAGGCTTTTAGTTCTTAATAATGCAATCTGCTACATTATAAAATGTGACTGATTTGCTTAAGTTTATCTGTTGAAGACTCAAACTCATTTCCAAATGTTTGAACAAGCTCATATAATAATAAGTAAACATTAAAAATATTTATCTGCTGGTAATAGATTTTCCCAAATAAACACATTTCAGCTATAAGCACAGAATATTATGAATATCCTGCCATTTCTATCATCTGAATTTTAGTTTAATTTTCTGAAGCTCATTACTGAGAAGTGGATGGTTTGCTGATTTGCACTATCAAGAGTTTTCTTAGTTTAATAAATATCTTACATCCTGTAAGTGTAATATCCGCTTATAAAATTATCTAAGCAGCCTAACATTTTAATTAGTAGAAAGCTTTAATCATTCTCATAAGACCATGCAAACTGTTTTAATATTATATTTATTAGTAACTAGAAGACATAATTGACCTTTTCATATTCCATAGATAATTTGGTAAAAATACCTAGAGGTAGAGAATAAACATTGTGAAAATATGAACTCAATGATGAAACCAAATATATTTAGAAGATGATAAATGAGAAGTATTGCTCAAAAGATACTTAGAAAAATACTTTTGTGGAGAATATAAATTCATTTTCTTAACTTCGCAGATGATGTGGTAGTATTTAAAAAAGAAAATACATGCCTCTTTTATGTATTTTAAACTCACAGTTGTAAAAATTTACTTGCATTAAACATAATTGAAAGTTCACAACCTTTGAAAAGTATTAAAACATTGCAGATAATATAGACAAGGAAATAGTGGAAATTCATAGTTCAAAAGAAAATAATGACAGAGGCATATCTTGAAGATGTAATTAACTAAATGGATATAAATTAGAAGCAACTTTCTGAGAGAGAGTTTTCACTCTATTCACCATGTAAATAATATAGAATCCCCATAGGTTATGATATTTTCTCTCAACTAAAAATACCACAAACTATGGGAAATTCAGTGTAGGGCTGTAAAAAAATCACATGGCAATTATTTTGAATAAAATCAATATACTTTGCATTATATTCAGTAAATTTGTTCAACATTGCCTTCTTTAGCGTAGTTTTAAAATGAATGTATGTAGAATGAGTAAGTGAATGAGTCATAGTCCATCAGTCATATCCTCTGAGTGTTTCTGATGTGTCAGTATCATGTTTGCGATGTCCTGAGCATGGCAGGAAAGGTTCCTGTCCTCATAGATTTTACAGCCTGTCCAGGTAGACATAGTAAGCAAATGAATTCAAACGGTAAAAGTAGAAACAAACAAAATAAAAATACAGAGGGTCCTCGGGTTACGTCAGAGATTCGTTCCTATGGCGCGACGTCACGCGATTTTCGCCGTAAGTCGCAACCACCTACATAAGCGCCTACGTAGCTCACACGGAGCACATGCACAGCAGTAATGAAGTGATACAGTAAAACAATATTAAAAGAAAGATCAAAATTTCTGACCTTTACTTATGGTAAATAAATAATAAAAAAAAACATAAAACACATATGTACATACGTCGAAATGACAGAACATTTTTTTAAATAAATACTATAAATGGGAGATGGCGACATAACCATGAAATGACATACGTGGAGTCCGACATAACCCGAGGACTGCCTGTACTAGAGGAGTTTATATTATTGGTAGGTAAGAAGTTGGGAGAACAACTATTTATTCTCAGGTTCAGATGAGTCACTTTCCAATGGGGCATTTAAGAAAAATAGAGGCCGGTTAGGTGCAAGGGTAGGCTGTTCTACGCAGAGGAAACTGTGCATAACAGTAGGTCCTAAAGTGAGAGAGTACACCGTGTTCAGGGAAATGGAGGAAATCCAGCATAAAGGTCGAGAGAGACACAGAGTGAGAGATGTGCCCAAAGGATGAGCTATGGACAGAGTCCAATCATGCATGCTCCAAGCAATCGGGAAGCTTGGTAGAACTCTGAGCAGGAGAGCGCCATGGCCAGACCTCTGTGCTTGAAAGACCCTCTGATCACATGGCTGCTGCTCCTTGGCAGACTGGTGCAGCCACTGTGGAGAACAGTATGGAATTTCCTCAAAAAACTACAAATGGAACTCCCATTTGACCCAGTGATCCCACTTCTAGGAATATATCCCAAGAAACTAGAAACACCAATTAGAAAGGATATATGCAACCCAATGTTCATAGCAGCACAATTTACCACAGCTAAGATTTGGAAACAACCTAAGTGCCCATCAGCAGGTGAGTGGATTAAAAAACTGTGGTACATCTACACAGTGAACTACTACGCTGCGATAAAAAAGGAGTTCTTACCATTTGCAACAACATGGATGGAACTGGAGAACATTATGCTAACTGAAATAAGCCAGTCAGAGAAAGATAAATATCATATGATCTGACTCATTTATGGAATATAGTGAACAGCATGAACTGATGAACAAAAACAGATCCAGAGACAGAGAAACATCAATTAGACCATCAAACCTCAGAGGGAAGGTAGGGGAGCCTTGGGGTAAAAGGGGGAAATCAACCAAAGGACTTATTTGCATGCATATGGGCCTAACCAATGGACACAGACAACAGGGAGGTGAGGGTATGAGTGGGGGGGGGGGGATGGGAGGTAATGTTGGGATAAGGACACATATGTAATAACATAATCAATATAGAAATTTTTTTAAAAATCGAGCCAAAGGAAAAAAATATCTTAGAATATAATAGAAGTAATGCTGTTATTTGCAGATTTTTAATGTCTCCTACAACTTTGTGATATTATACTATATTAGTATAGGTTTGTAGTATTATTATATTAAAAATCATCTTTTTCTCAAAATATTAATGTTTATTGCATGTAAATGGCTAATTATTTTGTATCTACAATCTGGTAATAGATCTATTTTGTATATTGTAAAAAAAATAAAGAATAAAAAAAAGGAAAAAAAAAAGACCCTCTGAGGGAGTAGATGGAGGTGGACACAGCAGCATGGAGAGACTCAGACAACTTAAGTCATCATTATGGTGAGGAATGAGGATAACATATGGAGGGGATAGCAGTTGAGATTAAGATCAATGTGAAGTTTTAGAGAGAGAAGGTAAAGTAGCAAACATTATTTCTAATCTTTTAGGTGGTTAATGGGCCATTTATTGAAAGTAGAACCACTGTAGAAGAACTAGACTTAGACGGAAGATCTCAAGTTGAGTTTTGAGTACTTAGGGTTTAATATGAATGTAAAACACCCAAGTGCAGAATTCTAGGAGGTCAGGGGTACATTTCAATCCGGAGTACTTTATAAACCAAGAAGAAAGATAGCAGTGGGTGCATCTGGGACATTGAACACATGGGTGCAGAAGAGATTAAGAGATTTGCAAGGGAAAGGATGTCGAATGAGCCCAGAAGGGGTCTAGGACAGAGTCCCGATGATTCTCATATTTACACATCTGCTTGATGAGAAAAGTAGAAAGAGGTGAAGATACCATAAAAATCTACCACAGGCACCAATTAAACTGAGAAACCTAATGCAGTTCTCAGAAGTCTATGCTAATTAGAGCAACTGCATATGATTTTGCAGTTTAAGCACAACGCAGTGAGCTCCAGCTCCACTGACCAAGCTCAGGTCCCTGGTTAGAAGGTCTTTCAGCCAAAGAAATGTGCTTTCCGTGATGTGTGTCTAGGGAGCATACTTTAAAATGTTCATAATGATACAGTATGTAGGTATCACCATCCTTGGTCTAGTTTTGTTTTTTCAAGGCTGAGAATGACTTCCCTGTGGGCATGCATAAGTGGAACAGGCTTCTAATTCCCATCATTAGAGGCAACCCTTTAAAATGTCACAAATATTAAAATGAAGGTATGCCTTGGAAACGTGTAAGGGGGTTTTGACCCATCTTTCACAATTAAATTTAACATGTTTGGTACTTTTCTAAAGCAATATTCAGTAGGACTTCCCTGGCTGGTTTGGCTCAGTGGATAGAGCATCGGCCTGGGGACTAAAGGGTCCCAGGTTTGATTCCGGTCAAGGGCATGTACCTTGGTTGCAGGCACATCCCCAGTAGGGGGTGTGCAGGAGACAGCTGATTGATGCTTCTCTCTCATTGATGTTTCTAACTCTCTATCCCTCTCCCCTCCTGTCTGTAAAAAATCAATAAAATATATTTTAAAAAATATTCAGTAGGATTGGGGAGATTATGGGACACAATGAGAGGAATAGGCTAAAGATAAAGCTGCTAAAAGAAGAAAGGGTGCCTTAAAAAGGCATTTTTAACATTTCTGACAAGCTTTACATAAATCTTTGTTCCATAGTTTGGACTCTATCCAGGCACTAAAGCTGTCACAGGTCGTGTGTGTCAGAGCTTGATGTTTATGATAATTTTGTCCAATGTTTTTATTTATTTGTAATGAAATTCATTGTGTGACATTGGTCAATAAGTTTATAAAAGTTTTAAGTGTACATTTCTGTGATGCATAACTATATATGGCATTGCGTGCCCACCACCTAAAATAAGATCATCCCTGTCACCATATAGTTGCCTCCCTATAACCCTTCACTGTGTTTTCTATTTCAAAGTATACTACAGAGAAAGGGACTTTATTATAACTAAACTTATAATTGAATAAATGAGGGAAGCAGTTGAGTAACTAAAAATAGGGGAATCCAGCATTTGATCACCTCAGAAATTTATACAGTGGTGCACAGGTGTGATACCTAGAACTGGTTATTAGGAAACATCAAACTCATTTTGAACTAAGGGCCCATATCTGACTAGCATAAAAGTATACTTCCAAGTCCATGGCAGGACCAGACATTAGTTGGTTCCAATTTCATGTATTCTAATTTAATCATCTGAAAAATGGGGTGCTAATTGCTCTTTAACTTCAAAATTTGTGGATTTTTAAAAAAGAAGTCAAAGCAACAAAATTTGAATAGTACTTTTTAGGAATAGGACAATGAACCCAAAGGCCATTTTTTCTTATTAAATATACTACTGTTCCTCTAGATTAAAACCCTACTGATAAATTTTGCAGTTAATTGAATCATTATTTTGTAATACTTATGTTTGCCAATTTAAGAGGAAGCATCACTAAATATTTCCCATTATTTATATTCCAACTTATCCCAGGCAGGATTGAAATTGTTGTTTAAAAAAAATGGCCTAAAAGGAAACCAGCACCGTGCTAGTCACATGTTTGAGGAAATGGAGCAGTGAGGAAGTTATATATGTGTTACTAACATAATTTATTTCCATATGTTCCTCCAGCATTCCATTTCCAAACACAAGTAAAACCCACGGGGACGATTTCCTTTGACTAATTGATAAACATTTTTGCTTTCCTCATAAAGTACTTCCATCAGAAGATGGCAGTAAAATCTTATAATCCATAATGTTTACAAGTCTTCAATAGTGTAAGCAAATTGTTTGGAATATTTATAAAAATCTATTTTATTCTTACTTAACCTGCTAATCTGTTGAAATGCTATTTAGTATGAATAATGCAACAGCACACTGATTTCTGAAGGCAGTGAGATGAGAGACACTTTATAATTTGAACAACTCTTCAGCAAAAATAAACAATTTGTGATCCTTTAAATTAGTGAAAATGGATGCATTATATTTGTAAGCTGTTCTTTTTCTTCTCATAGAGAAGTGCTTTTAAAATTACTATAATGTGGAAACTTTTAAAAACAAATTCAATAATTTTCAATTTATTTCCTCTGAGAACAAGTAAAAAAAAGTATATATTTTACTTTCTAAGTAAAATCATTTTGTTGTAAATGCAATATATTTTGGGTTTTAAAGTTGTTACTTTAAATTGATCTATTTTATTATAGGCTCTTTTCTAATAATATTTAATATGCTATTAGCAACTTACACTTGAGCATAAAGAAAATTTGGTCTTGATAAGGTTATATAATAGTGAAAGTATATAATAAAGAAATAGGTAAGAGCCACATAATGAAAATTCCTACGCCCCAAACTATGGGATTTGAACTTCCTTCCTCATAATTTCATTATCAGTGGAGCCAGACTAATTGTTTAAAGGTTGTATATATCAACTACCTACATATCGTCTATACGTATCTGTTATATATTTGTTATTTACCTATTGCCTATGCATATCATTTGTATACCAGTTATTTACATATCATCCCTCAGCCCTTCTCTTGGTGCTTGTATCAGTTGATATGGGGCCTGGGAGTCTGCAAACAACATCTCCAGTCTCCTTTTTTAGTCCGGTTCTCTTAGAGTCTTTCCAAGGAGGAGCTGGCAAAGGACTATACTATGTGAGGGGGGAGAACGGACTGGTTAATTTCCCAGGTTCCAGCTTCTTACTCCACTCCCAGAACCAAGCATGCTGGCCATGCCTGATGTGGTCCCCTCAGTGGTTTGAGCCGCAGTCACGGAAGGCCTAGCCCTCCATGGATCTGTGCACCAGCCACAGGTGCTCCCCCCGAGATCCAAACAGTAGCTCTACATGCCTCACAACGAAAGTGTGAGACCCTTGTACCTTTTCTACCTCTCCAGGCTGGCAATTTTAGCTGTTTCCTGCCTTCACAAGACCTGAGTTTCCTCTACTTATTCACTTGGTTCTCTCAGCTTCTAACGTCTGTGAAATCAATTTCTGTATTAAATTCCCTCTGTTTGAAATACCGATACGGTTTTTATTTCCCTGAATGAATCCCTATTACCTGACAGGAGAATATCATTAAAACCCAGCAAAGATAGTGAGTTGTAAGAAGAAGAGATGGCCCCTAGTTTGTATTGTTCAGTTTCATTACTGCTTGGTTCAGGTTTATTATCTTTAAAACCATCCGGTTTATTTTTGTTCTGCAAGGAAAATTCCATTAGAGGAATATGCCTTCTATCCTAGTGCTTTTTGCTTGTATGATAAGCTCACAATACGTACTCTAAAGTTTATAATACTGCGTGGGGGAAACACTCTCACTAATGTTTTTAAAAAAGCCATTTTTTTAAAAAAAGGTGTTTTTGTGTTCCACAAATGTTTGAATGCTTGTGATTGCAAGTCAGGGATTGGCATATCTTGATACTTAAACAAATTTTGCTCAAGTATTTTCTATGGGGTAAAACCAAAGTTCCTGTGATTTAGAGTTCAAGCATTATAACTTATTCCTGCTCTCTTAAAGAAAGGGGCTCCTGCCTTCGAATCTTAGTTCGTCACACAAGAATTATATCTATGGAAAATGTCAAAAACTGGCTGGAGTTCAAGAAGCTGACACATATGGTCTGAGATGATTTCATCGAGTGTTCCAATAGCTCAAATATCAACAGACTGGGACTTTACAGGGTATAATATTTGGAAACCATAAAGTAAACAATCCACATTAAAGGGGCAGATCAGACGGTATATAAAGCATTGAGAAAAAGAAATATATTTATGACTAGGTCTGTAATTCATTTAAGAGGAGCTGATAAGAGCAGGCCAAGCCAGTTCGCCAGGCCATTTATTAAGCTGTTGACTGTATGTATAATTGGGGCCAATAGCAACCTGTTTTTCAAAAAAAGTGCATAAATTTAGGAATCAGAAGATACCGAGCCACAGAATGTGTGCAAAATGCTGATTATATGTTCAGGTTCATCCTAAGAACTGGAGTTAGGACCTGCAAGAAGGGAGTGATGTGTTCCAGCTTTCAGTAAGAGATTTTAGGGTGTAGGTGGGGGAGAAAGGTTTATATTTTAACAAGTGAAACTAAACTAAAAACAACAAAAAATCCTGAAATATTGTAACATAGACACATTCTGAGATGAGTATCTTTATCTTTTATCCAACTCAGAAATTTGAATATTGTGTATTTCTTTATGATTTATTCCCACCTACATTTGTTTACATCTCATCAATAGCCCAAGCAAGAGCACATCAGTAAGACTAGACTTAAGAGCGTTTTTCTTCTTTTATTTGTATTTAAATATCAAGACTCTATCTGCTCTTTAATTTAAATAAAAAATATTTATTTAATCCTAAATACTGCTAAAATATAATATTCCTAGAGGACTTCAAAATATCCTATCTAATAAAAGAGAAACATGATAATTAGCCATATGTCCACTACCCTTCCCATTGGCTAATCAGGGCTATATAAAATTAACTGCCAGCCAAGATGGCGGCCAGCAGCCAGGCTACTGACACTAACAGGAGGCTTGCTTGCTTCAGTGACGGAGGACTCCAACATTCCCTGCCTGCCGCTACTGGGCTCTGAGCTGCTAAGAAACATTGTTACAAATATAGAAGCTAAACAAAACCCCAGAAACCTGTTTTCAGTCAGCCGGGATCTCAGAGCTGGAGTCGCAACAAAGTTTCAAATACAGAAAGTAAACAAAGCCAGAAACCTGCTTTCAGCAGCGAGGTCTCACAGCTAAAGCGGGCTCTGAGCTCCAGTGACAGCCATAAATCTAAGAATAAAAAATAAAAAAAGGAAAAAAGGGGCAGTTGGGAGCTTCAGTCACCTGCCAGCCTGAAAACGGCCCTCAGCCCCTCACCCAGACTGGCCAGGCATCCCAGTGGGGACCCCCACCCTGAAGGGCGTGTGACCAGATACAAACAGCCATAATCACCTCATCCAGGCTGGCCAGGCACCCAAGCGGGACCCCCACCCTGATCCAGGACACCCTTCAGGGCAAACCAGCCGGCCCCGATCCATGCACCAGGCCTCTATCCTATATAGTAAAAGGGTAATATGCCTCCCAGCACTGGGATCAGCGGAGCCACAAGGCCTCCTGGCCCCTGGAGCAGCGTGACAGGGGGCAGCGCCCAAACCCGCCCTGATCGCCCTGCAGCTCTGTGTGTGACAGGGGGCGGGGCCACAACCTCCCTATCCGCCCTGCTCTGTGACTGATATGGGGGAGCTCCCCAACGCCCTGATCTGCCCTGCCCTGAGTGTGACAGTGGCGGCGCCCCAACCCCCTGATCAGCCCTGCTCTGTGGGTGATAGAGGGCGGCGCCCCAACCACCCCCCACGGGCCCTGCTCTGTGTGTGCCGGGGTAGAGCCATAACCTCCCATCAGCCCTGCCCTGAGTGTGACAGGGTGCGGCACCCCAACCCCCTGATCCGCCCTGCTCTGTGCATGACAGGGAGCGTCGCCCCAACTCCCCAATTGGCCCTGCTCTGAGCCCGACCAGGGGCCTCACCTAGGGATTGGGCCTGCCCTCTGCCACCCGGGAGCAGGCCTAAGCCAGCAGGTCGTTATCTCCCAAGGGGTTCCGGACTGCGAGAGGGCACAGGCTGGGCTGAGGGACCCCCACCTGCCCCCCGAGTGCACAAATTTTTGTGCTCCGGGCCTCTAGTTCTTTATAATGATCCATCTATGAAACAAAGGTGATCTTTGTAAGCAATTTTCTTTTTTTCCTGGTTATATTTCAAGTAGTGTTTTGTGTGAGTTTTTTTTTTCTTGGTCTTTTTTTGTTTGTTTGTATAAATGGTATCTAAAAGAGACTAAATTAGAACATATACATACTGCAGGAATTTAAAGAATTGTAGAAAATGTGTAATCAAAACCCTAGAATTTTACATCCCTAGTTTATGCTTGTGGTTGCTTTTTTAACACCATGGATAATTAATTTTGCCATAACAAATTGAATGTATTTTCCTCATTTTATGCATATTACATATAAATTTGGTTTTAAACTAAATAGATTGTTCTTATTATATTAAAAAGAAAAGTTCATTTACATTAAAAATAAGAAAAAGAAAAAAAAAACTATTAGAAGAGATAAGAGTGCCTTGTATTTCTGAATTAAAAATACATTTTATTTATAATGATAATTGTTAAGTTGTGGCCACAGTGACATTTCAATTTCCACATATTGAGGGTCATGGACAAAAATTATAACTAGGTCTTCATCTGGCACATACAATAGCTTTATGTAGAACAACCAGTTAGTAGATGCAACGGAGATTATTTAAATTTTGGATATCCTATGTTTGTGCATAGATTTTTAAGAATTGCTAATGTTCTATTGGCCAATTAACCTTGCTTCAAAAATCGCACTGGCTCCAGAAAAAGGAAAGAAAAGAAAGAAACACATGAGTTAAGATAAGGTATTTTTCACTAAATGGCCCTACTTTTCTTTCAGCTTTATGGTTCTATGACTCCATAAATATTTCTGAAAATATCTTCAGTTCTAGCGATTGGATCACTGAACATCAGTGTCCTTCTCATGAGTAATGTTCCATTCGTTTATAGCTTGTATCCCCGTGACATGTAGGGATCTGATGACAAGCAGGAATGTGGCATCGCTGCTCAGAGTGATGGCAATGAAGAGTGACTACTCAGGTGGAAAAGGCACAGATGTTGAATTGCCCTGGTATAGACTCCAACCCTCTGACTCTCGGCTCCATCCTGGGCCTGGGCACAGATATGGAATGGAACCTCTCTACCCTTCCCTCTTGCATTACTCCCAAGGTTTCTCAGAACTTAAGGTTTCCTTTTCTTAGTATTACTATTTTTGTTAGAGTAAATCCTCTTTTTAAATATGTTTTGTTTTTCAGATACTGCATATGGGGATGCTAGCTTGTCTGAAAATGTCCGTTACTGATTGAGTTTGACTGTGTATAACATTCTGTGTTCAGAATTATTTCCCATATAATGTTAAAGTCATCGTCCAATTTTCTGCTATCATTCAGTATTAGTAGAGATGGGTTTGGTATGTTTGTCCTTCATATTATATAAAAGGAATCAAAATCCTGTATCTCTGTTTTAATTTTTCCATAGCATGCTCAAGTTTTGAGAGCATCTGTACAGCTCTGAATCACTGTAATGTTAATAATAAGACTTTTAAACAGCCCACCCTCTCCTCTAAATTATCATACTTTCTTTCAGTTATTTTATTTATATGGATTCTCTATTTTTGTGTTTCAAATTTCTAGTGATTTTCTGTATTCTTTTATTTTTAAAGAGATAGATAGCTAGTGTGACTATTTCCTGTTATATAATTCTGTTTCTAAAATAGACCTTGCTTCTGAGTAGAGAATCTGCTCTGCAAGGCTATACTACTTGTGAGGTGCTTCCACTGGTTATAACACTCCCCCCCTTCCCCCTCCCCCACACACAGGCACACACTTCCTCTTCCTCCAGCCCTGCTTTATTTCCTCCCCACTACTTACCCACCTATGCAACACACACTTTATCTGTTCAATTCACTTCCACATCCCCATTACCTAAGACAGTGGTTCCCAACCTTCCTAATGCCGCGACGACCCTTTAATACAGTTCCTCATGTTGTGGTGACCCCCAACCATAAAATTATTTTTGTTGCTACTTCATAACTATAATTTTGCTACTGTTATGAATTGTAATGTAAATATCTTATATGCAGGATGTATTTTCATTGTTACAAATTGAACATAATTAAAGCATAGTGATGAATCACAAAAACAATATGTAATTATATATGTGTTTTCCAATGATCTTAGGCGACCCCTGTGAAAGGGTGGTTCGACCCCCAAAGGGGTCGCGACCCACAGGTTGAGAACCGCTGACCTAAGAAGACTACCTGGACAGGTGTTTGGAGAAAGAATGAATCAATTAATGGCCAATAATCAGGCACCCTCATACTCTGTGCAGAAACCTAGAGAAGACCTTTGTGGAGTATCAGCACCCCCAAAATTTTCTGATTTCTGATGGCTTTTTTCCCCCCTAATTCCAAAGGCAGAGAAAGTAATTTTGCCAGGAAGTAAACTGCATGTATGAGTAGACAGGTATGCCAGTGGACACTCCCTGAGAGAAATGGCTGCAGGTGTCTGTCCCACATTCTTAACCTACCCTCTGTCCTTGATGGTTCCTAATCTGTAGCCCCTTCAGGTCTCTGCAGAAAGGTAGCTCCCATCTCTGCCCCAAGTCTCTTCTGAGACTGTGGCTTCTGCTTGTTCTTGGTGTTAACGGAAACTCCCCATCACCTCTGTTTTTATATTCACTTTTCTCCCATTCTCCTTGCTGTCTATTATGCTGGTGGTTGTTATATTTTAAGTGTTAGAGGAGACTAATCCATATGCTCTTGTCTGTAGTTTGACCTGGAAGCTCAGTGCTTGTTGGTGGATTGGTTAGATGTTAGCCCTTCAAGGCAGCCTATGGGAGAAAAATCACATACACAAGCAAAAAGTATGGCTTCTTTTGTAAGCTGGTACAACATGAGGAGGGACAAAAGACCCTGAGTAAAATCATGTGTTCTTTCTCATACTGTAGCTAGTTGAAGGATTTTAAGAGTGACACATATACCTGTACAACAGTCCTCTATAGTAATGGACTTGTAGGTTAGGGAATTTTATACTAAGGCAGAATGACAGAGCCACTCTGGGAATAGTTCAGGTGAGACACCATTTCACAAGTGCTGACCTGTTTTTAAAGACATTTGGGTTATTTTAAAAATCATATCCAATTATAAAATAGTTTCCATTATCGAGCTGTCAATTAAAAAAGAGGTTCAGAGGGGAAAAAAGGAGATAAAATTATACTCTTGTTTTCTTCACATGACTAATCTAACAAGAAGAAAAGATGCAGTCCTAATTTCCTTCAGACACCTCTCAGAAGAAGGTATAAAGGAAATCATTATTCAACTCATAAAAAATTCATTTATGCTGACCTGTCTTTTTAAAAATAGAGGCTTCTAAAAGAATTTTGTTCCCCTCAAGCATATCCTGTTCCTTTATCTTGCCATGCCAAAAATGAAGTTGAAAGGTGATAATATCTTCTATGGACAGGTGTCTTGCTGTCTCACATTTAATATTTTCTTTCTTTGGGAGAGAATGTTTTTTCAATCTATCACTCAGGAGGAGGTAAGGATGGTCTACAGAGGGATTTACAGTAAGTTTCTGAGCTTCTTGATACTAAGAATATATTTGAACCTCTCCTGACAATGTTTAGAAACAGGGCACTTATTTCATTTACAACTTCTAATAATATTTTCTCATCCTAATGAAATACATTCCTGTTAATCATATGTGTTGCAAAACTGTGGAAACTAACATTTACAGGGGTAATTTTTCAGATGTTACACATCTAATAAGTTGAAGATCATGAATTTAAACACTGTTGGGTGTGAATCCAAAATAATTGTTCTGCATCAGACTGTATCTTCAATTTCCTAATATAACAAATTTTCAACTTCTCCATATATAAGCAGTGTTATATTTCAAAATATGAGCGAACCACTGAGAGAACAACAATGTATGATGGAAAAGTTAATCCTTTTAATTATATCTCTTGATGGAGACTTCAGAAGTGATCTAATGGAATTGCTCAACAATTCTCTTTTATGAGTCTCAGTATTGTTACAAGCTATGTTGTTAACAAGCATATCTTGGCTGGTGGCAGTGGGGTGGGGTGGGGCGCGGGGAAGGTGTTCTCCCTGTTAATATATTGGCTAATCCACTTTGCTGGTTATTCCTTCAAAGCTCTAGCAAAGATTCCTTTAATTAAAAGTGAAGACTAGATGTTTTTGTGAAAAAAAATAATATAACATATAAATGTCCCTCTTTTTATCAGTGATTATAGTGTTAGCCATCTGAGAAGCCATTACCATGATCTCTGAGCCTTCTTTTCCTTCAATGGCTGGTTTTTTTAATGGTCAGTGGATAAGCTATGGCATTCTCCTCCAAGACAGTATGTGTAGTGGGAAGAACATTAGGTGAGGAATGACAAGGATGGGCTTTCAAGTCAACTTTGCCAGGTATTAATTGAGTATGTGAAATGGCAGCTTAAAAGCAAAACAAAACATGTCACAGGATTGCTATGAGGATTAAAACAGATAAAAATGTTGAGCATATGGGAGACATAAAATAAGTGATAGTTTTCTTGCCTTTATAAGTGGACTTAACCAATTGTCATTACAAAGTATTTTATGTTTATCAAACAAAACAAAAGAACAACAAAGGGCAAAAGATATTCCTTTAACCCTTGAGCTCTACTGCAACACCTGAATGTTTCATTTCATGGAGATAATATTCACATCAAGGCTTTTGTTTGTATGCAAATATGTGTAATTAGAAATTCAGTTTCTGTAATAAATTAAGACTCTTTATGGTGTCTTTCTTCTTGAGTAAACTTTGTTAGCTGTCATCTTTTTACTAGTTTGGCTATTTCACCTTTCCTCAGATGGATAGCCATCTAGTTTACCTTTTTAAGTCTGCAGGATTTAATATTATAAATGTAATTACTAATATTGGTTATTGTACTATATATATTTTCCTTAATTCTTTTAGGTAAAGATCTATCACAGTTTTAATTTATTTTACCTTATTTAATTTACCTACTTACTATGTCTTAGCTTTGCTCTATTTTTCCCTAGCTATCTAAGGTGAAAATTTAAGTCACAGATTTTTAGAACTTAACTTTATTTACAGCACATATTTAAAGGTAATGCTGTATTTTTGTTCTGTGAATATTAAAGATATTAAAAGAAAATGTGTCTTTTATATTTACCCATGTGTGTACACATAACATACATAATTCACTGAACTTATGTTTGAGGCTGTGCACGTCTCTTTGGTAGCTGAGCTTGTGAAATCTTTAAACTTTTATTTATTTATTTATTTTGTTTTTTACCATATTTAAGAGGGGCCTTTTTACTTTAAATAATTTTTCTCCAATTTTTTCTTTCATCATCTTTTAATACTTCAATTTTTCATATATAATTTCTTTTGAAATTGTCACACATGTTCCTGAAGTTCTGTTCTTCATTTTAAATCTTTTCTTCTCCTCAAATTTGATTATTTTAATTGATTGATCTCTTTACACTGACATATTTCTCTTTCCTCTTCATTTTACAATTAAATTAAAATTAGTACATTTTTGTTACAAATTGTATTTTAATTTCAATCTAGTTATTATATTTCCAATTCTTTGCTGACATTTCTTTTTTAAATTTATTATGAGAACATGTTTGTTTACCTCCCTGAATAGAATTTTAATAGCTGATTTAGAATCATTGACTGATAATTTCAACATTTTATCTTCTTGAGGTTGACGTGTATTGATTATCTTTCCCTTGAAAATAGCTATTTTGGGGCCTTTAATATGGTAAATAATTTTGGATTGGGTGCTGAACTTTTTGAGTATTATAGAGATTCTGTGTTTCGTTATAATGTTTTCGTTTTATTAGGCGACTAACTTGGTTAGGCTCAAATGCACACTTTGGTAAATTTTAAAATGCTCATATCTTAATTCATATTTTTATCTTGTCTATGGGCTATGATCTGTTGGCCTATGTATGTTTAGTTCAGTGTTTTGCCAGAATCTTATTTATGTATCTATCTCTATCTATCTATATAATCTGTATCTAGGTTATCTATATCTATATCATCTATATACACATACTATATATATGTGTGTGTGTTTATATGTATGTATATGTGTATATATACATATATATGTATATATATATACATACATGTATATATGCATATATAAAGATATGATTTTCTTCTCTGACTTTCTCCTTTCCTTACTCTCTAGTCACCCATACTCCTCCTATTTCCTTTGTCCAGTAAAATAAAAGAATTTTCAGGAGTGTTTAAGCTGCCTATGGCAGAATTGACAACAAAAATTGACTTGTTTCAAATCATTTCCATTCCAAATCTGGTTACTTTGTTCAAATTCAGAGATGTTGGTTAGTTTTTATTTAATTTTTTTTTTTCAGATTTCTTAACTGTTATTTGTGGGAGCATTCATGTTAGAAACTCAATCCTTCTATACCATAAGCAGAAATTCACAGACTTATAATTAATACCATCAGTTTTTAAATCTTTTATTTTATTCCAAGTATTATTCTCTGACCTGTTGTAGAATAATCAGATTGAACACAAAGGGAGAGTTTGAAATGTATGTAACTTGAATATAACAGTTTACCTTATTGAAGTTCTGCTAGAAAATGTAATGGACTGAATTATTTTTAACTCAAATTTTCAATTTGAGATTAGCATACAGTTGTCAGAAATAATATAAAGATATAACATGTACTCTTTACCCCGTTTTCACCAGGAATGAATTCTAACACAACTAGAGGCCCGGCACACAAAATTTATGCACTGGTGTTGGTGGCGGGGCCAGGGGAGGAAGGGGGGGGAAGAGTCCTCAGCCCTGCCTGTGCTCCCTCACAGTCCGGGACCCCTCGCTCCTTACTGCCTACCTGCTCAACACATAGAACAGTGTCATCCCCACAAAGATCCTCATGTTGTCATGTTATGATCATACAGACCTCATTTTATGACCATACATATCTGGTAACCACTACTTTGTTGTTTTTATGGATCTTTAAAAGGCAGCAGTGTAATCATTGAGCCTTAATATCATACCGAAGTGGTCCCCTAGCAGTGGTTGGCAAACTGTGGCTCGGCAAACCGCAGCTCGTGAGCCACATGCGGCTCTTTGGCCCCTTGAGTGTGGCTCTTCCACAAAATACCGACTTCTGCGCATGGGCCACGAAGTTTCAATCACACTGTACTATGCGCCCGCACGTGGTATTTTGTGGAAGAGCCACACTCAAGGGGCCAAAGAGCCGCATGTGGCTCGCGAGCTGCGGTTTGCTGACCACGGCCCTAGGGCTTGTGGTACTGATTTGCCATACTTTCTGGATGCAGCTCACTTGCTATAGGAAGTTCTCCGTTGAGCTGCGTTCAGAAATTATGAGTGGATTTAAAATGGTGATTGTGTTATTTCTCTTTCTCAGTTATTCCCATCCCCCATTCTCTGAATGTACAGCTGCAGGATCAATTAAACTGCAGAGGTCCTCACACTTTTTAAACAGGGGGCCAGTTCACTGTCCCTCAGACATTCCACACATGCGCACTGCAGGCCCGAGACGAGTTGGCTGCTAAGCAGGACAGGCAGCGGCGGCAAAAACACCCGGCGGGCCGGATAAATGTTTTCGGCGGGCCGCATGCGGCCCGTGGGCCGTAGTTTGAGGACCCCTGAATTAAAGACATGCATCGTTACAGACTACAATAAAATCTTAGGTGGCAGACTACAATACAATTTTAACTGTATAGTGTTGCCAAAGAAAGTCCCCAAATATTAAATATTTCTTTAGTAATAGCTGCAGTAATTACTTTCTATAATTTACGTCATTTGTCTAATAATATAACACCTTATATGCATAATCAGAGTCAACTATGAACTCCAATCTGAACAATATTTATTTTTGAAGTAATTGGATAAAAAACCAAGTCCTCTTCTACCTCAGTTCCTCCAGTTACAGATTCATACTTGGTGATATGTAACTTGTCAGTAGAGTAATTAGCTAGAAAATCTATGTGATTTTAAAAAAGAGAATCACTTTTCCTTTGCTAACTTGGTGTTCTCCATCTACACACAACACACACAGATGCAAACATGTGTATTTGTAATGGATCACTCTTTTAGTTCTTATTTTACACTTGACATGGCCTTCTTGTTTCTTTTGAGCCCTAAACTGCTGTTTCAGCAGTGAATACCTATACGAAACCAGTGTGCCCCAGCATCCTTTCCATTAACTGGGTCTCCAAATGAAGTGCTGTATATCAATGCCTTCGGGCTTGAGATACACTGTGGGGTTCTTTCTTCTGGTAAATGAAGCATGTTTTTATAGAGCACTGTGCATATCAGTGAATAGGAGTCCAGGGAAAAATAAAGTATTGATCATCTTAGTCTCTTGTCTAGAAGGAAGTGAATCAGGGTGTAAGCTTTAGCAGACAGAAACATATTCTAGATATATATTTTTTTTAAAGGATGGGGATACTTGGATGAGTTGGCATGTCAAAGAATATAATTCACTGAGTTAGGGTCAGTTGTTCTCATTTCAGTGAATAGCTCATTGGCCAAAGGCTACTTAGGTTCTTACAAATAATTTTCCCGATACAGTTAATACAGGCTTTAAAAACAAAACAAAACGTTGGAGAGGCATTCAAAGAAGATGATTAAATATTAGAGGAGATCTTGGTTCTTATTTTCCCTAAACCCCTTCTGGTATTAAAGTATTCAAATGTACTTAAAGGTTTCATTTTGTCTTTAGAACATGGACTAGAAAAGTAAACGGTGCTTGTTACTTAAAACACTCCAGTGCTTCTGTGCTAAGTGTTACTAATAGCTTTGTTGTTCTAGTATAATTCTCCCGGCGCTCCTCTTTCGCTCTGTAATCTGCCTTTCATTAATTGAAGCAGGTACTCTTATGATTTGAATTCGGAAGTATATGAGGTGTGAAAATATATTCCTATGTATCTGCTAATGACACTGATTTTGTAGCAAACACACCAGGCCTCATGTATCTCAGTATGCGTTTATCTTCGGAATAATCACTTTAGGTGAATGGTACAATTTTTACCCATTCTGTTCTTGCTTGAATTATCTTTTTAAAGTTCTCCTTTGAATTGGCTTTGATACTGGTTTTGAATATTAAAAAAAAATAATCTGTGTATGGCATGCTTAGATTTAGGATAGATTTATCTTTTTCATGTAGTCAAAAGACTTTTGAAGTGGAAACTAGTCCATAGGGTAAGTGAACAATTAGGCCTTCGTATTCTGCATTCACTGGTCATTAAATCCTCTGTGAACACAAGAGGGAGAGGGTAAGGGGCAACTAATGCAGCAGCTACCTCCACTCAAGTTCATCCCAGGGATGTCCTCAGTGACAGAAGTTCATCGACTCTGTTGCCCTCCATGCAGTGATTCCTACAGAAGGGAGAGGTGTGTTTTAAGTACTGCTTTCATCACTAAGATTGCAGGAAAAAATAGCAGGTGGAATGCTTAAGAGAGTCTGGGGCTGTTCTACTTATGCATACATTGTATTTATAATTCCAAAATGTCCTAATGTGCTCACAGGCATTTTTATCCTCTGCATGATGATGCTAAACTCCATTCCATTTCCTTCCACTTTCTTGTGTTTGAAAGCATGTCAGAACTGTGCCTTCCTATTTTCATGCCTGAATTTCCATGTGCTTTGCTGACCACCACATTATTCTTGCTATCTGAATTATGGTCAATTAATTAAATGAGTTTTAAATTATTTTTACACTAATTCCAAAATTTATATGACCACACAGTTAACAAAATTCTCTTTAAATATGCATTTTAAATATTTATTAGTTAATTAAGTACTCTGACTCTCTTACAATATATTCTCTTCCTGGAACAATGCATCTCATTACTTTGCAGGCTGCAAGATTAATTATAATAATAAAATAATAATATGGTTTGACTATCATTCCTCAGGAATTAAAGTAAATGGAAATATGCTATTGGTTGCATACAACTTGACAATTGAAAGTGTTTCTTTTCCTTTTACCAAAACTTAAATGGAAAAAAAAAAGGATATCAATCAGAATATTATCATTTGTAACCTAGCTTAACTGATAGCTACACTCATGCATATATCAGATATATGTCAGGAACTTCCCCCAACTTCTTTTCACCACACATAGTTTCAAACTTGACTTTGCCCAAGAAAACACCTTAGAATTTACCAACATTCTCTAAGTTAGCCCTCTGAGTCCCTTTATCCACACTGCAGTAATGCAAGCTCAAGGTCGTGATGGTGTTTTTGCAACTCCCATTCTAAAATTGTTTTAACATACTTTATTTTTCATTAATATAAATACAGTGTACTGAATTGATCTGGAGATTTGAGGGAAATGATGCTATTTCATACAATGTGAGATCAATCAACAGGATCAATTAATCCTTATTTTTCTCTTATTTTGACAAAATTCTCTTAAAATGTATCTAAGATCATTGACCAATATATTTTTGGAACACCATTATTTATACTGTGGTTTAGTAAAATGAAAGATGTCTCCATTCCAGTGTACAAGCCCAAACTTTCCTTTAACTGTAATGTGTCTAGGATATATAGAAGAAGAATAACAATTCACAAATATTTGATCAAAGTATATAAGTAAATGCAGAGTGGGCATTCAGACCTTATCAAAGATACTTGATCTAACTTAATGGTATAAATAAGGGATCAGCAAGCTTTTTTTAAAGGGCCAGATAGTAAACTATTTGGCTTTGCAGGCCATATGATCTGTGAGAGCTATTCAACTTTGCCTTACAGTGCAAAGGCAGCCTTAGATAATATACCAATGAATGATCATACTTATGCTTCAAAATATCTTTACTTATAAAGATAAATGGCAGGCCAGATTTGGCACATGGGCCAGATTTTGCTCACTCCTACTTTAGATGGATGAATCAAGTAGAGACATTTCATCTATCTGAAATTGGAATGAGTGCATCTAATTAATTTGAGATAGGTTTATTTGACCAATCATTACCTTTTCTCTTGTTTAGAAAAGCAATCATTACCTTTTCTCTTGTTTAGAAAAGCAATAGAGCTCTTATAATGCACAATAATATGAGATTGAGTGCCCCCTGAAAATTATTTATTCTTGCTGATCAAAGATGATGACAATACATTCAGTCCCCTGTATCTGTGGTTCTGCATTCATGGATTCAACCAGTCGCTGATGTAACATTTTTTCCCAATATTTTCTATTGTTGCTAACATGTACTGTGTAATTAGGCCTGTGGTGGTTGAGTCTGCACTGAACATGCACAGACTTAATTTTCATTCTTCTCTAAACAATACAGTATATGTATTAACTAACTATATAGAATTAGCATTGTGCTACATATTGTAAGTTATACAGAGATGATTTAAAGTATATAAGAGGATGTTCATATGTTATATGCAAATAGTACACCATTTTTATAAGCAATTGGAGTATTCATGGATGTTAGTATATGCATGTGTCCTGGAACCAATCCTCCAAGGTTAGCAAGGTACAATTATATACTTTTTAAAATGGCCTATTTGAAAGACATGTCATATTAAAATTTATCATCTGGGATTTAAAAAAAAAATATTGAAACATCATTACCCTTTGATGCTTTGAGTTTTTAATTATCTTTTGATTTTTAATCTTTGAATTTTTGATGATCTTATAGTTATCATGTTATAAGATCCCCACGTAAACCTCAAAGACAGCATTTAGATAAGAGAACAAAAATGAACAAAGAAAGGTATGCCTCGTTATACTCTTTGTTATAACCAAATTCCTATACTTGCCAAGTTCAGATATTATAATTGTTTTTTAAAAGCAAACAAGTAAGCAAGAATTTTACTTGCTATTTTTAGCAATTTGCTTTTTATTCATTTATGTATGTCTATTTGTCATCTACAGAAATGTAGAGAATTATAACTATAATTTTGCTTCAGAAGGTAGTTTAGCTCCTCCAATAACTCTAAATTTCTAGTGACATGGGAGGGATGATATATTAAAGAACCCCTATAGCCAAGGTTTTGCCATATCTATACTAATAAAAACCTAGGTAGCCCTTGCGTGTGATGCCACCACAAGATGGCTGCCGCAAGATGGCAACGCACACAGCGGAGGTGGGGCCTGGTGGCCGCTCCCTGCAGTGAGGCCTGGGGGTCCCGCGGCTCTGTGCCACACGGAGGAGGCCTGTCCCAGTGTCTCTACCGCCTCACACGGAGGAGGCGGGTTATGGCAGGGGAGGGCATTTGTGGGCAATCAGGCTGGCAGGGGAGGGCAGTTGTGGGCAATCGGGCTGGCAGGGAAGCAGTTAGGGGGTGATCAGGCTGGCAGGCAGAAGTGATTAGAGGCAATCAAGCAGGCAGGCAGGCAAGTGGTTGGGAGATAGCAGTCATAGATTGTGAGAGGGATGTCCAATTGCTGTTTTAGGCCCACAGGGATCAGGCCTAAACTGGCAGTTGGAATATCCCCTAAGGGGTCCCAGATTGGAGAGGGTGCAGGCTGGGCTGAGGGACACCCCTCATTAGTGCACAGATTTCCTGCACCAGGCCACTAGCATAATTAAAATACGTATCTACTTTGATTTCTCTTTAGAACATATTTATCTGGGGCCTATTAGAAAGCCTGTTTCCTTCTTTCTATGTAACTTCACAAATGAAAGTGATATAAGAAAAATACATGCAATGCATACAGGGGCGGACAAAAGTAGGTTAAATTACAGCCATCATTATTTAAAAGATAAGTCATAAGTAAGGATTCAAAATCATAACAGCAATAATAGAAGACAAATAATACAAATCAATAATATAGTAATTATTAAATAATAATACAACAATAAACTGTTTTGCATACTCACAACTGTTAACCTACTTTTGTCCACTCCTTTACATACATATTTTTATATTTACATATAAATTATAAATATAAATTCTTGAGTTAGAAAGTAGGCTTTTAATATCAAAGCATTTTCAAGTGTTTCATAATGGAAACATTTTCTAAACTAGGTTTTTTTCTAACATTAATAATAGCACTATGTTGACATCCCTAGTAAAATGCTGATGGCAGACACCATAAGGATATATTAATGTTTATGAAAGAGCTTTGACTTTTATTTTACAGCTAGTGGTGCTGAGTAAATTATCTTCTTAGAATGTATTTACTATATTTTAAACACAATTAAAAACACACAAACACAATAAACAGCTCACTTTTCCATTTCCCTGACTCCCCCCAAAATAGGAACATATTGTAAAAAAAATAGGGTAATATATCTGAAAAAAAATAAAATAATCAACCAAGAAATATTTAGGAAATAATACTTATATTCTGTGTAATGAAAAAAAAATTGCTCTAGGATCAGTGACCTACGAGTGAATACAGGTAATATCTGTTCTTAATTATTGGTGGAAAATGCCACATTTTCTTTTAATTTCTAATTCTTATGTTTATGATTCTAACTTAATTTCTTCTACCCTGCCTTCCTTTTTCCCTCCCTGCCTTCCCTGTATTTTAATCATGTCTTTCTATTTTTCTTTGGCCCAGGGTTAGAAATTTATTTCCAAACATATCAATGTTTTCCAGGCATCTTTATGTTACTGATTTCTGTGTTTTTTTCCACTGATGACAGAGTATATCCTGTATAAATTCAATCTCTTGCCCTTCATAACATCTTGATATAAAGTCTTACAAACCTAATTTTTTAAAAAATGTTGAATGTGATCTTGACATAAATGTGTACAGTTGACCCTTGAACAACATAGGGTTTGAGCTGCCAAATCCTGCAGAGTCAAAAATCTGCAAACAACTTAAGTCAACCCTTTGGATCTGTGCATTCCAAATCACAGACAGAAAATACTGTTTTCAGTCTGTGATCGGTTGCATCCATGGATAAAACGCAGGGGATACAAAGCGCCAACCTTATAGTAACTTCTTAAAATCCACGTGTAAATGCACCCATGCATTCCAAACCTTTGTTGTTCAAGAGTCAGTTATATGTTGCAGTTTGGGTATGTAATATCAATTATGGCCAGATTTTTAGTCATCTAATTCAAGTCTTCAATATTCCTATTAATAATTTGTTTGCTTTTCTATTAGTTTTAAGACAGGTATGTTAATATAACCTCCTACAATTGTATATTCATTATTTTTTTACTTATTTCTTTTAATGTCTGCTTTATATGATTTAAGGCCATGACATTACTTGCACATACATTTAGAATTTTTAACTTTTTGACAAATTTCACATTTTATTATCCAGTCAGTCTTTCTCCCCCTCTCTCTCTCTCTCTCTCTCTCTCTCTCTCTCTCTCTCTCCCCCTCCTCTTTTTTTTTTTAGAAGTGCTTCTTGCCTTGTTAATAAAGGTACACTACCTTTTCTTGATTAGTTGTTTGTATAGTAAATTTTTTCCTGTCCTCTTAAGTTTATATTATTATTTTATTTAAGATGTGGTTCTTATAAGCTGTATGTTTTAAAATGTTAACCCTGTATGCTCTTATAAATAGAGCATTTAGATGATCAATATCTATAATAGTTACTGATCATTTGGAATTTATAGCTAACTTCTTGTATCCTTGAGACTTGCTTATTTTTACTGGGTTCAAAAGATTTGTTTATGAATCCTTTTGCATATTAATTTTTAATATATTTTATTGTTGATAGTATTACAGATAGCTCCCATTCCACCTCTCACTTCCCCCCCTCATCCCAGATCCTACTGAGGAGGAAACTGGTCTTGCAGAACTTGTTATCTAAATGCAGAGGCCATGGAACTGTGAACAGTGCACTGCCCTGGGAGGGGGGCGTTGTTATGCTGGTGCCAGGAGGGACCCTCAGATGTGGCCTGACACCTGGGGGCCTTCCTGCAGGGCCACGAAGGGGGCACGGGCATATCTGCAAGACAGAGACCCCAGCGGGATATATATACACAGGCTCTCTGCATGTTTCTTCACTCTGGTTTGGAAATTATTCCCGGAGTCCACTAGTGTTAATAAACGGGGTCCCTCCCTTTCTCTAGGAAGCATGCTTGGTATTTCTTTGGTCTTCTGTAACACTACCCTCACCCCAGGTCTTCACTACCCTATTGCCGTGTCCTTGGGCTATGTATATAAGTGTTACAAGTTCTTTGGTTTATCTCTTCTCTTTCCCCCAACCACACATTGAGGTATGTCTGTCTGTTCCATCCCTCCATGCTTCAGGCCTTATTTTGTTAGTCAATTCATTTTGTTCATTAGATTCCACCAATAAGTGAGATCATGTAATATTTGTCTTTCTCAGTTTGGTTTATTTCACTTCACATAATATTTGCCAGGCCCATCCATGCTGCAAACAAGAGGGATCTCGTTCCCTTTGGGACAGCATGGGTGCATATTAATTGATGAGTAAAGTAATGTCTGCTTTCTCCATAGATGATATATTCTTGCTCTTAGCAGGGTAGGAACATTCATGATTCTAGAGCAGTGATGGTGAACCTTTTGAGCTGGGCGTGTCAGCATTTTGAAAAACCCTAACTTAACTCTGGTGCAGTGTCACATAAAGAGATTTTTTGATATTTGCAACCATAGTAAAACAAAGACTTATATTTTTTATATTTATTTTATATATTTAAATGCCACTCAACAAAGAAAAATCAACCAAAAAAATGAGTTCGCGTGTCACTTCTGACACGCATGTCATGGGTTCGCCATCACTGTTCTAGAGTATCCTCATCCAGTTCCAATGTTTGTGAAAAACTTAAAGACAAACTTGAGTTCCTGAAATGACATGGATCTAGTTTCAATTCACATTTGCCTTTATCTTGAACTGCCAACCTAAAACCAATGGGTTTTTCCCAGAACAAATCTGCTCCTTGGCAAAATCTAACTCTATGTGTTAAGCCACTGAAGCAAAAGGCTGCTAAAACGTTGTTTATTTTGCCGTACTCTCAGATAGAGTCATCAGACAGCCCAAGGGAAAAAGCAGTCCCCAAACTCAAGGCAAAGTTTTTCATTAGGTTGTCTCTTTGACCTTGCCTATGTAATATCTGCAAGGAGATTGTGTGTGTGTGTGTGTGTGTGTGTGTGTGTGTTCCTAGTAATTTTCAGTAGTAGGTTTAATGTAAATTTACTTGTCCATCATTACCTGAAGATGAGATTCTGATTTTTCTCTTTTCCACTGTGTTTAATTTGCTGTCTGTCCTATCCATTAGTGCTTAATTTAATTTACCTAACTGTGCTGTTTTGTTTCTAATTGTTTTTTTTTCTTGGATCTGTTTTAAAGAGTCTTTCCACTGTAGTTTGTGTTACTTCACTAACCATTCTAAAATTGGAAACATGCATATTTTATAATTTTAGAAAACTACTCTATTATCCGCTTCTGTGGGGATCCTAACTTTTCATATTTGATATTATTTAATTCTTTCATGGTGTGTGATTTTCTTATGTGTTTTGTTCGTTTTTCACTTTGTCCTCATCCTCTTCAGCTTCTTCTATTGTTTTCTTCTTCTCATGGTACCTTTTGAAATTCATTTGAAGCCAGACAATATTCATTGAGTACCAATTAAGTGTTAGGCAGGCATTGATAGATGCGAATGTTACAGGGATGAAAAAACTTGTAATCTGCTAAGGAAGCAGGAGTGTATGCAACTAAGTATAAAACAGGCGAGGGACGTATATGAGAATGCCCAAAGTGCCACTGAAGCAGGGCAGAGGGAGCGACTCATTCTGACACAGGGAGCTGGGAAATGCTTCATGGAACAGGTAGCAACAGGCTTCAGTAATTACTCTGCTGTAGAAATAATCTTTTCAATCCATGTACCTGCTGCTATAGTTTCTTAGACCCCCCATTGCCGGCAACATGAGAGTTTTAAGGCTCCTTTCAGTCCCCACTAAATCTTTAAACACTTCCAACTTTAAAACATTCCTCTTGTGGCCCAATAGTAAGTATCAAACCCCCAGGTCAGAACCCAAAGCTTTTCAAAGTGTAATTGACAAATACCAGAAAGCATTTCACTGTATCACAGAAAACTTTAAAACTTCAAAATGAACCTGGCAAACGTGGGGCGCATTGCCTTCAATCAGGATCACTCCAGCTCTTTCTCTCAAACTCTGTGGGAAGGGAAGAACACATTTCAGAAGGCCGAAAATAATCCTAAAAGCTTCTTACAATAGCATGCAGCACACAATACTGAGACCCCACAGTCTCAATGTGAGGCATATTTATTTCAGATGTCAAAACCTTGTAACTAATTCTGTGGTACTCAAAATCTAGTGCAACTCCCAGTTTCTGGCTAAAATTCTCTCTATACACCTGTATTCTTCGGTTGCTTTAACTTTCTGTCCTCATTAGGAAATTGTTGCAGTTAGTGAGGAAAACATATATTGGTTTGTAATGCCTGTCAATTAGATTCATATATTATATTATGTCACTTTTGTATAATCCATTTTTAAATTTTCCTTTAAAAAAATTAATTCTGCCCTAGCCAGTGTGGCTCAGTTCGTTGGGCATTATCCTACTGAGACGGACTTTTGGACTGGAACCAGCATTCTTTGTCGGCCAGAGTCGAAGAATGAATCCAGGGACAGAAGATGGTATAGCGAAGGTGGAAATTTATTGAAGAAAAGTACAGACTCCCATGTGGGGAGGGGGAAAGGGTCCCACTGAGTTTCTTTCCCTGTGGTTTATAAAGGCTGCAGATCCTGGTGCCTTGATATTCCCTCTGATTGGTCACTATTCCCTTAGACTGGTTACTATAGTAACTCCTAGCCTCAAAGGTCAAACCTCACATGGGACATGTGAAGTTCTCCGCCCCCTCCTTCCTTATTGTTTTCCTATTCCCTTTGGGCTTTCTTCTACTCCTTCTGGATGAAGGGCTTCCTTCTCTTTATTTTGTAAATATAGGCCTTTTGCTGTTTCCAGCTCTCTCATTCTATGGAAATGTACCTGATGCAGCTTTTCAGCTCCCCTGTTCTATGGAAATATACCTTCTGCTGCTCTGCAGCCCTGTGTTTCTGCCATGGTCCCTTTGATTTCTAAAATATCCTAAGACCTGTCTTTTTCACCCCCAAAATTCCTATTTCACTCTGCACAGAAAAGTTGCTGGTTTGATTCCCAGTCAGGGCACATGCCCAGGCTGCAGGCTCCATCCAGTAGGGGGCATGCAGGAGGCAGCTGCTCTTATCTTGCATTGATATTTCTCCCTCACCTTTCCTCTCTCTAAAAAAAATCAAGAAAAATATTTACAAAGAAAAAAAAAAATTCTACACAGGGATTCTGATAAAATTATAATTTGCTTTGGTATCAGGCCTATACAGTCATGACTTGATAAAGACACTTATACCCCAAAATAGTAATCCATAGTAAAATTGAGCTGAAAATTTTAATGAAGCAAGATATCTTCTACTAATAAAAGGATAATATGCTAATTACACCAGATAGACCAGATATCTTCCAGACAAAGCCACGGTGGCGGGGGCCAAGGCAGAGGCAGTTAGGGGCAATCAGGCTGGCAGGGGAGAGCAGTTAGGGGCATCAGGCAGGCAGCCAGAGTGGATAGGGGCATCAGGCAAGCAGGCAGAGTGGTTAGGAGTGATCAGGCAGGCAGGCAGGTGAGCGGTTAGGAGCCAGTGGCCCTGGATTGCGAGAGGGATGTCCCGGATTGGAGAGGGTGCAGGCCGGGCTGAGGGCCCCCAATCCCATGTATGAATTTCATGCACCAGGCCTCTAGTCTAGAAATATAATACTGTTGCTGCTTTGTCTCCACTATAGGAGAGGGAGGGTAATTTTTAAATATATACTTTGAGACTTAATAGTCATCTTGCTATTGTTGCTGTCATTATATTAACTAGGTAGTCTATCAGTTCTTTGTATTTTAGAGTTTCTACACTCTTAGGTATTAAGTAAATTGCTTCAGAGTCAACACCCTTTAAATAAGAATACTCTCAAAGCATAAATATAACTTGTAAAAATTCAAGTTAAATATTAACTATATTTTGCCTTGATTTTTCTTTGTACTTTTTTTTTAATATTGTATCCTCAATGTCAATAGAACTTTCACTGCTCACCTAGATACTTCAGAGAATAACTCCATATCCATTCATGAGGATACAAATTGAATTTGGCTTCACCTGCATCTTTCCTTGGCAGAGGTGTCATACCCCACTTTGAAATAACTCTTCTAAAATATATTTCAGAATAAATTTTTTTCAAATTTGGGGGGAAAATCTTGGTCTCTATACTATTGCAAATGTTTATTAAATATAATGCCAGATGTAAAATACATACAAGAGCATAAATATGACTACTTTTCCAATAGTATATTAAATATCTTACATGATGAGATTGCATTGTTTTTCAGTATTTTTCTTACTCAGTTTGTATGTAGGTAAATTATACTTTTGAATTGAAAATCACAGTACTTCCCTAAATTATAACCATGAACACTTTTACTGTTACTTAAAAATAAGTATTGAATTTTACTCAAATTTCATAAGATAGAAATTATTTTTTGACGCCCTTTAAGACTCTGTATAGACTGTGGTTTTCTTTCCAATAGGAAACTAATGAGAATCAGATTTTAATTGAAATCTATGTAGTAAATAATATTGCTTGATTGATGCTGCTTCTCCCTTTGTCCTTTACCTTAATTAGGACTGAAATGTTATTCTCTGCATATATATTTAGTAAAGGTTTATTGTAGCTCCAAATGCTAAATCTTGCATTGATAATATCAGTAATTGTCAATGTACTATTTGGAGTGGATAAAGAAGTCTGGCCAAGCAAAAGCTGTGCCCCATTCCTCCACCTCAGTGTTACTGGACTAAAGGTCTATTTGCCTGCATGCATCAAAGCCCAACAGTACAGGAACAGGAGTTTACAGCAAAGAAAGTGAGAGTTTATTTTTCAGAGTGGCCCACAGCTGGAGACAGATAAGCTAATATTCAAAGACCTGGCTCCCAGATGGCTTCCAAGAGGATGGGTTATATTGGGGAAAATTATTAATCATGGTGACTAAGTGAGTAAGTGTGGTGATCAGGATCCTGGTTGGTCAGTGCTAGGGTAGGGGCTAGTTGATCAATGCATCTGGCCCTGATGTCAGGCCTGGGCCTGGTTTCCTTGCTTTTCTGGTCCTGGAGCTGAAACAATTGAGGCCTTGATGTTATCTCTAGCTTGAAACTGTCTCTGTGGTCAGTAGACCTGAAGCTTTGTTTCCAAAGATCATTTGATGCTGAGCAGAACCTCTTTGTCTTGAGGGCTTAATTAACACTTGGAGTGCCAACCAATATCCTAGGAACTATGCTAAAATTTCCAAGGCATTTTTGCTGATTTTACAGCAGTTTAGGAAAAAAAATTATGAATCGCAAGTAAATGAAGTTACATATTCAAAAACGTAAGGAAACCTTTACTACATTGACATATTTAGCAATATCATCATCACTAATAAAAGCAGACTTAGAACTGGGCGCCATTTCGAAGCTTTGATAGCCCTCCCGGCTCTTTTGGCAAAAGACAGGAGGAGCGCGATTGTGCTCCCCGGCACTCAAGGGGTTAAAGGAGTGGTCCTGCAAGGGAGCAGGAGGCAGGTGAGTCATGGTGATGGATGAGGCTGCCCTAGAGATAGAGGGATATAGGGATAAATATGGGGCTATTTGGAAGACAATTAGTAGAAGGAGCCTGTTCTATGGAAAGCGAGGATATCGATATGGGATTTTTGGACTGGAACACGCGGGTGTTACCCGGATTCTTTGTCTGTCAGAGTCAAAGAATGAATCTACGGGCAGAAGATGGTATAGCAAAGGTGGAGATTTATTGAAGAACAAGTACAGACTCACATGTGGGGAAGGAGAAAGAATCTCACAGCACAGACTCTCATGTGGAGTCAGGGAAAGTGTCCCACTGAGTTCCTTTTTTCTGGTTTATAAAGGCTACAGTTATTGTGTCCTGATATCCTTTCTGATTGGTCAATATTCCATTTTGAATTGGTTACTATAGTAACTCCTGAGGCCCTCCTCCCTCTTCGTTGTCCTCCAATTCCCTCTGGGCTTTCTTCCTCCTCCTTTATTTTGTAAACATAAACCTTTTGGCTACTCCCAGTTCCCTTGTCTTATGGAAATGTAACTTCTGCTCTGTAACCCTGTGTTTTTTTTATGGACCCTTAATTTTTAAAATTTCCTAAACCTGCCTATTTCACCCCTAAAAATTCCTATTTCAATATAAAGAGGAAAGAAAGAAGGGAGAAAGTGGCAGGAAATGAGACTTTGAATACTTGTGCTTGGGTAGGGTGGGGAAAGGGGAAAGGAAAGCATCCTATTTGCACTCTTGCCTGAAGCGTGAATATGGAATGAAATAAGGCAATTAGGATCTGCAGATTTTTATTCTACACAAGTCTCAATTTAGCTACTTTCTTATCTTTTTTTTTTTTTGTGACCAGAAATCTAAATATGCATATTTTAAAGTTTGTCTTAACCTCATTTTTCAGCTGATATTTACAAAATTAGTTCTTAATATCTCTCCCGTGGTGCTATCAGAAAATAAAAAGACATTTTAATAGCAGTTGTAATTTTACTAAGAAATGATTACACAAAACATAAAGCAGCTAGACTTGCTTATGTGATGAAAAAAACATAATTCAGACCATTACTATTTACTGAAAATTCATGCTTAAGGAAATTGAGGAATTATTACAGCACACAATACAAATGTTGTATCTTAAAGGGGAAGTGTGACTAAGATTTTAAGAGGATTTGAATGTGAAATGTGTGTCTGATAGTCACAGATTTCTCCTCTGGAGGAATGTGGATCTCTAACAGCTTTCTTTTCTAGTGGGAGTTAAGATAGTTTATCCTTTGATGTTTGGGCTGTGAATGTTAATGGCTTTTTGGTATTATGGATAAGTAAATGCTCTGGGTGATGACATTTTACAAATGATTTTGAACTTTAATAATTCGACTTGGGTTCATCCCTCTCATCTACTGGAGTTAAGAACCAATATAGGACTTAAGCAGCCCACCAGCTTGAACATGATTTGCAGAAGGCATATGCCTGCCTGGGCATGTCCTCCCAGGGCTCTATGAGGTGATTTTCAGGGGTGTATAGAAATATGATTTTTAAAAGTAAAATTTTGATTCCCTGGCTGGTATGGTTCAGTTGGTTGAGCATCGACCCATGCACCAAGAGCTCCCTGGTTTGATTCCTGGTCAGGGTACATTCCTGGTTGTGGGCTCCAGTCCCAGTGGGGTTGGCCAGGGGAGGGGGAGAGAAGGGGGGTGGGTAAGGAGGCACCCAATTGGTGTTTCTCAATCTCTCCTCTTCCTCTCTACCTACAAAATCAATAAACATTTTTTTAAAAAGTAAAATTTTGAACTGCTGTCCATTCATAACTAGATATGCTCTCACAGATGTTCTTCCTCCTTGCATCTCAAAAGAGCAGTAATTAGGCCGTATGTTTGGTTGCTGAGGGCATAATGAAACAAGGAATGCACATTTTTGTGTATGTTATACAGCTATACTGTGTTTCCTGTAAAAACTCCACTTTTACTAAAACTGACCTTTCAAATCAAATCTGCTCTTCACCAATAGGTTTATTGGTGGTGGTGGTGGTGAAATGTGGTACCTATTTGCTTCGTTTAACTATGGACAGGTTATTTTTGATTTTCTGAATCGTATAAATCATCCCATTCGATTGAATGCCTTATTGATTGTAATGTGACTATCCCATTGATTGTGATCTTACTGGTTATCAAAGCACAGTCTTCTGTAGCTGGGAAACAGGACAGCACAATTATCCTAAATTGTTTTAGTGGCCACAGATAATGCATTCCAGCTGACCCAGTGGTCCCAAGACCAGGACAGCACAATTACTCTAAATTGCCTTGATGGCTCTAGATAATGAATTCCTGACAACTCAGTGATTTCGGAGACCGAAAACTGTAATTTAGATAACATGCCTAAGTTTAACCCAGGTTACCCAAGAGCTCTAGATAATGTGTTTATAACATGCTGTTTCTGCTTCTGTAAACTGCTTTTTGTGAGCCAGGTTCCTCATTCCAAACCCTGGGATGTAATCAATACCTTATGATTTTTGCCTATATAACTTTTTAGCTGTGAACACCTTGTTGCTATGAGATTTGGGGAATGACCCCTCATAGTCCCGGATTGCAATAAATGTGACTCTTTAATTCGACTTCTTGAGGCATCCTTCTTTGATTCGTGGGGTACATTACAACAGTGGTGGGGATTAGAAAATACAATTGGCTTTTATCTGAGTTTTGCATCCCCAATAATATAAACCATGCTTATTTTTCTTTTCTTGACAGTTACGTTTCGCATGATTAGAATTGCAGAGTAAATCAAAATTTGGGGTTCTACATGATTGAAACTGTATAAAGTTATTTTTATTATATGAGACTAAAACAAGAATGACAGTTGATAATGAATGTATAAGCAACCATTCAAAATCATCCATGGATAAAATATTAAGAATGAGCTTATGTGAAAAAAAGTTGTTTAACTTCAGATGTAGTAAAAATAATTATTATGGTTGTTAACTTGAAAATGACTATAATCAAAGATTATTAAATATTTTAATATATTATAAATGATGTATCATATACATATATAGTTCTATCTAAAATAAATATTGTGAGAATGGATATGAAATTATATCAAACTTATGTCATAATATACTTTCTTTATATTATCATTATAAAGTTTATGTAGCAATACAGTTAAATACTTTTGAAATGTAGATAATCAGTTGGGAAACAATCAACCTTGTTTTTACCAGATAGTTTATTAAAAACAAGACAAAAATTTCTTATCTTAAACATCAAACAGGTTGAATAAGTTTGTCAGTTCTGAAGTTCACCTTTTTAGCCTATGGCCACCAATTATTGTGACATTTGTAGCAAATTCTGTGAAAGGCAGTATGATGCAAATGTTTAAGTCCAGTAACCTGTACAATCTTACTTAGCCATCATGTAGACATGAGAATGATTATTTTAAGGTTCCTATTCAGGAATAAGTATATTTTAAGATTCATATTCAGTAATATAGATATTTTAAGCAAAGCATTTACTAGTATTGAACTGTAATCCTTAATGACTCAAGGGAGCTGTATCCCCAGAGGACTAACACTCATGAGTGTGTAAACAGTTGCAAGTAGTTTTAGAGATAAATTAACCCAACATTACCCTTTGGGTTTGGTAATTATTCTCATGATTTATTATTACACCTGGGCAAACAGATGTCTAGGGACTTCAAGGCCCAGATACATATTTAAGTTGGCAAACATTCGCTTTTGATAATACAATTCCTTATTCATCACTTATTCCCCATTCATCCATATATATCTAATTCATTTAAGTAGTCATTTCATCAAAATTATATATTTTGCTGAGTGTTAAAATTAAATAAAAATTATGAGTGTTTAAATTATATTATTGGCATTTCTGAATGAAAGGAATTAAGCAGTGACATCATCAGGATGATGGACTAGGAGGTCCCAATGCTTATCCCAAGGCTAACCCCCTACAAAAACTGGTTTCACAACTGCCTACTAAGAAAACAAGAAAGGGGTGGGGGGAAAGCAAAAAAGCTCTGGGAGAGCCCTGGAGACAATGAAAAAGCTGTGGTACCCATTGGAGCACAAAAACAAACAAACAAAAACCCCCCAAATTTCATATACATCATCATGTGCTTGAGTTCAGCATGGCTTGGCACCAGGAGGGAGCCCCTTGGCCACAACATTCCCCTGTGAGGGAAAAAAAGTCAAAAGGACCCCAGAAGCCTATGCCACTTTCAACACCAAGGACCCCATAGTCTTCACCAAAGCAGACCAGAGCTGACAGAGCTGCACTGTGCACCCCCAGAGAAGGAACTGCTGACTTGTGTCCCCCACCCCATCCTGGCACCACTGCATACAAGCTCCAACTGCCACAAGCACAGTTCCCCACTTGTGCACATGCCCCGGAAGGGGTCCTGCCATTGGTCCTTATATGACTGCATCCCAGACCCTGGCTTGCAGCTGCCCACATCACAGTGTCAGTGTCATTGCTGTTGTGTATATGTCGGCATACCAGACTCCAGGCGTTTGGCCACTCCACATACACCTATACCACTACCATATGCATACCCAGTCGTTCCACTGCCACCTGGTCAGAGACTGGTTTGCAGCATCCATCTTACTTTGGAAACTAGGAGAGTAAGACTTATGCTATGTAAATTTATGGAGGGATAACCAATGGTCTACTGAGAAGTGTCAGCTGATTAGTTCAATGTATTTGTGTGGAAAAAATAATCTTACCTGATTGGGGGGTACAAAAAGGAATAGTGCAGTGTTAATTGGCATTGCAACCCCATTTTTAAAGTGTGGGTCCATTTCAAAATGCCCCTGTTCACTGCTGTACTTATGATTAATTCCATAAGATGAACTCTTTGTATACAAATTTTAAAGTTCAAAGCTGAACTACTAAAAAAATATACATATTTTTAAAAATTCCAAAGTAAAACTCCAAACATATAGTAAATATGTTAAAAAAACAAACAAAAACAAAACAACAAAAACGAGATGCAATAAAACTGGTTCTGAAGAGCAAATCTTAGATTCAGCACAGGAAGCCTTCTAAGTTTAAAAGATTCTATGATCACATTTCCCCCAAATAACCTAAATGTAAGGCCATGTACTATTTTTGCTGCATCTATGACATTTATAGTGTTACTTCTTTATTGTCATCCCACCCTTCCTAGTGATTTGACCAACTTAGGTCAGTTCAACCAACCTGGCTTCAAATAAGCAGACTTACACACAGCATCCGCAGATTTCACAAAATCAACTTGGACATTCCAAAGAAAAATTCCAGCAGCCGGATAGAAATACGTTCTCGTGCCTCGTCACTATGCAGCCCTTTTGGGGAACAAGGCTTTGCTCACCAGGAGCAGAGCGGTTTCTTTTTGAACTCTTACTGAACACCTTTTTATTTTGTGGTAGTTCCTTCCCGTCTCTCTCCAATGTATAGAGTGTAGTGTATTTTATATAGTTAATATTATGGTGATATACACGTACACACACACACATGCTGAATATCTTTACACAGTAGCAATCCCCCCTCCCCTTAGCCACAGGGGATATATTCCAAGACCGCCAGTTTTCAGATGACAGCCTTCTCC
The DNA here is from genome assembly GCF_964212035.1 of Myotis nattereri. NCBI lineage: Eukaryota > Metazoa > Chordata > Mammalia > Chiroptera > Vespertilionidae > Myotis > Myotis nattereri. The sequence continues at coordinate 26,012,765 of NC_138077.1, forward strand.
CTATCCTCTAATGATCTTTCCCTACATGCACCTGTGGAAAGAGGTGGGAGGGGTGAGGCTTTGGTGTCTTTCCTCCTTTATTAAGGACAATGGTTTTATCAGATTAAGGCCTCATCCTTATGATCTCATTTAACCTTAATTATCTTCTTAAAGGCCCTATCTCTAAATACAATCACATTGGTGGTTAGGGCTTCAACCTGAGAAATTTGGGGCAACATGGTCCAAAAGAAATGGTCCCATCAACTAGACAGTCTCTAATATTACTATTACCCTACTGGTTGAATTATTTTAAAATTTTAATTATTATATTTAAAACAATCCTGAGTTAAATACATCAGATAATACTTTTCACACAGGTCTTAATATTTTTCTATGCTATATTTCTAAGGGTCTTAATGCATATTTTAAAATCTGTTTCTAGAAATAATGAAGTGATTATATTCCTACTGAGTCCGGTGGTTTTTCCTGCGCAGGATACAAGGGTGCCCCCCCACACCCCGAGTTCTTGTCCAGGTGGATTCGAAGAATGAAGCCACAAACAAAAGGTGGTAGATGAAAAGGGTGGAAATTTATTGGAAACAAGTACAGACTCCCACACAGGGAGGGGGTCCCCAGGGGGATGACCCACTGAGCTCCTTCTTTCTTCGGTTTATAACGGCTGCAGTTCTTTGTCTCTTGATATTCCCTTGTGATTGGTCACTATAGCAGCTTCGAAGCTCAAAGCCCACGTGGTGCCCTCCCCCCACTTTTTCTCTCCCCCTTCAGTGGTAGAATTCTATGTCTCCTGTGAAAACCTGTTTTCCTCTTTCTCCCATTTGTCAGCATTTCTCTATCTTCTTTGAAAGTTTGTTTCCTCTTTCTCCCCATACCCTGTGGCTTGTCCCTGTCTTCTGTGAGTGGATGTCTTCCTCTCCCCTTATCCTGTAGCACCTTTTGCTCTCTGTGAATATATGCCTTTTGGCAGCTCCAAGCCCCCAACCAACCATACCTTCCTTCCCTATGGACCCTCTCTATTTCTAAAACTCCCTAAACCTGCCTATTTTACCCCCTAAAACTCCTTTCACTCCCAGCAGGATTAAGGATGTCCAAGAAAACCAAATTAATAAGTGCAAAAATAAAATGGGGAAATGGTGTATATTTCTATATCCCTCTCCCAAACCCTTATCTGGGGACCCCAGGAAAACAAGTGGCAGGTAATGGGGTCTAATAACACTTCAGAAATATTTGCGCCAAGTTTATACAGTATCAAGTAGTTTAAGAAAACAGAATGTTTAAAAGACTATAACAACACAAATAATGTTATTTTTATTTAGGTGTTATGATTAAGAATGCACAATAGTAGTAAACATAAGATGCAAGTTAATTTCTCTTACATAAGATGACTAAATTAGATAGGCGGCCATGGCACCTAGGAGCTCTTCCCCGCCTACATATCCAGAGATCCAACTGGTCAGGTTATGTGCTGGACGGCCTGCTCTCCGCCCTCTCTTAGTGTATCTTGTTTCACATAACTGTCCATCAAAGAGAGACATTCAGGAGAGGCTTGGCAAGTAGACAAGAGAGAGATCGCTATTTCCCGGGGCTATTGCAGACAGGTGTGTGGATGTAATGTCCTAAGAAGCTTCCACGGATGCTCTGGAAAATCTGCACACTGATTTGTGCCACATAAAAGGTGCCAAAGAGTGTGACAACCTGTGGGAATTTACCAGAGGTTCTTGAGAAGTGTTGTACCTTCCGTCAGAGTGCTTGAATGCCAACTACAACCTTTCCTGGGGTTCACTGACCCAGTGTTGGTAGCTTCTAATTCTCTATACTAAAATTCTTCCTATTTGTTTTCCCAAACGAATTCTAATGGACACAGAATTGTACCGTAAGTGGCTACAGAAAACAGAAGCTCCGTTTCTAGAATCTCTGCTCTGATTAGGTTTGAAGGCAATAGTAAATTCAATGCTAATGGGAAATGAGACCCTGGTATTCCATGGAATTGACTGCAAAGATTCTTTAATTAGCACATTAAAATGCCTTCAATGAAGTACCTGTAGAAAGCAAGGCTATAGGTTACTTATTTGATCCTAAATTAGAACGTTAGGGAAGTAAATAATATAAGATTGCAAGAACTGTAAGTATGTGGTTGGAAACACTTGAACCCCTGAAGAATTGGAGAGAAGGAAATAAGTTAGGGTTTTAAATTACCAGCTGTAAGGTTGGGTAGAAAAACTGGAGAGCTATTCTTGTTATCCTGAGAGAAACCCTAATTTCTTGAAGCCACAAGGCTGAAGTTGCTGATAATCATATAAGTTTGATTCTACAGTAGACTAAATTTTAATATGCAAGTTTAATTCAAAGCCTCAGCAGATCTTAAAGTTACAATGTTGATCAGAAGAGACTGGGGCCTTGAAATACAATGTGGATATATGGGTGAACTTTGATGCATATCAAGAACTTGAACTTCTCTCAGAGCTTCTCTTGTTGTTGGAAGTGGCAGAATCCTCCCCATTTTGGGTGAATAATATACAATCTTTTACTGGATAGTACTTCAAGTAACAAAGGTGTGAACAAAAATGTATTTAGTCATTATTTGTGTTCCCTACTTCTTTCTTCATCTTCATTCATTTGAAAATAGTTAAGCAGATGTGCTACCTTAATCTTGGAAATCTTGAAGGCATATTCAGTAGTGATTTTTGGTTAGTCTTAAAGTTTATCGTTAATATATTTTGGAAGTTATTTGCAATGCCACAGAGTAGTGTTAACTATATCATGGTAACCACAGTAGAAAACGACAATGGAAACATGCTATTTTTATGGGAATGGGTTGTGGTTTTACAGTGTGTTGGTGACAAGTGACGAAGAACAAACACATCGGGAACAAACCAGTCACCAGTAACATCGTTTTCCCTTGACTGAGCCTTTGTCAATGTCACTAAAAACTGCAGAACGTTGGAGCCTTGGATCACATAAAGCCCTGAGCTTTCAGTTTCTTTTGTGATTTTTTCCCACCTCATTTTGTTGTATTTAAATGGACTTTGTTTGGTCTCCAGCTGCTGGGTATCCTACAGGAGTGAAATTCTGATAGGATGTTTCCAAAAGACTTAAACAACTCTAGTGATTATTTAGGGTTGTCGGTTTGTGGAATAAGTTGGAGTTTTTCACTGCCAGCATTTCAAATGAGTCAACTTCATTTGGGAGTGAAGCGGTCAGTAATTCAGAATGTTCTCTTTCAGTTGGAAAAGGAAGAGTAGATAGCAAAGAGACTCCCTTTAGACCCTGTGATCAGGTATAAAACAGGGGATGGAAATGAGGAAGTCTGCAAATCTAAGAAGCTAGCATTTCCAAGAAGAGAGCAATAAAATAGAAATAAAAGGTTGGTGGGAAGGATAACCTTTAAAGGTACCCAGGAGAAATCCTCCAGGAGTTTTGAGTGATGATTCTTTCATGAATGGCAGGAGGTTGAGTAACATACTTTCATTTGCTATTGTAACCATAATTACTAGCCTACCTGCATTTTACATTCCAATGAGAGAAAAGCAGTTTAAGTTATTTTGGGTAGTTTCACTCTAAATGTTCTAAGAAAGTCAAGGATTCCATTCCAGTGGTTCTTTCTGTAATAGGCCAGAATAAAGGCATTCAATTAGGGGTTTATCACTTATGTGGAAATGAATAAAATCATTGTCTCAAAGATGTTCTTAACCACTATAGGGTGGGGGGAGGGGGAGGGAAAGCAGAGATACACAGAGAAACACAGAATTATACATTGGGAAACATCATCTAATGCACTATATGTTGTGTTTTAAATTGCCTTACAACTAGTTTTTATTTTTTGCTCAAACCTACATATGGTCTTACCATTTATTTTATATCCATAAGTTTTATCAAATAAGAATAGGTAATTAATACCATTCTTATTTTAGTATTAATTTAGCATTTTTCACATATATAGATTCAAGAGGAACATTAATTAGGCTTATTAAATTATCATATGTATTATTTTCATTGTATTATTTATTTTTAAAGATTGCAGGTCTCTTAGATTTACAATTATAATTTGTGTGGGTAACCTCCACACTATCTGAAATTACTGCTAATTTCATTATACACCTTCTTAAACATCAGCTAACTCAATTTTCACCCCTTTTCAGATTTAACTGGCTTGAAATAATAGGTGAAACCAGACTGTGCTTTGAACAAAGAGAATTTATCCACTAGACTTTTTTATGGGGGTACATAACAGATATAACTTATGGTACAAAACCAGTGACAGTTGACAAATTTAGATGCACAAATACCGAACAAAATGATTCCTGATGTTAGTGATTCCATTGCTTCACATTATCTGCAGTGGCTGGACCAGAATGGTCTTCAGTTTGAAAACAGGCATTGACAAAAAAAATTGTTCATTTCTGTAGATTCTTTTAAATTTTGAAAATGAAATGTATGTTAATAAACACTGACTTTATAATCATTCAAAGTGTGTATACATTTTTGGGACACCTTGTAGTATGCATTATATTAGTACCAGTATATGCACCAAATACATAAACCTGTTCATAAGCTATCAGTATAATGCTGAGAGGCATATCTCTTAGGCGAAAACATTAATACAGTCACTTTTAGTTTTCCTGCACCATTCTAGAAAATTCTGTTTCTCCCTAGAGAATATTATTTTCAACAATTAAAGAACCTACTGAACAAATTTCCATTGGCTTCTACTAATGATAGACAATTTGCATTATGATAATACATTCTGTATGAAATCTGCATTTCATGTTTTTAGATTATTTGATATTCTAAATACCATTCTTTAAATTACAAAATTAGAGATAATATTCTTCTCATTCATGATGCAAATTAGCATGCCATGTGCTATTGATTGTTTTAAAATATAAATAGAGTTTTTACTAAAAGCATAGGTAATTTTAACTTAAAATATGCATAATAGGCAATAGCTAGTTTGGCTCAGTGGATAGAGTGTCAGCCCATGGACTGAAGGATCCCAGGTTCCATTCTGGTCAAGGGCATATGCCTCAGTTGCAGGCTAGATCCTAGTCCTGGTCAGGGTGCATGCAGGAGGCAACCAATCAATGTGTCTCTCTCACATTGATGTTTTTCTCTCTCTGTCTCTTCTCCTTCCTTCCATTCTCTCTCAAAATCAATGGAAAAATATCCTCCAATAAGAATTAACAACAAAATGGATAATTGCATCTATTTGTAGAGAGACATTTTCAGGAAACCATGGTTAAACTTTTTCTTTCTTTGAATGTGCCTTATGAATTTTTTTAAAATTTGTTTTATTGCTTAAAGTATTACAAAGAGTATTACATATGTCTCCTTTTTTCCCCCCTTGACCTTCCCCCGGCCTCTCCTACCCCCCAGTGTCTTGTGTCCATTTGAGAAAGGATTGAAAACCTGATTAAGATACATTATAAGTTTAGAAAAAGAGCTTTCTATCAGCAATACTCCTTTTCTAAGGTTGCAAAGTGAAATCATTGAAATGTTTCATTTCTTTACCTGTAAATTTTGAGCAAATAAATGTCTTTATCAGCATTTTCCCCCTTAAAAAGCCAGCGGCTAAATTCGCTAAAGATTTACAGGTTCATAGTTACAGATGTCATCTAACTCCTTGGGGTATTGGGAGAAGAGATACAGAGTAAGTCACTCGAGTCTTCAGAATCATACAAAATACAAAGTCTTCAGAATTACATTATATATTAGTTTGCAGGAATATCTCTCCATATTCAATCTCATCTCTACAAACTTCAGCATGGAAAATAAAAATACACCAAGGCAATGAGCCACTTTTAAATTTAATATCAATTGATGGTCAATTTTCATAGGCTTAATTATCTTTGTTGGAGTTTCCTATATATGTAAATTAGGTCAAGTTGAGTGTTAGTGCAGTTAAAGTGATCTATATCCTTACTAATTTTCTGCCTGTTTATTCTTTAATTATTCATAGAGGTGTTTTTAGTCTCCAACTAATATATTGGATTTATTTAATTCTACTTGTAGTTCTGTTACCTTTCTGTCTCATGTATTTCCATCTCTGTTGTTAAATGCACAGATATATAGGACTGTTTTATGTTCTTGGAGAATTGATGCCCTTTGCATTACATAATAGTCCCACTTTATATAATCTTTCTTTTTTTATATCTGATTTAATTAGTATAGCTACTTCAGCTTTCTTTTTATTAGTTTTATCATTGTATACTAGTATATTTCTTCATCTCTTTACATTCACCCTACTTGTGCTTTTATATTTAAAGTAGGTTTCTGGTATACAACATATAGTTGATTCCTGTTTTGCATTGTTTTGTAATCCACTCTGACAATTTCTGTCTTTTCATTAGTGTTGTTAGACATTCATCATTAAAGTTTTATTATTGATATTCTTGGGTAATATTGACCATGTTTATAACTGTTTTTTATTCATTGCTCTTACTTGTTTTCTTTTTCTCTCCTGTCTGGTTTTAATTAAGCATTTCATATTATGTCTTTTTATTTCACTCTTAACATATCAATTACATATCTTTTAAAAATGTTTACTTACTTTGGAGTTTATAATATACATTTCAACTAATCTAAGTCCACTTTCACATAACACTGTATCACTTTACGTGGCATAGTAGTCCCAACTCCTTCTGATTGCCCCCTATAAACATTGTTGTCACTCAGTTCATTTATCTATACGCTGTAAGTACCTAATGCATTGTCACTGTTATTGAATTAAATAGTTATGTTAGATAAATTAAGACTAAAGTATCTGTTTTACCTTCATTTATTTGTTCTTTGTTGCTTTTCACTTCTTCCTGTAAGTCCATGTTCCTAACCTATGTCATTTTCCACCTCACTGAATAACTTCTTTTAACATGTATTGCAGGGCAGCTCTGTTTGTAATAAAATATCCCAGTTATTTTTTCCAAAAATGTCTTTACTTCTCTTTCACTTTTGTAAAATAATCTCAAGGATTATAGACTTCTATCCTTTTGGGTTTTTTTTTTCAACACTTTAAATATTTTATTGTACCTCTTATTACTTTCATTATGATGAGAAGTCCACCATAATTTTTTAAGGTTTATTCCTCTATAACTGGGTGTTTTCTTTTTTCTTTTACTTTTTTAAGATTTTTCTCTTTGTCTTTGATTTTCTGCAGCTTAATTGTGCTATGCCTTAGGGTGTGTGTGTGTGTGTGTGTGTGTGTGTGTGTGTGTGTGTATGTGTATACATATTTATCTTAATTGATATTATTTAAGCTTCCCACATTTGCATCATTAATATTGCTAAATTATCAATCATTATTGATTCAAGTATTTTAATCTATTTTATTTAATCTATTTTTAGTATTAAATTTTTTGATATTGTTTCATATTTCTTCAATGCTTTATTCTGTTTTTATTTATTTATTTTCTGTTAATATGCCAATGTGAGAAATTTCTATTGTCCTATCTTCAAATTGTATGGACTCATAATCCCCCTCATAATCTCCTTAGCTATGTTGAATCTACTGATGAAGCCAAGAAGGGCATTCTTCATTTGTATTACTGTGTTTTTATATCTAACATTTAAGTATTTCTTAGTTTCATCTCTCTTTTTATGTTATCTATATGTTCTTTCATGTTGTAAACTTTTTCCAGTGGATTCTTTTTAACTTACTATTGATATACAATATTTCCAGAAGCCGTTCCATCCTTGCTGCTTGACACTGTCGCTGCAGGGAAGAAACATCTGCACAGCATATGTTCCAAGGGACCTGGTGTATATGGCATATGTTTGCTCCCCTTTTTAGCACTATGTGGTCTAACCAGGGCCACCTCTCTGAGAAAGGTTGTTTCCCCAGGTGGGGATTTTTCCCTGGGGTTAGGGATTAACGGGACTAGGGAAGGGAATAAATCAGTAAAACCCCCTAGTGTTACAGAAATACCATGTACTACTTATGAGGAACTTAGACTCAGACTGTTAGCAATAAATTTAGGACTTGCTAGGCCCACATCCCCAGGGGTCTACCCACCAGAGAAAGTACTAAAGCCTATACCCCTAAAAACCCACCGATGCAGGGCAGTCCCAAGGAAGACCACCAGCAAGGCTAAAAGGACATAACCTTTCCTTAGGCCATAGAATAGGAAAATATCCTTCAGTTATTTCCTTATAGCTTAACAGTAGAGCAATAGAATAGTGACCTTGAAATAGAAATAACAAACTAGCCCTTATAATGAAACACAGAGACTAACCTTTAGAATAAGATGTAGAAACATAGACAATAGATAAGATTAAAATCAACAGAGCTAGATAGAGATAAGATTTTTAGCAAAGGTCAGATAAGAAAACAAGGAACTGTAAAAGGTCAAAGGAGGACCCAAAACATACCATGATGTAACTGTAGAGGCATGCTTATAGAATCAAAGAGTATAAATACAACTGTAACAGGACAATAAAAAAGAATTTGGCTATGCTGATCATCTGAACACTGTCTCCGTGTCCTTCATTCTTTGCCGACGCCGTCCACACCTTTGGGAACCCCTGGACTGCTGGGGCTGGACCCCAGCACAATATTATAGTAGTTCCAGCTGTTTAACATGGTGATTATATGTTTCTGTACCTTACAATGTGACCTCTACAATAAATCTAGTAAACATCTGACACTGTACAAAGTCATTATGATATTGACTACATCTCATTTGTCAATTGGATTCTTTAAGATATTAATCATAGTTATTTTAAAATTCTTGTTTGATAATTCTCATATCTGTGGCATATGTTTGGCTTGTTCTGACAATTGCTTTGTTTCTTCAGATAGTATTTTTTCTTGCTTTTTATCATGTTTTGTTGAAAGTCAGACAGATTATCCAGGAAACTGGTGAATGGGAAATGAGGCAAATATGCCTTTAATGTAAGAACTGAAGTTAATCTGACTAGAAATTGAGCTATGTTTAATGTTTTATATATTAGAGGTTTCAAATACTTTTGGTATTTTTTTATGCCCTATCTTGTCTTTTGGGGAAATTTTATATATATATATATATATATATATATATATATATATATATATATATATCTCATAGAGCATTTGTATTGCATATGCTTTTCATCTAAACACAACATAATTATATTGTGGTGGATTTGCATGATGATAAAGGGGCAGGTAGGAAAGTGTTTTATATTTTACTGTTTAAAATTTAATGTTTTAGTATGATAGTTTCAATGCTGTGCCTTTCATAAGCATTTAATAGCACATTTTTTCCCCCTGTCCCTTTCATTTTTTCCTGGCTGAAAAGCTCCCAATCTACTTTTTGAAGACTTGTCCCCTGTTGACTGTTGTTTTTTGACCCCTGCTGCAAGGAGCAGGACTGGGGACCCATTCTTTTTTCCAGGCTGGAATAATATTTCCTAATGGTACTCAGTCAAAGTACTTTACCCTGAGAGTAGTTCTTTGTTATGGAGCGGACTCTGGCTGTGTTTCAAATAGTTATACTCCCTCTCTACTTGCCAAAGCTAAGAAGGAATATTACTTGAGTCCTCGCAGTAAGAACTCAATTTGTGGGGCTACTAGAAGAAAGCCCACTGTAGCTCAGGCCTCCTTCAGACTGTAGTCTCATACAGTTCTCATTCTTGCACTGATCCTCACTTAGCCTCCAACAGTGCATAGAAGCATGAAAAACTCCTTTTCTAAATTCTACCAGAAAGCTCTCTCACTTCCACTTTATTGGTTAACATTTATAAACAATATAAAATTTTCTTTATATTATTACACGAACATAAAAATTCTAATCCACAGCACACGCTTGAGAACAGCTCTGTCTCCTACACTGACCCAATCCGGGAGCAGTTCTTTGCAATGTGCAGATTTGTCACTAACCTCACAGCATTTGATGGGAGGATTATCTGATCTTAACTTTGTGCTAAAAAAGAGAACCCTGGAACAGGCTCCACAAGCAACAATTTTTCCATCTAGTGTACTGATTCTCAAACTGGGAGCACTGCAGAGTAACTGATTTCATTGATAAAAAACGGGCCAAACATGATTTTTTTTTCTTCATTCAACTTTGCAGGTGCTTAAAATGTACAAAATGAGGTAAAAACCAGTTCTATTTTTGAGATATGGAACTAGATTAAAAATTTAAAATTTACCAAAGAAGGTATGGGAATGGCCAATAAGCACATAAATAGGTACTCGACCTTATTTTTCATTGGGGAAATGTATTTCAAACCATAATGAGATTGCACTTTACACTTATTTTAAGGAATATAAGAAAAAGTACAAATAATAAAGTATTGGCAAGGATGGAGAGAAACAAATATCCATACATTGATGATAGGAATGTAAAATGGTTTGGCTACTTTGGAACACAGCATTTCTAAAAATTATCATGAGCATTATGTAATGCTCATGTTAAACATTAATTTGCTCTATGATTCCACTCCTAATTATCTAGACAGAAAAATGAAAACATATGTCCACATACATAATTACATATGTACTTATGTAATGCTCATACCAGTGTAGTCCTAAAATAAAAAAAGTCAAAACAATCTACATAGCCATCAAATGGAGAATGTGGGATACAACATAGGGAATGGAAAAATCTCAAAAACATTAAGTGAAAGGAGTCAGATGCAAAAGCACATATTGCATAATTTAAATTACATGCCATGTCCAGAAAAGGTAAATCTATGGAAACAGAAACTAGTTTAGAGCCTCCTGGACAGTTAGTGGGAAAAGACATTGACTGCAAATGGCCACAGGAGGTCTTCTCAGGGTGATCAAAGGGTTCTAAAACTAGATGATTGCCCAACTCTGAGCCCACTAAAAAATCACTGTGCCGTACAACTGACTGGATTTTATGGTATGTAAGTTACATATCAAGAAAGCTGCTAAAAACACCGATACAGAATCCTAGAAGAGACAAGTACTAAAAAGTCACAATAATAATTTGTATACCTGGGAGAAAGATAATTACATCCTGTAAAATCACTGTGTATTCTGGGACTTCACATAGTAAAATATTAATATATGTAACAAAAGATACATCATTACTCTTTTCACAACTGATGAAGAAATATAGGTATTCCAAAAAATGTATGCACATAATTTGAATAATTATAAAGGCAGTGTTTATTAGAATACATTTTATTTTCACACTTGAGCTATCAGCTGTTAAAGTGTGTGTACATTTTTTTGGGACACCTTATAGATAAGAAATTAAAAAAAAAACTTGGGTTCCTCTATGTATGGCCAACACCTAGCAGAGGCAGATTTTGCAGCTACATAGCTCTGCATTGAACATCATGTCCAACATGTGAGTCCTCTGTGATTTGTTTTATCTACAAATTGAGCATATTAGTGTTCTCCTCATTGTATTTTTTATGGCCAACATGTAAAAGATTTCAATAAAAAGGCACTTAACACAGGCCCTGAAATGTAAAGAAAGTACTCCTCAAATATGTAGATTCATGAACAAGTGCCTAGCAGATTGCATTGGTTTCCTAGGGCTGCCATAACAAATGATCAGCAAATGAGTAGCTTGTGACAACGGAAATTTTCTCACAGGTATGAAAACTACAAGCGCACAGCAAGAGGTGAGCAGGGACAGGATCCTTTCTTTTGTGAATTTCTAGCTTCTGAAGATTCTTAGCCACCCCTAGTGTGCTTAGGCTTACAGCCACATCACTCCAAGTTCTGCCCCTGTCATTTTATAGCCTTCTTACCTCAGTCTTCATGCTATCTTCTGTGTTTCTCTGTGTCCAAAGTGCTCTCGTTATAAGGATGATAGGCATTAGTTCAGTGGCCACTCTAATCACAAATGATCCCATCTTCACTTGATTGTATCTACAAATACCTGATTTTTAAGTTAGGTCACTATCACAAGTGCTGGGGTTAGGATTAGGACATATTTATGAGGGAGAGACACAATTCAAGCCACAAAACAGATGTAAAATTCAATTATGCAAAAACTGACTTGATTAAAAAAATAGTACTACTAAGACTGGCTTAAGTAAATGGTTTTATTGTGGTAAATTAATTTCCTATAGACTCCTTTGAAGTGAGCTATCTCTTAAAAATTAAAATGCACTGGAGTCATTAATATTTTATTTATGCCTATGTATATGAATGTTTCCTAAGGACTAAGTGTTTTTAATGCTCAATGTCAGGAGTTTTAAAAGTCTCTTTATATAAAAGTTAATAAATGTTTCCAGAATATTATTTAAATTATTTACACTAAGATGATATCAATTTCTTGAGAACATTTGAGTCACAGAATTTTAGAACATTTTAAATATGTTTAAATAGCAAAATGAAATGTAGGAGGGTTCAAATACACTTAATTTGTATATGCTTTTAAGACATATTTTACTGCTAGCTGACAAATAGATTGATTACAATACATATGTAAGAGACAATATAATTAATTTCACAGCCAGGACTTAATCTTGTTCCATTTTTGGTTTTTGAAAGTTCAATGAAACTTCCACTGGGCCCCTAACATAACTTAGCTTACAACTGACTAATGACAATGAGAGTCATGGGAAGTTTTCATTCCAAATAAATCAGAGAGAAATAATACTCTAGTATTGTTTAATTGGTTTATTTTGGGGATATTCTATGTAATTAGATTATTCATAGACACATTACTTCATATTTGGCATTTTAGTACACTTTCAGAAATACTATATCAAAATCAACTTATGGAGAAAAGCACATTTGCAAATAAACTGAGTTACTGAAAGCTGGACAGTGGTCATTGCTAAAATACATTAAAATTAGAAAGTTAAAAAAATAATTTAGAACCATGATGATGTTAAAACCATCCCTCATTGAGTTAAATTAATTTTAACACATTTCGTTATTCAATACAAAAGTGAATTCAAAAAATTAATTTAATATTGAGTCCTGAACTGAAAATACTTGAAGCATTTGTGAACTAATTATTCCACATCTACCCTGGGTCATCAACATCAACAAGGTGAAACAGCTGACTATTTAGGAGTGTTAAACTTGTCTCACATTTGTTAGTTTTTGCAGGGGCTGCTTTAAACCTGATAGACAAAAATTATAACTGTTGTGATTCTTGATAATGCTCTCCTCAAATATGTTACATGTCAAATAATAAACTGATACATTTCATAATGAAATGCATTAGTGACAGATATATTGTATATCACCAGTGGCATTATAACTTAAATCTAATAGATATTCTCACCACAGAGGTAGACACATCTGCTAATGTTCACATGCACACACGGGGCTGAGTTTATAGTTGCTGAAGATGATGACCTCATTCAAAACGGATAACTCTGTTTTGCCAGAGATACAGAGAACTATTAATCTTGGTTTCAACAGATTGCCCCCAAATACTCGTGTTTTCATACATCTTTTATATCCAGAACTGTCATTAATTCAGTGATCTTCCTTGCAGAATTTTTGGTCTAAAGTCATAACTGGTAGTTTATATTCCAAGAACATGAGGTTTTGATGAATTACAACATGACAATGTATGCCAGTGAATGACACATAGTTTCTGTGAGACCTCCTGGAACTCTGTGCAGACCTTTCTATGCAGGATGCTTTTTTGCTTGATTTTGTTGCTAAATAATTTTTACATGTACAAATGTGATTCTATTAATTATTCTAAATCCACTAAAATCTATTTGTTTTTTTTTCAATGAAACATTATTAAAAAATAAAAAATGGAACAGAATAGAATTCAGTACTATTGCAACCCCCACACACATATGGGCACTTGATTCGGAAAGAGCCTTTCAATAAGTATTGCTGGGTCATTTGTATTTTCATGCAGAGAAATAAAACTAAGCCTAGTCGCCTATCTCACATTATATCGATCCAGTCACTGCTTTGGAACGAACTGTCCCAGGGGAACATCTGCTTATCTTTGACCAGCACACTCAGACCTACATATAGACCTAAGAGAAATGCAAGCACACATGCAGTAAGACATGTATCAGAATGTTCATAGCTATATTATTTGTAATAACCCCATAATGAACGCGATGTAAATGTCCATCATTGTTAAATAGATAAATAATGAACTTGGAATTATACACAGCAATTAAAATGAATAAATAGCTACATTTAAGAATATGTAGTACCAACACATTTTTTTAAATTAAAGAAGCTAGGCAGAAAATAATATAACCTATATGATTGTGTTTATATAAATATTAATATCAAACTTAAAAAAAAGCAAGACAGTAATTTGAAAAGGGAGAAAAGTAGTGATTTCTTTAGATCAGTGATTTTCAACTGGTGTGTTGCAAGAGTTTAAGACATGCAATACCTATTTAGTCAGGGGCATTGAGCTCTTTTCCCTTAGATCAGTGGTTCTCAACCTTCTGGCCCTTTAAATACAGTTCCTCATGTTGTGACCCAACCATAAAATTATTTCCGTTGCTACTTCATAACTGTGATGTTGCTACTGTTATGAATTGTAATGTAAATATTGATATGCAGGATGGTCTTAGGCGACCCTTGTAAAAGGGTCTTTCGACTGCCAAAGGGGTCGCGACCCACAGGTTGAGAACCACTGCCTTAGATTGTAACAAAAAACAATGACAATAGCAAACACAACAATAGCCATCCTGTGTGAATGAATCAAATTTATACCCTTTTTTTTTTTTTGTCAGATCAGAAGAAATATATTTTTTGAATGTGCCACAGAATTTTGGCAATTAGCTTGTGTGCCATGAGATGATAAAGGTTGAAAATTGTTGCCTCAGGGTATGAGAGGGGCTTTATGAATGCTGGAACTATTCTGGAGTATTGGTTGTTTATTATTTATTGTCTTTGATGATGGTTCAACTTGTGATAATATATGAAGCTGTAAATTTTAATGTGTAGTTTTGTATTGTGTTCTTAATTTAAAAGTTTTGTTAAGCACATACAATACAATGTTAATACAAATTTAGCTACCCTAGATAGAATGTAAATTTTGATTAGTTTTTATTATTAACCTGATTAAATTTTTTATCATATGTTGGATTGCCCATAGTTAAGGTCAAATTTAAAATTAAATTGCTATACTATCACATGTCTTATTATTTTTTAAAAAATATTTTTATTGATTTTAGAAAGAAAGGAAGGGACAGAGAAGTAGAAATATTGATGAGAAAGAAACATCTGTAGTCTGCCTCCTGCATGCCCCCTACTGGGGATTGAACCCACAACTTGAGCATGTGACCTAACAGGAAATCAAACCAGTGACCTTTTGGTTCATGGGGTGATGCTCAACCACTGAGCCACACTGACCAGACTATTTTATTGTTACATATCATTTATCTCATCCAGATAATTAAGAACTCAACAAAAATATAGATCCTGCTAATTAAAGTACTTCTAAATATCCCGAGTAACTATTCAGTAAGTCATAATAACAGAAATGCATGCAAAAAACATATTTTATACATACCTAAATAAAGAAATGTATGCCATACACTACAACAAGAGCCTATGGGAACTTTATTTAACTTGGAAAACTGTGTACACATGACAACTGAAAGAAATTTCAGTCATGAGAACTAAATCTACAAACTGCAGATGCACATAGCAAAGTCATTCTATGAAATTGCAATATAAATCTGCAGAAATTCAATTAAATATCTTCCAATGTGCATATAAATCTTAGAGATAAATGGTGTTTGTTTCTTGTTAGGTTAATGAATATTTTCATTTAAAAACAATCAGGAAAAGACCTGAATAATTAAAGCTGTTTTATTTACTCAGGTTTTATCTAGAAGATAAAATATTTGTTTTAGTTTCACAGGGTCATTACGCTTTAAATCTAGAGTATATCTTACAGCTCTGACATTATATTCTAGTCTGCAAATATGCAAATTAAAAATGTACAAATTTTAAAGTTCTTGGAAAGAGGCATGATAGGAAGAGATAACTATATTCTTATAAAGGAAACCAAAATAACAATATTTCTCTTTGTATACACAACAATCTTAAATGAAATTACACATACATATACATATACACACGCAAAAAAAGGTCAGAAATTACTAACAAATTGATAGTCAAATATACTTAAGAAATCTGCATTTTATAGCATCCTTCTAAAGATTAACAATGACATTTATAATTATTAATAGGCCTTACAATAAGCATTCATAAATACAAAAGGATCCCAAGAGTTCCAGTTTAAAACAATGAAAGATGATTTTTTTCCAAGCTTATTTGGCTAAAGAACACATTCCTCCCTGCTCCCATAACCCTTACCTAAGAAGCATTGAGAGCAAATTCTTGTTTTTGATTGTTTGGTAAGAAGCTTTTAATTACCTGAGGTTTTTCCACCCCATATCAAGGAGAATAGACAGGGGCAGGGTGGTCATAAAAGATACAGAAGCAATTAATTGCCTCTGTATCTACCAAGTAAAATTTGAAAATCTACAAGTAAATTTTCTACCTGGAAATCGCAAGCACTATAACAGTGCCTACTTTAGGATTTTAGTCTTAAATCTTCAAACACTTTTTGTTCCTTTCGTCAGAGATGATTTCTCTTTCGTTAGTTTGCCCTTGTTATCCAAGTAAAGTTTAAATGTGGACTGCTCTGCTATCCTATATAATGAAACCCTAATATGCAAATTGACTGAACAGCAGAACTACCAGTTGCCATGGTGCATACTGACCACCAGGGGGCAGACACTCAATGCAGGAGTTGCCCCCTGGTGGTCAGTGCGCTCCCACAGGGGAAATGCTGCTCAGCCAGAAGCCAGGCTCAGGGCTGGCAAGTGCAGCAGTGGTGGCAGGAGCCTCCCCTGCCTCCGCTGCAGGCAGGTGTAAAGAGCAAAGGGTCCCGGACTGTGAGAGCCCCAGACTGCGTGAGGGAAGTCTGACTGCCAGCTTAGGCCCCTTCCCTGTGGGGATTGGGCCTAAGCCAACAGGCGGACATCCCCTGAGGGGTCCAGAGTGCGAGGGAGCACAGGCCGAGCTGAGTGAAACAACACCCCCCCCCCCCCCGCGCCCACCGCATGCTTCGGGTCTCTAGTATAAATCTCCATAGTAGGTTTCTTTCATGGAAGGGATACATGAATACACTTTTTAAAGTTAAAAGCACTGAACAAACGTATGCATCCATTATTTCACTATATACTCAACAAATTCTTACTGAATACCTAACTGATGCATAGGCTGTCAGAAATAAAAATGATTCCTATCCCCAAGGAAATCAAACATGGAAGAAAGCGTTTATAAGTAAAATGAATAGTATTCATTTTGAAATTTTATGAATATAATAAAATAAATGTTATGGAAAAAACAACTTTAAAAAATCACTGTATGGGGGAGAGAAAAATGGGTCAAGGAACATACACAGAAAAACTATTCTTTTCTTTTATTCCAATCTATCCCCCCGCCCATTCTATGAGTCTTAATGTAGGAACATGAATGAGTCTGAAAAGAGAATGAGATGATATATAACAAAAACAAAAATAATATTATATTAAAAATATATTTATATTATAACAAAATTTATATTATAACAAAAATAATATCATATTATAAATATAAATATATTAAAAAACATAAATATACGTTATATAAGAAAAATAATTCCACCACGGCCATCATAGTTTTTCACTCTCTTGAAAAACAAACAAAAAACAAAGTATTAGAGCAGTCTATGTGAGAATTTGGTATGAAAAAAACAAGAAAAGAAAAGTAGGAATAAAATGGGAAAGTAGGAAGGTACCAAATTTTTTTCAGCTAGTTTAATTTATTAATGATAATTGTATTACACTAGAGGCCCAATGCATGAAATTCATGCAAGAGTAGTCCTTCCTTCCCCCGGCTGCTGGCACCAGCTTCCCCCTGGCACCTGGGACCTGGGCTTCCCTCCAGCTGCTGGCAGGTACCTGGGACCTGGGCTTCTCTTGCAGCCCTGGCTTCATCCGGTCTAATTAGCATATTATACTTTTATTATTATAGATGATTATATTGAATCCTCTTTTGATCTCTAGGTTAGAAATAATAAAGATTTGCTGGGTTAAAATAAAGTTTTATTTGGATATGCAAATATTCTCCTGAAAAATAACAAATTCGAGTTAAGATTATAGTGCTAAATGATGAAATTTGCAGATAATATAGTGAAAATATTCCCACCAGTATTTTTTTATTGTGGTAAGAACACTTAATGAGATACTTCTTAACAAATCTTAAGTATACAATACAGTATTGTTGACTACAGGACAATATTGTTTAGCAGATGTCTAGAACGTATTCATCTTGCATAATCGACACTTCATACCACTTGATTAGCAATTCCCCATTTCCTCCTTCTTCCCATCCCTGGCAAGCACTATTCCATTCTCTTCTTCTGTGAGCTTGACTATTTAGATACCTTATATAAATGAATATCTGTCCTTCCGTAGCTGGCTGATTACAGTTAGTGTAATGACTTAAAGATTCATCTATATTGTCACAGATTGTCGGATTTCTTTTCTTTTTAAAAAACTGGATAGCATTCCACTGTATGTATATACCACATTTCATCTATCCATTCATTTATCTACACACACTATACAGTTATTTCCACATCTTGGCTATTGTAAACAGTGCTGCAAAATACAGCGGGGCCCTACCATCTCTTCAAGATCTTGATTTCAGTCCTTTTGGTTAAATATTCAGAAGTAGGTTTGCTGAATCATATAACAGTTATATTTTTTAGTTTTGGGGGGACCTATGTTCTTTTGCATTGCTGCTAGACCATTTTGCATTTGCCCCACTTTCTACCATGGTGACCTTTTCTCCACATCCTCACCAACAATTATTTCTTGTTTTGTTTAATTTAATAATGGTCATCCTAACAAGTGTGATGTGGTTTCTCATTATAGTTTTGATTTACATTTGACATTGAACATCTTAACCTATATCCATTGACCATTTGTATATCTTCTTGGGAAGAATGTCTATTCAAGCCTTCACCCATTTGTAATCATGTTATTTTTTTGAGTTAAGGGGTTTTTTTTTTTTAAATATACATTTGGAAAGTAACCCTTTGTCAGATAGATGGTTTGCAAATGTGTATTTCCATTCCATAGGTTGCTTTTTCCCTTGGGATGCAAAGATAGTTCAGCACATAAAAATCAATTGTTGTAATACTAGAAGCCCAATGCACGAAACTCATGCAAGAGTAGACCTATCTTTTCATGCAGGAGTAGGCCTTTCTTCCCCCAGCTGCGCACACCGGCTTCCCTCTGGCACCTGGGACCCAGGCTTCCCTTGCAGAGGGAGGCCCTGCCCACCCACTGCAGCCGCTGGTTGGTCACAGACACTGTGACTTGCCTCAGCCCTGGCAGCCCAGGCTTCCTCCAGAAGGACTTCGGGTCTAATTAGCATATTATGCTTTTATTATTATAGATGCCATATTAACAGAAGAAAGATAAAAACAAAAAAAAACAACATGATCATCTCTATGGATGCAGAAAAAGTGTTTTGTTTTGCTGTTGTCTTCTCCAAAGATGCTGGCAAAGAGACAAAAAGTCATTTTTTATTGAGTTGTTTATTCTTTGGGTAACTGCTCAAGAGTAGAGTATCATTTTGTGGTTACAATAGTTTTGTCTTGTTCTGAAGACCAATTTAGTGATCCTAGGGAACAAAATATTTTTTATCACCAGGGTTTGCTGAAAAGTATAAAGTTTTCACCAGTTTATTTGCATTTCCCCTAAATACCAATCAAATACCAGAAATGTTATTAAAAACTCTGTCTATTAATATGTCTATAAAAGAAAAAAAATTTCTGTTTTCAAAATGTATTCAAAATTAATAATGCACACTAAATTCTCATTTGGTTAAATAATTGGCAGAAAGGTTTATGAAAATGACTTGAATTCTTTTTTAAAATAATGGTTTTTTTTAACATAGGCTATGAATGCATTCAAAATTAAGGTATCTGGTAAATGTAATAGGAGCTACATTTTGAAAGTTTAACTCATGCTGACCTGGTCATTCTCAATGTCTTCTACTAAGTTATATAAAAGATAGGTTATTTTAGGGACTGAGGTTAAGTTTTCTCTTAACGCTGCTCTGAAACAATAATCATATTAGAGATTAAATATAAAGTGCTAATTATAAAGAGAAACCAATAATTAAAATTTTAGATGATCTCAGAATTTTAAGTTCCAAAAAACAATAAATATTCAAGTTAAATTTCTTTTTACAAATAAAAATATAAATGAATTCATTGGTATAAAATACCTTTTATTTCCTTATAAATATGCATGAATAGTGCCATTATTATTTTCTGTTTAGAAGAGGAAATACAGCAGTCAGTACCTTGCCTGGCTCATCTCCCCTTCTGTCTTTGCTTCACTCACCTTGGCCTCAGCATTCCACTGCAGACAAGCACTGTGTCAGTTTT
This sequence comes from Myotis nattereri, assembly GCF_964212035.1. Lineage (NCBI taxonomy): Eukaryota > Metazoa > Chordata > Mammalia > Chiroptera > Vespertilionidae > Myotis > Myotis nattereri. The sequence goes on from NC_138077.1 coordinate 26,033,128, forward strand.
CTTGTGATAAAACCTAGAGTCAAAATTATTGAAGAGCAAGGAAAACACTCTGTTTTGAAAATTAAATTTTCTAGAAGTTTGAATGTAGTGGAGAACAAATGAAAAGCAAGCCAACATGAAAGAAAGACCAGCAGGCTGATGGTTATTGTTTAATGTTTCAATTTCTTTTTACCACATACCAATTCATTATTAGTGTGCTCTCTCCAAGTTTGCCTGTTCATTTTTTTTTTTTTCAAAAGTGGGAGATCATTTTTTATTATCTATTCGCTAATGTTTTCCATTGCCTCTTGAATCTTTTATTTTCTTCTAACAATTAAATATTCTACATCTTTTTTAAAAATATATTTTTTATTAATTTCAAGAGAGGAAGGGAGAGGGAGAGAGAGAAGAATCAATGATGAAAGAGAATGATTTATTGGTTGCCTCCTGCATGCCCCCTACTGGGGATTGAGCCCATAACCCCAGTATGTGCCCTTGACTGGAATCAAACCTGGAACCCTTCAGTCCAAAGGTGGGTGCTTAGTCCACTGAGCAAACCCAGCTAGGGCTTGCCTGTTCTTGTAATGGTGTTTTATCTGCTCCTTATATTCTTTTTAAAAATTATTATCCAAAGGTTGTGTAAATGGTTTCTCAGTGTGTTCTCTTGCTTTTATTTTCATGCATCATTTTAAAAAAATATTCTGCCTATTAATTCTATATAGAGGCCTCTCAAACTGAGAATTTCAAAGAGGTGTCTGGCCTGTCTCTATTTTAGTTAGAACCCCCTGGAACCTCTTATTATCATGGAATGTTCTCTTTATTATTTGATAATAGCCTCAATTTTCTTTTCTTATTCTTCCTCAATCATTTCAATTCAGATGGACTTTCTGAGTTTTATTTTTCTTGTACTGTGTTTAAACATTAAAATGGAAAATGAAACATATCTACTTTGCTGTATGGGAGAAATATATCCATTTGGCATTAATTACATTCTATCTGTCAACAAACACAACCTATGCTTGGAGTGTGCTCCTTTGAGTTGTCTTTCTTAGATGGTAATTATAAAATGATAAAATTTAAATGAAGCAAAGTCAATTTAAGTATAAAATGTGTGGAGAAAAAACAGAAGAGAGAGTAATTTGTCTCTTAATTGACTACCTCCTGTGAAGAGAGATGAATGTTTGTTCTGGTTTTTAAGGCACTTTTATTTTCAACTTGTATTCCCTGTGGTAGCAATGGTACAGGCATACTCATCACTAATTACCAAATAAATTGCATTAAACAAATATTTGCTGAGGGCTTTATATGTGAATGAGAGAAAATAATAGAGAGGAAAGTGTTCATTTAAATAGGAGATATTTGCTTCATTCTAAATCTGACTAGGTCAGATCTCTCCATGAAGTTATCATAAAAGCACCTAGGTAAGGGTTGTATAAATTGGAAGATTCAGCGTTACAAAGATGTGAATACTCTCCCAACCTAATCTACAGATTTAATACAACTCTAGTGAAAATTGTATGCCAACAACAAGGAAAAATATTTTTTGGTGTAAATTAATGTTGGTTTTGAATTTTATATGGACAGCAAAGTTTCAAAGAATAGTCAAGAAAATTTTAAAGAAGAATCAAATGGCAGGATTTACGTAAATAGCTATCAAGGTTATACCAAAACTAATACAATTAATGCCACTTTACCGTCCTAGAAATTGTCTTAATCCTAACATAAGAAATAGGGCAGGACAGTGGTTGGTTAAATGTAGAGAAGCAGATATGGAGGTGTAGACAAATACTTTTTGCTCTCAGAAGGCCAAGGGTCTGGAAAGAGAACAGAGAGGATGCCTAAGGTCCGGGAACATCAACATGAACCTCTCCCAGAAGCTCAGGTAAAATACACGAAAATTCAAAATTGCAGAAACTTTTACAACGATACTCACTGAGAAAAAAACTTGTGATTTAAGAGTCAACAGGTCATAAAAATGTTTTAGAAGTTTTAGTGGAGAGATTAGGGCAGAAGCCAGCACCCACAGGGTTAGGAAAGGAATGGGTAATTGGGATATGAATCATCAAGTGTCCATGACACTTTCTGGGCACTGCACCTGCATGTTGGGTAAATTCGGGCACATTACTGGATATATTTGAACTTTAATGTCTTTATCATGCATAAAACTAGGGCAATAATATGTACCACAGTACAATTTTGTAAAATTAAACAAAATACATATTTTTTTACCTCTACCAAAATAAAAATAAACTAAGACAATTAAGATAGTGTTGTATGAATGAAGGAATAAATAGACATCTATATATGTAAAAGGCTAATATGCAAAGTGTCTCCTTGGGAGTTCGACCAGGAGACCGGGAGTTTGATCACTCACTATGATGTGTGCTGACCACCAAGGAGTGGCGCAGAACAAAAGAAGGCCCCAGCCGGCAGCCGGAAGGTGCTGATGGGCCCTGATCACTGGCCAGGCCTAGGGACCCTACCGTGCACGAATTTCGTGCACCAGGCCTCTAGTATGAAATATAATTAAAACTATTACAAAGATATAGATATATTTTAAAATCCAATCCAATGGAAAAGTAAAGTTCACAGATCACACATTGTCTTTATACAAAGATGGTATTTAGAAGGATAGGAACAGGAAACTATTAGCACTATTGTGTAGTTTAGAGCCTTTAGATGCACAATGCCTAGGTTTAAACATTTGCTTCAACAACTACTAGCTGAATAAAATAACAGTGTTTCAAATATTCATGAACTAGTTACTTTCACTTTTAATTGCTTGCTTTAAACATAGATAATGGGAATAATAATATAGAACAATTTCTGGGGGGTTAAAATATAAGAGAGTGTGTTGTTTATCTTCTATATTATACATTATTGTACTGCTTTTACATTTTAATAATTATTTTCACTATTACTTATTATATTAAAATAATAATAATCTATTGGAAGGAAAATTAGTTGAGCCAGAAGAAGAGTGGAAATCATTTGTAGGATTTAATTATTAGAGTAGCAGAGTTTCAGTGAGTGTTGAATTTCAACTGGGTTGTGTCAGCTATGCCAAGGTAAAGGCTATGAGTTGGAAAGAGAGGAGATTTGGAATTGGAACTTAAAAACCTTGCACTCATACATTTCCCCAAATCCTCTGCATTTGCTGAGATGGCTCACTTTTCCCTATTTTGAAGAAGCTAGTAATTTCTTGCTTGAACATGACTCACAGGGCAATTACTTATGTCTCTCTCAGGATCTATATATACAGCCATTCTCTCCTACCTGGCAAATCAGCAACCTGGGTTATATAACAGTATAATCCATTTGGGAAAGAACGGGGCTTACTGAGGGAGGAAAGGGCCTATACACTCAAGAAGTTGTAGAACCTGCCAAGTGTAAGTGGACAGATGGTCAATGGCAAGTGGTGGTTGGTTTATTAGAGTCTTAAAACAAAAATACAAAACAGCAGTAATTTGGTAATAGAGGGTCTTGGGCAAAGACATGGAAACTGATGTATATAGTATGAAGATATTTATATCGTACATTAATGCCTATGAGAAAGCACCTACTAAAGATGTAACCAAGTAAGCAGAATGACTAATTCGGCTGGTGTCAGCTATCCTCTGTGCCATTGTATCCATTGTTCACTCCAGTTCTGGAAAAATGGATCTCTAGATAGAGTATGCACAGGGCCAGCAATAATCACTATACCTGGGTCCCAATCCCATGGGAACAACTTGAATAAGCTGATATGGCTATTGCTGCTGCTTTGTGTTGAAAATTCCAGTAAAAGAGACCAAAGCTGTGCTAAAATAGGGCATTATCTTTCACAGGGACCAATGAGCCATTAGTTTCCACCTCGTGGAGATGGCAGAAATTCATCTTGACTGGAATAAACACATATTCCAGGTTAGCATGTGCCTTTGTTTATTACAGGACCTTGGGAGGAAACACTATCTGAAGGCTCAGAATGTTTGTTCCATCAAAGTAGGATCAGACTATTTTCAAAACTACTCCTTAGTCTGTTGCAGGCAAATTTCTGTCTTCAAGTTTGCTTCCCAGGGAATCTACCTGGTCTGTAGTTTTGAATACAACATACTTAGGCATGTAATATTAAAAGTGTTGAGAAACACAGGCAAACAGAAATCTTAAAAGCCACGATAGAGAGAGGGGGGAAAAAGCCTATTATCTTTAAAGCTGTGAGAAGATGACTTACTGTTGACTTTGAAATAAGAAAGATGGAAGGCAGAAGTAAATGAAAATGACATCTTTAAAGTGTTGAAAGGAAATCTACCAATGTCGTTTATCATGCCCAGGGAAAACTATATTCAAATGTAGAGATAAAGTTATATTTTAGGGAAACATGAACTGAGGAATTTGTTGCCACAAGCATTCACTTAAAGAAAACCAGTAAATAAATAAATAAAGGTAGTGCTTCAGGAAGAACAGTGATTCCAGGCAGAAACCTGGAAGTGCATTAAGAACCAAAAGAACACTAGTAAAAAATTATCAAAGTACAACTAGAATAATAAAAATGAGTAATTCAAAAGAAGGCATAAAGGGAAAAAAAACAGATAACTACAAAATCATAGTTTTATAACTGTTTTTAACAATGAATGGGATTTTAATGATCCTCTATGATTTGAGTTTATGTTTGTGTGTATGTGAGATAGGAAGTCATTAAGCTCACCATTAGATCAAAGTAGTTTCAATTGCTGAGAATTCCAGAATAAGGGTTATCAGAATAACGAATAAAATAAGGATTTCAATTATCCCTACGTCACAGTTCTTAAAGATTGAGGCTGTGTGCTACATGTGAAAATAATTCATGGAATTCAACTTATTGAGAGAATAAAAGTGTCTTTAGGAAATGCAAATTCAGGAGTGCAATTTCTGTACCTGAAATAAGTACATGACCAAGATAGAAGACTGTGAAAAAAAGGTCTATAATTGAGATAATTAAATGTACATTAAACATAAAGGAGATTCACAATGAGCTAAAAGGTTTGAGCAAGAGATAAATCAAAGTACTGCTTCTTCCATTGCGATAGTCTTGATATGAAAGACAATGTCAGATGGACTAACTGGTGACTAATGAAATAGTTAATATAGATTCTGGTAAAGATGCATTAACTCTATGCAAACCCTGCAAATTAACAGCAAGCACATGGAAAGCTTTGTTTAGTATTGTTTTTTAGCACATGATATTGAGTGGAAATATTTTAATAGCCTTTCTTTAAAATACGAATTTCAGAGGAACTTTAATGTAGATTCATATCAAAACATTACTATTTCAGACAATAGCATGAACAGCCTCCCTTATGTCACCATGTCCAAAATGAAAAAGAGAATGAAGCAAGACTAATAAAGATAGCTAATACGATCACTCTCATTATATTGTCCTTTCAGATAATTAATGATGCCATTATGTAGAAACATAGATTTTTCCAAATTTAGAGGGCTGGGAATAATAATTGTCTCTTCATAAGAAAGCATAGAGAATAACGGTCCCCCAGAGGAGGAGGTTCTTTATCAGAAAATAATTATCCAGGCAAAATTCTGTGCCCCCCTCCTCCCCAATCCCTGGGTAAAGATGCCTTGTCCTACAAAGTCAATTCAGTATACTTTACAAAAAGAGATTCTACACTTTCACAGTAGAATTGAAAATATTCTCAGGAAACTCATGACAATTGTAATAGAGTTACAGGTAACAACTAGACTACATTTCTCCCATGCTAGAATCAAAAGGACTATGTGACTAGCTTTCATCAAAGCAATATGAGTGGAATGTGTCATTTCTAGGCTAAGGTGCTAAAAAGTGAGAATGTCTTCTCCAATCTTTTACTCTTTAATTTATTTACTAACGGGGGAACCCTCTGAGGACTTGGAATAGAGAAGAGCTGCTGAAATGGGAGAAGCTTGGTTTCTGGGTTACTGTCTAAATTCAAGTCATTCAGGAGAGACACCCACCAGAAATACTCCTCTGAGTAGTTGCAGGAAGAGGAAATACATTATATTTTTACACACTATGGCATTGATTATTTAGATTTTTCTCTTTAGACCATATAGTATTACTTACTCTGATTAATAAACAATTAGATATTTGTTCTTTTTTTTTTCTATGTCTATCTCTATCTGCATAAATAGCATCTACAATTATTTAATTTCTTCCTAAAATATTTATGGGTTTTCTTTGTTACTTGACAAACATATATAATTAAAATAACCACTCTCTTGAGTATTTAAATGGTGTGCAAATATATGTAAATGGTGAGCATATATATTTTGGTGGGTAAATGGATATTGGGCCAAGTTTCAGCTCTCAATGAATTCATAGGCTAATGAATAATGGGATCAAATAGATAAGTAGCCCAGATTAAAGGAAGAACAAAAAGTCAGCTGTCACAGAGGTGATTTAGAAATATTTTAGAGCAGATTTCTAGTGTCCACTTGAATATGGGGATGCTATATTAGGATATATGATATTTGAAAAAACATATACATTTTTGTATAAACCATGGACACAGACAATAGGGTGGTGAAGGTGGGGGGGAGAGAGGTGGGCTAGATGATGTTAATGGGGGTAAAAAGGGGTACATATGTAATACTTTCAACAATAAATATTTTTTTAAATATATTTTATTGATTTTTTTACAGAGAGGAAGGATAAGGATAGAGAGTTAGAAATATTGATGAAAGAGAAACATCGATCAGCTGCCTCCTGCACACCCCTGACTGGGGATGTGCCCACAACCAAGGCACATGCCCTGGGCCAGAATCAAATCTGGGACCCTTCAGTCCACAGGCCAGCGCTCTATCCACTGAGCCAAACCAGCCAGGGCAATAAATATTTTTTAAAACAAACAAAAATATATATACACTTAAGCGACCGTTAAGGCTGAACGACTGGAACAACTGGTTGACCAGTCACTAAGATGCACACAGACCACCAGGGGGAAGATGTTCAATGCAGGAAAGGCCCCCTGGTGGTTAGTGTGCTCCCACAGCCAACCTCCCACGGCCAGCCAACCTCCCGCGGCCCCTCCCCCCGTCCTTCCATTCCATCCAACAGGCCCTGTCCAGTAGCCGGCAGTAGTCCCAGCCTGCAGCTGGCAGGCCCAAGACAGCCAGGCCTAGGGGCCCTACCTGTGCATGAATTTCATGCACTGGGCCTCTAGCTTTAAATGTTCAGGTGTGTTTGCAAATCCATATATTGTCACAATATGAACTAGAAAACAACTACCTCTTTATGGAATTAGAGTTTTGGCATTAGTTTGCATATATGTCATGAATTCCATTATTTATTTTAACTTAGATTTGGTAATTATTATTCAGTGTCTTAATTTTTTACAAAATAATTTTTATTTTTTAAATGAGGTAAATTATATTTCTATTTATATTCTCAAAAAAATGGCAGAGTAAATTAAAATACATGCAAGTAATGTTGTCTTATGAAAAAGATAGGACAAATTTAAGTCATACCATGATAAATTATGTATATATTTTAGCTGGTCAATTTAATTTACCAATGTAAAAGATAATTTCTCTTGGTTTAATTTTATTTTAATATTTGGCTACGGAAATAAAAGCTATTTAAAGTGACTGATGAACTTACTACAAAAAGAAACTTAGGGATAATTTACAAAATTAGTAGTCCAAAATATGAAAGACAATGAGTACAATACAATGCGATATACTCCCACGCAAATTCTGTTAAGCAATTATTTGCTGGCAGTAAAGATTTTTAAATTTAGTCAACTCATTATCTTTTATTGGTATTGCTAACTTAAAATCTAGTATCTGGAAATGTATTTTTTCTAATTATTAAGCTTTTAAAATATATTTTCAATTAAAACTCTGAATAATTTTGTTCCTGTCAAAAATTCTTTAAAATCATGTTTACTTAGAATCTAGAAAACATAAGTTTAAATAAAGATTTTTTTCTGCATATTTTAAATTTGAGGCAAACTTTATGTTAAATTCAATATTTCTATTTAACAAACAAACCTGATTTTAAGAAGAAGACTCATAGAACTCAGTGTTTTAGGAATTAGTTGAGTTGACACCAATTGACCTTTATGAGTTGGAAATATAATTGCACTATAAGTTTAAGTTCTGTCATTGTTTAATCACTATAGGATGCTGATGCTATAATTGTAATGCAACTTTCATGAAAAAAGAAAACACTTAAGTTCTCATGACAAAAAATTTATTTACTGAATACATTTTATGTTTTGGATTTAATTGCTAAAATAGTGTGTTGTACATCTTTTCATATAAAATTAAATATTTTAAAATAAATTTTCAGTGTTAAATTTAAAATTTTGGATGTCCTTTGGTTTCTTTTAAAATAGTCTAAAATTCAACTTAATTAACTGAAAGTTATATTTTGATTTAGAAGCTATGTGAGTTAGTATATTTCAAAATATAAAATTTAAATTTAAAAAGACAATATCCACTCGATAGCTCTCAGTTTATTGAATGGAAGGTTTCTGTGTTTATATTTGTTATTTATTTGCTTTTGTTTCTGTGTTCTCAGAAGCACTCAGCAATGGTGTACTACATACAGAATAATAAGAAACATGGAATTATTTTTTAAATGATCCAAATTAAATATTTTCCTGTAAATATATTTGTTTATTTTTAAACTGGAAAGCATATGGAATATTATTTTTAGGATTCAGTTTTAGGATTCAATATATTAACTTTAAAAAGCATTCAGGTTCAATATATAACTTTAAAATATTTATTTTCTCCAGTACATCTTGTATAGGTGGAGGCTAAATGTGCTTGAAATAAAATCATAAGGTCCATAAATTTAGTGTCTTACCAATTTTCACGTTACATTAGAAATCTGTTTTCTAAGTTTCCTATCCCTTTTCAGGTTAAGAATCACTATACGTGAAAATCTTTCTCATATGAGAAATTTTTTTGAAGGGAAACCTGCAAAAATAGCAATGTACAACATATAGACAGGGACAAGAAATGCAGAAAGAATTCACATTCATCTGATGAAAATTATTCCGTTATTTTTTCCAGTTTGTTCACTGCCATATAACTTTCCTGCCCTTCTGTTTTCTCACCTGCAAAGTGAGAAGCCAGAATTTTATTGTCTCTAAGGTTCCTATTATGATTTATCTTGTACACATACATAGTTATTCAATATGATTTTTCTCCCCTATAATAGTCACTGTGCTTTTAGATAGAGCAGTTTATAGTTTTCTATTATTTTGTGATAAACTTAGTGGCTTAAAACAACACTATTTAGGAGCTCAGTTCTGGAGGTCAGGAGTCTGGGCCCAGCATAACTGGGTTCTCGCTGAGGCTCCTACACAGGGATCTAGGAGGTGTTGACCATCTGTGGTTTCCAGCTGAAGCTCAGATTCTTTCCCAGGCTCGCTCAAGTTATTGGCAGAAGTGCTTCTTGCAGCTCCAGGAATGAGGTCCCTGTTGAGTTCTTGCTGGCTGTCAGCTAAAGTTGTTTTCTGCTGTTCCAGAGCCCATCTATATTCCTTGCCATGTGGCCTTCTGCATCCAAGCTAGCAATAGAAAATGTCTCTGACATCAAATCTGTGTTCACAATTTCTCACTTTGGATCTCTCACCAGCATGACTTCAGACCTTTTAAAGGGCTCACATGATGAAGGGAAGCTCATCAAGGATAATTCTCATATCTTAGAGATCTTAATTACAACTACAAAATGCCTTCATAACAGTAATTAGATTATCGTTCAATTGAATAAATGGCGAATAGTGTGTGTTTCCCAGTGGGATGAGAATCTTGGGGCATATCTTAGAAGTCTGCCTACCACAAACAGGGAACAAGTCGATCACAATCGCTTCTTTCAGCATATATTCATTTGAGTTTGCAAAACAAAATCCATGCCCAAATAATTTAAATGTATATTTTGACACATGTTAAATAGAAGAAGGGTAGGCTGAGTACAGTCTTAACCAAGATTGTCTCAATTGGATAATGCACTTGAGCTATCCATTTGCACCAGAAACATAACGTGTTTTTAGGTTTCAATTAAAGGCATGCATCTTCCTACATGGCTCTTTGGTCAACATTTCTCCCACAGATTGAACAGGGTATTTGGATGTTGTACTTGCTATTTCCATTTACCTTTCATGTCTATCTCCTTCCTCTGCCTCATGGTTTTCCCACCAGGAGTTGGAAATTTACAGACTGTTTTAACTGGGTTGTTACTCTCTGTCGTCTGCTTGGATTTGATCAGTGGCAGACACCAGTAAGGGATCAGACGTGGGAGGAGAGTGATGTTGGGACAGTTATTCTCACTCTGCTAGCTTGTAGATTGACACAATGCCTGTCCAGGCAACTGCTCCTACAACTACAGCTCTGTCTCTCCCTCCTCTGTCCTTCACGCTAGGCATAGTAATGGCTCCTTGCTGTTTCTGACCTAAGGTTCTTGACCATCTTCCTTTCATTTCCCATAGCATTACCCAACTATTATAAATATTCCCTTCCTCAGTTATCTATTTAGGTGTGGAATCTGTTACCAGATACTCTGATACAGATATTGTATTAGTATCTGGAATTCTTTCTTGCCAAAATACCACAGAATTTTTTAGGGTGGAAATGTATTATGTATGACCATGAAGCCTAGTTATGGCCAATGGGACATAATTGGTTGAGTATTTTGGGGAAAGCAGCTTATTTTCCTATTGGAGATGAGAATCATTCCTTATTCTTCCTTCTTGCTTCTTCCTATTTTAGTGGGAGGGAGAGACATGAAACCATAACCACAGGCATTGGGTGGAAAACCAAGCCCCTAAGGGTGAGAGAATAAAAAAATAGAAACAGCCTAAATTTCTGGTGACAAATTGGAGTCACCATAGTAGCCAAGCTTCACGATACAGATAAATCCTACTGACAGTAGTACTGTTTGTTTCCAGCTGACAGATGACTGTATTCCTGAGTAATAGATCTACCCACACCATTCCTCTTATGAGTCATTTCATATTACATATGTTATCAACAGGTTACGTAAAGAAATATGTGGAAGAGTTACTTATTACCATGACTGGAGTGCAGGTAAAGTAGTCCTGCAATTCCCTAGAAATTCAGGGGATGTGCTGGCTAGTTCAGTGCACTTTTATGGGTATGCAATTCAGCATTGATAGGAGCCTTAATACTGTTTATTACAATGCCTCCTTTGTTTTTTGCTCATCTCACACTTCTCATTTCTGGTGGGGGGATGGTGGGGGGAATCCTTGCATCTCCCTGTTTTGACTTTTCCTCCCATATCAATTTGATGGTCTGTGTATTTTGTCCTCAGTTTACTTCCTTAATTCATTATCTTTCCATCAAATAATATGGTAGATTTTTCCTCTGTTACATGATTAATAAATACACTCTCTGATTCTCCTCTAGTAAGTACTGGTCACTACACATTTTATCTGTGACATAGTAGCTCAACTTAGTGAGATTTAGAAAACAGCTTTCTCCTCCTCCTCCTCCTCCTCCTCCTCCTCCTCCTCCTCCTCCTCCTCCTCCTCCTCCTCCTCCTCCTCGAAGCCCTTACTCTTTTACCCACAATTGACGCTATAAGAGCAATTAAAGATTTTTATCCTAAATCTGCTTAGTCATCATTTAGCTAATAAAGCCTCCTGTAGTAAGGGAGTATGAGAAATTTTCAATATGTAGAGATAGATTTGAGAGATAGCAAGAAGGAAGAACAATCAATATGGTAGTGAATTTCATTTTAATGACATTTTTGTAGAAAGAGTCTCCTGATACACATGTCTGATAATTAGCAATATTTCGTAGAGGAGAAGCAGATTTGATGAGGCAAAGACATTTTTAAAACAGAAGACTAGATCATAAGGCAGCATGAGACTTTGTTTTATGGGATATTCTTTCACACAGCCTTCATTTGATTCTGATTTCTGAGGCTGAGCTTTGCCACAGACCATTAGGTTTTAACTGTGAGCTACTGAGATGAGACAGAAGCGAGATAAAACAGCAAACAAAAAGCAGTGTGAGAAATTGAAATGGTCAGCTTACTGAAGTTGCATTCATTTCACTGATATGAAGGAAAAAATAAAATCTGCTGCTGAAGTAATAAGGAAATGCTAGATAATGGTTTTATAAATTGTTCATTTTCTGTCTTGTTTTTATTATGGTAACAATTAAAACTAAAATTGCATTACCAGTGTTATAGCCATTGCAGTGATATTTCACAGATACTACTTGGTGCTTTAGTATTGAGACATTAGTATTGAGTGATAAAGGGAAACAATATGCATTTTATGCTTTTGTGTAGTAAAGAGTTTTTATGCTTCTAACTCCAAAGTTTGAAATTATTCTCATTAACAAAATTAAATAAATGAGGACTTTGGGAATTCACTGTCACTGCTATTATGCTTTTCCTGGCTTATTTGTACTTATTGGAAAGTTTATATAAGTGCAACAATAAGCTACACAACTTAAATGAACATCCCTGGATTAGTAGGGCACATGTTCAGGTGGCTAATGGATTTGATTCTATTTTATCCTGCCTTCCCCAATCCCCAAACTAATGGTAATTTTGAGGTTTATCTATGAATTTTAGTTGTTGTGTGTTTCTGACAGTCACTTCAGTGATTTAAACAGAGTAGGTATAAGTAAATGCTAACTGAATGATTGAAGTTTAATCCTGTTTTCATTTTTATAGGGGCACATTATCTACAAAAAGACAAATATCTACACATACTAAAAAAGACTTGCCGGAATGACATGTCATAGAAACAAATTGCAGATGCCCACAAATTTCTTACTAAATTTGATTATATTTAAAAATTTTATGTCAAAATGAAGAAGCATTAATCATCTCACATACAAAAGTTAATTTACAGATAATCTTACTCTAAAAGATGGGAAATAAAAGCTTATATTTCACATTTGATAATTGTTAAGAAAGATTATTTAGCCCTAGCTGGTTTGGCTCAGTGGATAGAGCATCAGCCTGCCGACTGAAGGGTCCCAGGTTTGATCATGGTTAAGGGCACATGCCCGGTTTGTGGGCTCGACCCACAGTAGGGGTTGTGCAGGAGGCAGCCAATCAATGATTCTCTCTCATCATTGATGTTTCTATCTCTCTCTCCCTCTTGCTTCCTCTCTGGGAGGGGAGGGGGTAGGTTATTTAATTCCTGAGAAATGGATTTTTCCCATTAATGGATTATTTTTTAGTATTTATGTAAATTAAAATGGTCATTTTAACAGCTTATTTTTAAAAAGTCACCTCTATATTTGCCAATTCATTATTTTTTATTTTTAAATCTTTATTGTTGAAAGTATTACATATGTCCCCCCCCTTTCCCCTATTGACCTCTTCTAGACTTCCCCCACCTCCCACCACAAGTCTCCATCACCCTATTGTCTGTGTCCTTGGGTTATGCATATATGCATCCAAGTTCTTTAATCTGTTTTCACCCAACAACCCACCCCCACATTCCCCTCTCAGATTCCACAGTCTGTTCATGCTTCTGTGTCTCTGGATCTATTTTGTTTATCAGATTCCTTATATGAGTGAGATCATGTGATACTTGTTTTCTCTGATTGGCTTATTTCACTTATCATAATACTCTCCAGGTCCCTCCATGCTGTCTCAAAGGGTAAGAGATCCTTCTTTTTTACTGCTGCATCATATTCCATGGTGTAAATGTACCACAGCTTTTTTATCTACTCATCTACTGATGGGCACTTGGGCTGTTTCCAGATCTTAGCTATTGTAAATTGTGCTGCTATGTACAAAGAGGTGCATACATTCATTCTTGCTCCATATCTCTTTGTTAACAATAATAGTGATAATCCTATATAATAAAAGCCTAATATGCTAAGTGTCTGGTCATCTATTCAAACAATCAGAGTGAAATATGCTCATGATTTGCTAAGGCCGCTCAATGCTCGCTATGACCTGCACTGACCACCAGGGGCAGATGCTCTGACCAGTAGGTTAGTTTGCTGCTGGGATCCGGCTGTTTAGGACTGAACGAGATGGGCCAGACACGCCCTGGAGCCCTCCTGTGTCCCTCCCCAGCCCTGATTGTGCACTGGTGGAGCACCTCAGCCTGGCCTCTGCCCTCTCACAACCTAGGACCTCTCAGGGCATGTCAGAGAGCCAGTTTCAGCTGGCCAGACTGACGGACCCCACTGGTGCACAAATTCGTGCACCAGGCCTCTAGTAATAATATTTAGTACAGTTAAGTGTAATTCTACTTTAAATATTAACCTCAAATAGATAATATTAGACATTTTCTGTCTCCCTTTGTAATTAATTTGAAAATATTTAGTAAATTTGAAATTCTGAGAATAATTATATAAAATGTAAGAAATTTAATCATAGCATTTTCAGTATCTTATTCCAACTGGGAATTAATTAATACATGAAGGAGACAGATTAGGAGAAAAAAAAAGTTGATTGTATTAAATCACTTTATATTCAATACTTACATTTAGGTATGCTCACCTTTTAATTTGAGGGCATTCATATTAACACAATGGAATTCTATGCTGCTATAAAAAAGAAGGAATTCTTACCATTTGCAACAGCATGGATGGACCTGGAGAGCATTATGCTAAGTGAAATAAGCCAGTTAAAGAAAGATAAATATTGCATGACCTCACTCATTTGTGGTATATAATGAACAACATAAATTGATGAACAAAAATAGAACCAGAGGCATAGAAGCATCGAACAGACTGTACAACCTATGAGGGAAGGCGGAGGGTGAGGGGGTTAGAGATCAACCATATGAGCAAAACCAATGGACACAGACAACTGGGGAGGGAGTGAGGGCTTGTGCTTGAGGAGGGAGGATTTGGGGAGAGGTCCATGGGGGAAAAAAGGATACTCATGTAATACTTTAAACAATAAAGAATTTTTTTAAAAAGTTCACAAACTTAATAGCATTTATCTGAATATATTATTTTCTGCTACAATTCCATAAATAATACAGTTGAAAGAATCATTTTATAATTGGAACATGAATAGACACTGTTAATTCAATGATAATACTATAATTTAAATTAAATACACTTTACCACTTTCCTCAAAATAATTACTGTTGTGTCTAATTTATGCTACATATTCTCAGTAAATCACTTCAAAGACATTAATTCTACCTATTAAATGATCCTTTTATATCTGGGAATACAATAGCTTTCATCTGTGCCACAGATTCCTACAACTATTAAATTTAATAACGATTAGTTACTTGCACACCAAACATTACTGCCTTTTCACTTATTTGAATTAGATAACACTTTACTATTTAAAAAACCCAGATCTATAAATATTAAAAATAAGAAAAACACGAATTCACTAATTTTAGAAAATTATGACATTTTTTTCTCTCTGTATTCCCTTCTGACTTTTTCTATTTTACATACGATAATAGTAGCATGTGCAACCATATTTATGTTATAAAATAAATTTCATATCCTAAATGTTGAATTGATCAGAAAGAATAACTGAAAATTTATGAAGTAGGTGTCATTACTTAATATATTTCATCAAGTCTTATAAAGACTTACTTTCTATAATTCATGTATTATGACTGAAGGGTCAACCTCTCTAGTAGACTGCATTAGTCATACAGGAAATATTGCTTTGGCAAATAAGCTGATATAAAATGGTTATGAGTACAATTTTTCCTGAGGGGGATAAAACTTTAATCCTCCCTGTTTCAATCTGTCTTAATTATAATGGGAGAGGATGTCTAGTTCTTAGCAGCAGCTCATGCTTCTGCCAGTATTATGACCTTGGGAAAGTTATTTAATGTATCCTAATCCTTCCTTTACATATACATATATATATTTAAAATGTATGGTTCATTTTATTATTAAAGATTTGATTGGAACAGCAATCAGGTTAAAGGATATGATTTACTTGTAGACAATAGTTTTGTAAAGGGGTAAACAAATCAAAGTTTTATTACTAAAAAAGAATAGTGATATAAACAATATTTTTAGAACAGTGTGACCTAACACTCTTGGGCTTCCCACTTCTGTATTATTCCCCATTGATTAGGTTTTTCCTCTATATACTGCACTCTTTTTTCTTTCAAATATCTTTTTATGGATTTCAGAGAGGAAGGGAGAGGGAGAGAGAGATAGAAACATCAATGATTAGAGAGAGTCATTGACTGGCTATTCCCTACTAGGGATCAAGCCCACAACCCAGGCATGTGCCCCTGACGAGAATGGAACAAGGAACCATTCAGTTCTCAGGTTGATGCTCTAACCACTGAGCCAAACCAGCTAGGACCACTCTTATTTTTAAATACTCATTTGTTTTTAAATTATAGTCAGTTTGATTGACATGTTCCAGTAAATTTATTCTCTGATGCATCCTCTTGTTCTAATAAATACAGTATGTGCTGTATATCTATATGGCATTTTAATACATTGCGTACCGCATAGAAATCTCTAAGCCATACGCCAGGGACCGCACATTTTTGGGCAAACTGCACATTATTTAAATCATCATAATGCACTTTAGGTGTTGTTTTTCAATAATTATAACATTTTTATTTATAAAACAATTAAACAATTAAAAAATTAAAGTTCCTGGTACCTTTTTAACGTATGGTACTGCGTAAAACATTTTCCTCTATGAAGAGGGACCAAACAAAGTTTACATAAGTATCTAGATTCGCTCCTTTTTCCATGGGCGTGAAAAACAAGAACACTCGTGAGCGGTCCTTAACAGATGGCTCGCAAAACACGAGAAAACTCCTGAGCAGTACGAAATGTGTTAAATGTATATAACACATATTTTAATGTATTTACTCTGCATAAATTAATTTGATAGAACAATGTGAAAAGAAGTTAAACAAATATAAATATGAACTATGCTTCAAATCATAATTAAAGATATATCCATTTAAAAAGAACAAAAAAGAAAAAAATAAGAAATTAAAATTGAATAATAGTATATGAACACAAGAGAACATTAAACATAATTTAATAGTCTGTTATTAAACAAATTTCATGTCTCTTTTCCAATTTTAGTGCCTGCTTTTCACTTTTAAGATACCACTTGATACAAATTTGTTCTTAAATTTAATGTAGACCAATTCATTTTTCATTTATATTAAGTACTTTTAGTATATTCTACACTAATAAAAGAGAAACATGCAAATTGGTGTAACTCTGCTATGCCCAGCAGCCGATCGGATGATTATGCAAATTAACCCAACAAAGATGGCGGTTAATTTGCATACGTAGGCACCCAGTGACCTGGGTCCCAGGAACATCATTGGCACCTAAGTCACTCCAAGGTATACCCCGTGTGGGCCCTGCGTAGTCTAGGAAGGGCCTGAACCAGGGGGCTCCTGGGCAGGGCCGAGCCTGCGATGGGAGCCAGGGGGTCCCTGCCCAAGCCTAAAGCCTCAGTGAAGCCAGCAATAGGAGGGAGCTGGGGGTCCCCTGCCTAGGCCTAAAGCCTTGGCCAGAGGCTTTAGGCCTGGGCAGGGGCCAAGTCGGCGATCGGTATGAACTACAGAGGAAACACCTTTTCTGACCGCTCATTGGCTAAGCTACCTATATGGCACTGGTAATATTCTTAGTAACTTGGGTAATAAGAATACAAAAAGGTGATCTAGGGTTTTTCCGCCACACTCCTGGAGAAAAAGAACGAAGGTCCGCTGCTGGAGGGCTAAGAAATGTCATATCCTGCCCTAGCTGGTTTGGCTCAGTGGATAATGCCTTGGCCTGCTTACCACAGGGTCTGGGTTTAATTCTGACCAAGGGCATGTACCTAGGTTGCAGGCTCCTCCCTGCCTGGGGCCCAGGTCAGGGCTCATGCAGGAGGCAACCAATCAAAGTGTTCCTCTCACTTTAATGTTTCTCTCTGTCTTTCCCTTTCTCTTCCACATTCTCTAAAAATCAATGGAAACATATCCCCAGGTGAGGATAAAAAAAAGAAAGAAAGAAAGAAATGTCATATCCTATGAAAGACACATCTTGAAAATGCCTAAAGAAAGTTGTCATTTTTTGATGGTGAAGGGACTGGAGTCCATGTTGATGAAAACACCTTGGTGGCTGTGGTAACTGGCAGTGGCTGTAGCAGCAGGGTGATGGAGCTGGTGCCTTCCCCTGATCAGCCTGGTCGCCTCCCAAAAAGGGAGGCCAAACTGCGGCTTAGGCCCACTCCCCAAGGGAAGCAGGGAACTGGCCTTAGCCATCAGTAGAACATCCCCTGAGGGCTCCCAGTATGTGAGAGGGGGCAGGCTGAGCTGAGCCCGCTCCCCCCCCACACACCCCAGTGCATGAAATTTGTGCACGGGGCACCTAGCATTATATAAAAACCTTCCCCCATGCCAATGTCAGAAACATTTATAATTTTCTATTTTATATTTTTTTAAATTTGATTTTAACATTTAAGAACTTGATCCAATAGCATGTAATTTCTATTAATGGTATGAGGTAGGTATTTAATTTAATTTTTATTCACATGAGTAACCAAATCTTCTAGCTCCAATAACTGAATAATTCTGTTTTTCTCAATTATTCTGCATGGCCAAGTATGCCACATATCAAAGTTCCCTTGGTAAACTTATTTCTGCACCACATTTTCTTAATAGCTTTGTTTTAAAATCTGGTAAGGGTCTTTTTTCTTTATTCTTCAACTATAGAGGTTTCTTGGCTATTATTTGCATGGGAGCATAGCTTTCCATTTTTACTTCTAAACTCTGACAGAAACAACAGTGGAAGAGTTCATCTCTTTCATTGTGACTCCTAGGCCTTTAAGACTTTGTATAGGAGAGTGGAGAAGAGATTAGAGCAGGCAGGATGATCAAATCTTACAGTTCACCCCAGGAAGACATGTAGGCTGCCCTTATATTAATCTTATTTGCATCTGAACCTTCATTTTGGGCCACAGGAGACAGTTTCTACAATAAATAGGCAGGAATCAATTGTTTCAAAGGAAGAAGAAGAGAGGCAAAAAGATAATTTAAGGAATGTTTTGCTAACCTCTATTCTCTCATGCCCAGCATCCTTTGAATCGGTTCTATTCTCCATCCAACACCACTATGTCAATGGATGATAAGCATTTGTTCCAGAATTTGCTCAGATTCAATGATAATTTATTTTTGTTAATTCCTACCATCCGTGTTTCCCCTTACAATTCTCACGGTAACAGGAGGGAGGTGGTGGAAGCAGCTTTCCTTTCTAGTTGACCATCTCGACAGGAATTACAAAAGTTGTCCTTACTCTTAACTATCTGGAAATATTATTCAACCTAACCCTTGCCATGGTTTTGTGGAATAGTTGCATCTCCCTAGGTTTAGGAAAATGCTTTATTCCCTTAAAATTCTATAAACAGCCAGAGATTGATTGATTTATTTGTTTGTTTGTTTATGTCTATTGTATCAAACATTTCGTATGAACTATTCTCGATTTTCTTGCCCCAGTCTTTATTTTCCATTCACTACTACATTGTTAATGCCAATGAACTTGATGAGGACTCAATTTCACACAGCCTGCCAGAAATGCTAATAAATGTCAATGCAAATCATTTCACTAATGGGAGATATGAGCTAGTGAGTAAACTATCCATTCTCATCTGAATGAGCTCTCTTGAATAATAGTTTATATAGCTTGTCCAAAGATAGTTCTATGAGATGGAATAATCAGTTGCACTTAGAGAAAGCCACATCAGTAATACTTCCTCCTATAAGCCCTTTCTCCTAATCAGTCTCACCCTTGCTTCCTGAGATTACCGACATTAGTAAAGCAGCACATACATATTTGACTCAGGCTCTGATTTTTGGGGACCCATCTAAGACTTCTACTCTTCATTGATCAGACATAATCTGAAAATGCAAGTGTTCTTTAGTTGATGAATGACCCTTCCTTATCCAAGTATAAATTGTTTCTATGATAATTTGCATGATTTTCTTTTTCTAGGAAAATATATATTTATTTTTTCACATATAGGGTGGGGAAAAAGTAGGTTTACAGTTGTGAGTACATGAAACAGAGTTTATTCGTGTATCATTATAATTTATTGTACTATTTTTCCATACTTACAACTGTAGACGTACTTTTGCCCCACCCTGTATACCTACAGAGATCAGCACACAGAAACCATTAGCAACAGAAGCCAGAAGTGAATCAGAGGACATGAAAGTGTATTTGATTAGTAGATACAACTTGAAGAGCCTCAGTGGTTGAGATTGGTTTTAGTGTTATGACCACTGACTAGAAAATTGCTGAATAATATATGGAAACAATAATGCTGCTCCTACCCCACCCTTCTCTGCCACTGTTACCCTACCCTTCTCTGCCACTCCTACCCTGCCTGTCTCTGCCACTTCTCTCCTGCCCATCTCTGCTACCTTGGCTCCGTTGCTTGGCTTCCTTCTACAGTGTCTTCAGTCTTCCCTCCCAGCTGGTATATGCAAATTAGCCACCATCTTTGTTGTTGGTTAATTTGCATATCACTCTGATTAGCCAATGGTGGGTGTAGTGAAGGCACGGTCAATTTGCATCTTTGTCTATTATTAAATAGGACTAGAGGCCCGGTGCACAAAATTCCAGCGCAGCCTGTACTCTCTCCAATCTGGGACCCCTCAAGGGATATCCAACTGCCAGTGAGGGATTGGGCCTAAACCAGCAATCGGACATCCCACTCGCAATCCGGGACTGCTGGTTCCTAACCGCTCACCTGCCTGCCTGTTCACCCCTAATCACTCTGCCTGCCTGCCTGATCATCCCTAACTATCTCTGCCTGCCTACCTGATTGCCCCTAACTGCCTTCCCCTGCTGGCCTGATCACCCCTAATCACCTCTGCCTCAGCCCCCGTCACCAGAAGGACGTTTGGTCTATCTGGTCTAATTAGCATATTATCCTTTTATTAGTATAGAGAACTATGATGCTGTTATTTAAAAGTGCTGTTATTTAAATGAAACACTGTATTTTAGAAAATATGTTAACCAAAGTATTAAAGTATAAAGGAGCAAGTTACAACTTGTTGAAACTGGCAAAGAGTATATGCATTATTTTGTGTATTTTTTCAACTTTTCTGAAAGTAGGAACTTAATTTTAAAATAAAATGTTAAAAGATATAAATAACTGTCCAAATAAAATCAAATGCATGCTTGATAAACTAAAAATTCTTAGCAATTGAATTATAGGCATCTCAGTTTAGATTATTTTTTAAAGTATGTGCATTTCCTGAATCTTAAAGAAGGATAGGACAGATTTATTCATATGAGATTTAAGCAGAACCTACCTGGTTCAATAAGTTTATGCATTAAATTTTATATATATATGTAAGGATATAATAATTAAAAGGTGAAGCAAAAATGAAGCATACTAAAATGGAGACTAAATATCAAAAAAGCAGGGGAAAAAACAGACTTCAAAATGATTCAGATAACATTGTTATTAACCTTGTAATTTAAAACAATTGCAATTATTATATTAAGAAAACACAAAAGAATGTATGGACTAAATATATGAATTAGTGAATGTAATTAAATAATTAGAATCTAAACTATACTTTTAAAATAATCTGAAATTAAGAATTCATTGAGTGTGCTTAATAGCAGAATACAGAATTATTCATCTAAAAGACTACAGAACTTAAAATTATAAAGAAAAACTAAAGAGATGGGCCAAAAAAATTAAAGAAAATATGCAGAAACAGGCATAGGAAAGCTATGAAATAAAAGAAAAGGATTTAAGTTTAAATGGAATTCCTGATTCAAATGAGAGTGAGACTGAGGCAGAAGCAATATTAAAAAAGGTAATGTCTAATTAATTTTCAGAACTTAAGAAAGACTACCCCACAAAATTAACAAGCTTGAACTGCTCCTTAAAGAAAAGAAAAAAAAAAACAAAGTCACACATAGATATATGATAGTCAAACTTCCAACAAAAATGAAGACAAAAATCTTTAATACAGCAGAATAAGACAATATTTTTACACAAACAATAAGTCTTTGACTCACTCTTCAAAAGAAACTATAGATGTCAAAAGTCAAAGGAAAGACATTTTAAATGTTAAAAGAACAATATAACCTAGAATTACCAGAACTAAATAATTTTGACAGATGAAAGTGAATTACATACTTTTCTTATATACATTGTTGAAATATAAAAAGCCTGGAAATCAAAGTTCTAGCATTTCCTCTTAAGTGGAAAAAGTAAAGAAAGAAAAAAAAAAAACTAAAGGAAGGTAGAAGGAAACAAATAACAACCAGTACAGAAACAAAGAACAAAATAAAAAAGCTTAAACAAAAAATTTAGAAAACCAATGTTTCTTTGAAAAGATTACTAAAATGGTGGAACACCTGGAAAGACTAATCAAGAAAAAGAGCAGATAATAAACTAGATACTAAAGGTACAATAGCTTTTTAGGAATTATGCTATTAGTAGTAACATTAGGGCAAGTGGAAAATAATAGTGAATCTAGAAACAGACCTTAACATTCTTTTCTATATCCAAAGTACACCTAGAGCTGGAGTATATAGAGCATTACTGCCTAAAGGCATGTTTAACTCAGATCATGAGGTGTTGTGATAGCATACCAGCTTTTTTAAAAAATATATATATTTTATTGATTTTTCACAGACAGGAAGGGAGAGGGATAGATAGTTAGAAACATCCATGAGAGAGAAACATTGATCAGCTGCCTCCTGCACACCCCCTACCGGAGATGTGCCTGCAATGAAGGTACATGCCCTTGACCGGAATCAAACCTGGGACCCTTGTGTCCACAGGCTGACGCTCTATCCACTGAGCTAAACCGGTTAGGGCAGCATACCAACTTTTAAAAGTTACAGCCCTTTCAACTGATATGAGCATTCATTTTTCATATGTGTATTTCTGTACAGTTATTTATTGGGTCAGTTGGCAAGATGATAGCTGTATCACAAAATTCAAGATTCTGGGGATCACACCCTTATACACAACAATGAGCATACAAGCTATCAAAAGTATAATAGTTAGAAATGAGACTACCCTATTGAGCCAGTTCTCTCATTTCACAAATCTTATCATAGGTTCAAGCCAAGTCAGTAGAAATCTTTTGCTTAACCTGAACAAAACCAGACAAAGACACACACACACACACACACACACACACAGCTATAGAGCAATAGCCCTGGTGAATAATATTGATGCAAAAATACTCTTTGTAATACTTTAAGCAACAAAAAAAAAAAAATAAATAAAAAATAAAATAACAGAATACAAAAAACAAACAAAAAAAGAAAGAATCTGGTTTATTCTCTTGAAACTATCATGGGTTATTTTAAGTCTATTACCCTTTTTACAGGTAGAGCAGGACAATGTCTAACTCTTATCAGCAATCTCCAGAAATAGCGTCCTGTAAAAATCAACTGTAAAACACTGACATGGGATAAAGTTTTACCTTCTGTGAGTTCTGGTATTGAGAAAGTATAGTCATGAGAATGGGACCCAGGTTCACAGCTGTTACAAAAAGGAGTCAGCTATAGGAAGGAAGGACTAGAATGGGTCTTATTGTGTTGGAATTGGTGTCAATCTGAACTCATGGTTTTTAATATATAGACATAACAATAAATATCAGCATGTGTGTTAAAAAAAATCTTAATCAAAATACTAGAAAATCAAATTCATGGCACATTTAAAGTATCATACATCATAACTAGGAGGGACTTACTAGTATATCTGGAATAGAAGGATGGCTCAATATATGAAAATTAGTCAATGTCATACATCATATTAACCTAATGAAGGACAAACATATAACCATCTCAATTGATACAGAAAAACATACAGAAATCCATGTTATGCCCAGCATTTTATGATGAAAACATTGGACACACTAGGAGCAGAAGAAAACTACCTCAACATAATAAAAATAAACATGAAAAGCCCAGAAAAAAATCGTATTTAATGGGAAAAGACTGAAGTATTTTCCTCTAATATAAAAAATGAGGCAATGATGCCAACTCTTGCTACTATTACTCAACATAGTATTGGAAATTCTAGTCAGACCAATCAATCAAACAAACAAAAAAGAATAAAGGCATACAGAATGGAAAAGAAGAATTAAAATTATCCATGTCCACAGGTAAGATGATCATATATATAGAAAAACCTAATAATTCTGCACACCAACATAAACTGTTAGAACCAAGAAGCAAATCCAGCAAAGTAGATGGATATAAAATCAGCATCTGCAATTATATTCCTGTGGACTAACAATGACTATTCTGAAAAGGAAAATAAGGAAATGATCCCATTTACTTTAGCATCTAAAGGAATAAAATACTTAAGAATAGACTTAACCATATACAAGAAACTAACTCAAAATCGATTAAAGGCATAAATATAAGACCTAAAAGTATTAAAATTCTAAAACTGGGGAAAGCTTCAGGAGCTTGGAATTTGTGATGATTCTGTTGATATTACAGAAAAAGAATAGATAACAAAATAAAGAAGACAAATGGGACTGCATAAAACATAAAAATGTCCACATTAAAAAAGAAAAACACCCAAAAATGGTTGAACTGGACACTTAACAATGGTTATTATATGGAAAATATAATGTTTTTTTTTAACTATAATGAAAATAACAATATTTTTGCTATATATAGCTATTGCTGTGTAGCAAAGTAAAGCTTCAATGAATCTTGAGAATAATGAAGTGATAATTAGATTTTTTTTCAAAATTAATCCTGGAGTAGTTGTATTAAATCTATTTAGAGATATTTATAAAAATCCTAAAGCTTGGGCTATTTTCATGTTATAACTTTGTAGTTTTACTAAGATTATATTAGTGACATATGAGACCTTTACCAGGAACATCCTCAGTTACTTAAGTAGATTTCTTACTGATGTTAATTGAGTATGCTGGAAATTTCTTTAGGCTATGGTGGGTGATTTGATGCATATTATTTGCAGACTTTACTTGTTGTTCTCTAGTGTCATCAATACTATCCTAAAAATCCCACATATTATTCATGACTATATTTTCCCAAACATGTCTTTACTGATTTTGGAGAAAATGCTGGACCATAATAGTTTTTTGTTTTTTTAACTCTCTAAAGAGCACTGTGAGCATTACCAGGCAAGGTCTTGGTGATTGCTGTCATCAAAGACATTTTTTGGCTATTATTACTTTCTGTGTGAGCCTGTACCTTTATAGATATATAGGCAATAGAAGACTGAAACTATCTTTCATCTGTTGGTTATTCTTAATGAAGTTTCTTCTGAAATTAAGAATTCTTATAGTTTCTGTAATAGTCCAAATCATGGGCTACCCAAAAACATTGCTATAATCAATAAATATATTAGCTCTCTTAATTTCAGATACTCAGCAAGCTAGGCAAATGCCATGAGTTCTGCTATCTCAACAAAGGTTTTTGTTGGCAAGGAGACATATTCTAGGGGAGTTCAGATTTGTTGTGCTGTATGCTGCCTGGCATGTTTTTATTCCTGTCTCAGAGTGCGGTCCTTCAAAACGCAAGCTTTTCTAAGGAAGGGGTTTTTAATACACGCACTGGGAATATTGACCTTTGTCAGAAAGATGCTAGGGCATTTATGAGTTTCAACTCCTTTGGGTAGTAAAGGAGAATTGGGTAGAAATGTTTGAAGATGAAAGGGATGTAAGAATGTGCCTCCTAGTTATAAATCATTTCCTAAGGGGACTCTTTTCTTTTGATAATATGATAATATGAATTTGGAAGTTTAATATTCTTTATGAGCTAAAATAGCAGGTAGATAGTTGGAATCATTCTTAGAACTCACCTCATATTTAGAACACATCAAAAGATCATTTGCATATTTGAGTAAGACTAGAATTTCAGGGAAATCTAAAAATCTAATACATTTCCTCAAGTCCCTGTCACAAGGCTGATGAATAGTAGGGCAGTGCCTAAGTAAACTCAGGAGACATAACTGCCCCAATGTATTTTTAATTTGTGTAGAAAAAGAAAGGTAGGTATTGTCTAGGACTGTCTTCTTTTAAGGGACCCAGTGTAAAGATTATAGGCTGGGGCATGGGAAGTGTTATTAGAAGCTGAATGAGCCAACTTGTATAAATGTGACAGGTATTTAAGGTTTGTATTCCATACCTATTACTATCCAAAATTTGTAGAGTTGTCATTTAATATTGTGGGAACTACGCCAGGGTCCCCGGATAGTCAAAGCCAATGGGAGCACATAGGCCTTATTGTCAGTACACCAGAATGGCCAAGGACACTCTAAGCATGAGCCTAATCAGGGTGCCCAAGGCCAAGGTACCATGTTCAGGGGCAAGGACATACGGCACACTGTGCCCTTCTGCAGCCAAAATGATTGATGTTACTGTTGGCAACTAGCCTTTTTTTTGTCTCTGGTGTAATATACAGGTTACTGACAAGGAGTCTGCAAGAGAGAGCAGCTGGGCAGAGCAGAGGCTAGAGAGCTCAGAGAGGCTGCAGGCACAGAGAATATCTCTCCTATGCTATGTGTGCAGGAGAGAGTACAGCTCAGATGGAGCTGAGAGCTGCTGCTGTGACGTAAGACTAAGAGCTCATAGTGAGCCCAGATAAAGCTACCATGTTAACCAGCCAGTGTGCTGGGGAGGGGAGACAGGAGAAGCTGCTGGGCCAGAAAGGCTAGAGAAGCCGCAAAGGCAGAGAGCTTAGATAACACTACAATGTGAGGCGGTGAGTTTAGGAGACAGCGTGCAGCTGCTCAGATAATAGCTGTAGGTACAGAGACTATTGCTGCATTGTGGGAAGAATTTATCTGTTCACCAGCCGGTGTCCGGCTGCCTGTCTGTATGGACTTTGCTGTGAAGAATTGTCTTGTCTGATGGCGATGTGGCCACTGGCTTCTGCAATAAACTCATTCTTATTTACCCACAGCTTGTCATGGTTCCTCCATCTAAGACTCAGCATCCTAGGAGGTCCAATCGCTTTCAAACCCGATACCTGTACCTAGTGAGCAGAGGATAAAGAAGGAACTTGGACTACATTCCCAACAGTTAGTACAGTGGGCAGGATTTGACAAGGACCTGCCCTGGCATAGTCAGGAAGAATTTAGACAGCCATGGGCAAACTACGGCCCGCCGGCCGGATATGGCCTGTTTGAAATGAATACAACTATTGAAAAAAAAAAGACCGTACCCTTTTATATAATGATGTTTACTTTGAATTTATATTAGTTCACACAAACACTCCATCCATGCTTTTGTTCCGGCCCTCCGGTCCAGTTTAAGAACCCATTGTGGCCCTCGAGTCAAAAAGTTTGCCCACCCCTGATTTAGAAGAATACATGAACTCGGAGCAACTCAAAGCAGCAGTGCTGAGCAGTGCTTGTGCAGGGCTCCTGCTGTCTGGGACAAATATTTAGAGAAATTTCTCCATGATTGTCAAAGGATAAAATAAAAAATTGGGCACTTGTTCTCTTTCAGAGCACCCGCATTGATCAACAGCCTAATTTATTTCTTCTTCAGTTTCCTAGTGAACACAGGACACTTGTTCACATCATATTGTTTTCTGTTTGCTTTTTTTGCAAGTATCTATTTCAAAAGGTTCTCTTCCTGGTATAATGGCTACATAAGAGCAGCTAGTTGTTTTGGTTATAAGGCCATTAGCATCAGGCTTTCCTGGGCCTTACTCTGCTTTTGTTTGAAGACGGTCAAAATGAAAAAAGTAGTTGGAGAACTGATGGTAAGACTATTTTCAAGTCCAGGTTTTGCTGCATTTTAAATTCTCATTTTCTGACTGAAAGCTGGCCAGAAAACATGGAGAGAATGATTGGGCACACCTGTTTCAAAATTTATGGCTGATCATTTCATAGAAGGATTAACCTGTTCCTGAAGTCTTCTAAGGATTCATAGTCTCTCTGCTTGCAGGACCGCATTAAATTATAAACTATTTTCAAAAGAAAAATCCTGAAGAGAAGCTCTAAATATTTTATCCAGCATTTTCTGCTTTTGAAATCACTGTTTGTTCCCTGTACAAAATGGGGCTTCTTATATAGATCTTAGGATCTTCTTTTCATTTGGCATCTGTTATTTGCATGTGAGATTTCTAGATTACATTCTTAGAACTATTTTAAATTCTCCTACAAATGTCTGTTTATAGATTTGGGGATATTAACAGTAGCTTTCACCTATTACCAAGACCAGAGATTAAAATAAATTATATGGTGGCTATTCTATTATAGTTATGGGTCAACTTTAATGGGAAATTAAACCTTGGGAGTTTCTGTGTGGTTAGCATGGTAGATAAATTAGTCAGATGGAAAGGGAGAGACAGAGTAATGGAGGTCTGTGCGAGAAGCGAAGGGATAAAAACCATTAGGTTCAACTTATTGTTAGGGGACTATAAAAGAAATATAGAGTTAAGTGTTTCACATTTTTTATTTGCCTTGGTGACAGTTTAAAAATATAATTTTGTTATCATTTGGAAGCATTCTCATACCAGATAAAATGAAGATCATTGGATGTTTGGGATTTTGCATTTCCCCCCTTTCTAACCTATCTTTCAAATAAATAAATTTATATCATAAGCTTAAGAATGTTGAACATAATATAAAAGGGTCAAGGCGAATAATCTATTTTTTGAGAAGTAAGCAGTTTAAGTGTGCAATTTATTACCCAATTGGGCAACTATTGCCCAGATGAGCATTGGGAGAGACCACGGGCAGTATTTGCCTGGATAAATTGTTGTTCCAGAATTTGCTGGAGCAAATTGTAAAGTTATTTATTAGTTTATGGACTTATTTTCTGGGCAAGCATTTACTAAAATAGGCACCCAAGTTAGGTTGATAAAGATTGCCTAGGTTCTAAGTGCCAGTAGTTGAACTGTATTGAAATACATGTTCTCAATTTCATAGAAAAGTGTCAACACTTTTTAATTATTAAAATAGGCTATTGGTAACATTGGTTCTAAGTTCACTTCAAATTAAAGGTGAACTCTGCATACTATATGGCCCAGATCTTTGGGAAAATTGAAGTTTTACAATAAATCTGTCTTATAAAATTATGTCCATACTACTTGGTAAAGTATTTAACATCATCCAAAGAGAAGTCTGGCCTTGTCACTCGCTCCTGGGAGATAATTACTAATTCCTTGGATTGTCCTTCCCAATAAAAGTTTGTTTAACATGGGGGCATTGGGACAAGCCAGGTAGTCAAACAATGTGACTCATGGTAGGAGTTCTAGGTCTTGAAGTATCAGTTGGCTCACTGGAGGGCAGGGAAGTGAGGTCAGCCATATGGGCAGTTGATCATGTCCATGTGAAGGAGCGCCAATAAATACTCCAGTTATCATGTTTCGAATGAGCTTCCCTGGTTATTAAAATTACCTGCTTACTTTCACACATGTTTCTGGGAGAAGAGGACAACTGGAAACTCCATGTTTAGAACCTTCGAGAGTGCCCATGGTCTCTCCCATTGACTGATTTTAGTCTGTATCCTTTCACTGTAAAAAAAAAATAATAATAATTGTGAATTCTGTGAATCCTTCCAGTGAGTTATGAAAAGCAAGAGTGGCCTTAGGAACTCCTGAATTTGCAATTGGTGTCAGAAGTGGTGGTGGTCTTGTAAACTGTTCCATGACTTCATATACACATATGTAAACACACACCTTCCTCACTTCTAATATATGAGATATGCAAATTAATTTTTTTTTCAGATGCAACATAATGTATTTCTATTGTGCATAAACACTGGTGGCCAGATTATTATGACTACCTGATGTTTGTAGGCAAATTAGCTATAATTTTGCACTGAAGTTGCTAGAGGTCCAGACCATTGTAAATAGGGAAGCAGGTTGTTTACCACGACAATAGAAGTGATTTTTTTTTCTGAAGATACGGGTAAACAACACATTTTAACAGCCTTTAAACGTGCGGTATATTTGAACACGAGTGGCCAGATTATTATGACCACCTGACGTTTGTAGGCAAATTAGCAATACACTGCATCGTATGGGATATGGAAGCTGAAGGCCTGTTTAAACACCTTTGCAGTTACCAAGATAAAATGTCTCCAATTCGCACAGGAATACAAGGATTGGACAGTCGAGCATTGGAAACAAGTCATGTGGTCTGATGAATCACGTTTCCAGTTGCATCCATTTGCAGAGTGAGAACTTGGCGGAAACAGCATGAAAGCATGCACCCCACATGCATGAGTACAACACTTCAAGCTGGTGGGGGCAGTGTTATGGTTTGGGGAATGTTTTCCTGGAATGATTTGGGCCCTTCAATTCGTGTGGAACAACATCTGAATAGCAAAACATACCTAAGTATCGTTGCTGATCAAGTTCATCCTATCATGTTGATGGCGTATCCCAATGGAGATGGCTTCTTCCAACCAGACAATGCGCCATGCCACAGTGCTCGTATTGTGCAGGAGTGCTTTCAAGAACATGAGGGAGACTTTTTCTTGCTTAGGTGGCCCCCACAATCACCAGATCTCAATCCAATTGAGCATTTGTGGGACGAAGTTAAAAGAGCCATCAGGCAGCTGGTTCCACAAACATCAGATCTCACAGAACTGGACAGTGCTATTCATCAGGCATGGTGTAAGATTCCTCGCATCACCTTTCAACATCTCGTGGAGTCAATGCCAAGAAGAATCGCCGCAGTATTGAAGGCAAAAGGTGGCCCAACGAAGTACTGATGGGGTGGTCATAATAATCTGGGATATATATATCCCATGTTCAAAGGCTGCTAAATCGCGTTGTTTACCCATATCTTCAGAAAAAAAAATCACTTCTACTGTTGTGGTAAACAATCTGCTTCCCTCTTTATAATGGTCTGGCCCTCTAGCAACTTCAGCGCGAAATTACAGCTAATTTGCCTACAAACGTCAGGTGGTCATAATAATCTGGCCACTCAGTGTATGGTAATTCAGTTTTTATAATAGTCTTAAACTTTTATTTGAGGTTGCATACTCAAAGATTAATTATTTATTCTTCTGAGGCTTGCTAATTTATATTCCAACAATTTAGTCAAATGTATGTAAAATATTTTACCTGTGCTCTAGTAAAATGCCTTCACATAGTTGAAATGTATTATAGCTTGTGTCATTATTTACAGGCCTTCATCTCATATTATCCAGTGTTTCTTTTAAAAGGATTTGCATGATCAATTATTTCTTAAATTTAAAATGAACACAAACTTGCTTTAATTCAAAGGGGAAAAACTATGTCTGCAGATCATTTCATTTCTGTAATATTTATGGTTTAATTTTTTTTAACTAGGAAAACTTTATATACCATTATAATCCCCTTTCTACTTTAGCTTCTAAAAAACTGAGTCAAATTGAAGCCCAATATAAAACCTACTTTTCAATCAGATGATTGAAGTTTTTAAATATCTATATTTATTAATATTATCCTAGATTCCAGCACAAGGTATATGAAAGAGTAAATATTTTATTTATTCACTGCAAATAATACAACAGTTTTCTTGGGCCATCATTTCCCTCTTCTAGTGGGATGTGATGAGAACCAGACATCATCGTATTACATCAGATCAGTATTGTCAGTAAGGAACCATCCAAAAATGAACCTGTGCATTTATTAGGATGGAGAGGCATCTGTTGTCTCCCCTTCCCACTCTGAAAACACCTACTGAGAAATTTTATACGAAGGATACTGGGTCCTCATGCTTTGGAATGAAAATATATTTCTCCAGGGAAGATAAGATGAGAATCTTAAACGCTTTACAACCTAGGGATGTCCCCAGGGTCCCACGGGTTTCATGTCCCCTTTGAAAATATATTTCTGGAGTAGATCTCTTTGAAGTTATCATCGACTAATGAGTCATAAATTAACTTCTAAGCCTTGTCTTTTTGCTCTGATCTCATGTTTTCATAAAATTTGCTCGGAGACACTTAATTGTACAGAAACATAAAAACATTCTTTTTATGCCCCCAAATTGTTAATATCTAACCCCCATCCATATATGGTTAGCTTTCCTATTGTTCTGATCATTGTATGATTTAAACTTGTAAGTAGCAGCTTAAAAAAGCAATGAATAAGTAGATCTTCAGCAAAACGTATTCTTTATGTGAGTAAATATATTCTCAGTGAACTCTGCTGTAAATATTTGCCTCATATAATCAAAAGGTCTTAAAGAATATAGTAAGATAAAAATGGATATTGGTGTTTCAGGCATACTTTCCTACCATGCTATTGGCTTAAAAACGTTTTTAATATATTTAAAGTTAAACATTTAATTTTGAGATACTTGTAGATAGGCAGGGGTAAGAAATAATATGGTGAGATCTGGTGTACCTAGGTTACTCTAATGGTATCATCTTGTAAAATTATAATATAATATAGCCATCATGATATTGACATTGATGCAAAAGAATTTCATCACTACAAGAATCCTTCCTATTGCATTTCTATAACCATACTCAAATACCTCCTGACCTCACACCCTCCTTATCTTCTGACATTCCTGTAATATTATCTCTGTTTTTATAACATTGTCATTTCAAGAACATTGTATAAGTATACTCAGGTAGTTTGTAATCCCTAAGGATTCTCTGTTTTTCCTTTCTTTTAATTTAACCAAATAAATCACTTTGTGTTCACTCAGCATAATTCTTGTTGCATATATCAATAGTTTTTGTAATTTTTTAAAATGTCTTTATTGATTTTAGAGAGAGGAAGGGAGAGGGAGAGATAGAAACATCAATGATGAGTATCATTGATTGGCTACTATCTGCACACCCCCTACTGGGGATTGAGCCTGCTACCTGAGCATGTGCCCTGAACAGGAATCAAACCTTGACCTCCTGGTTCATGGGTCAAAGCTCAACTACTGAGCCACATTGGCCAGGCAGTTAATTCCTTTTTATTGTTCAGTGGTATTCCATAGTATGGATAAACCATACTGTAACCATTCACACAATGAAGGATTTTTTTTTTGATGATTATGACTTAAACAACTATATACATCAATTTTTAAGTGTGTGCATGTGTGTGTGTAATAGTATACATTTTTATTTCTCTGGAGTAAAAGCCTGGGGCAGGGTGCATTTCCTGAGTTTTATAGTGCTTGCATGTTTAGTTTCATAAAAACTCAACTGTTTTCCAGAGCAGTTGTAATATTTTACATGCTCACCAGCAATGTATGAGTGATCCAGCTTGTGTCTTATCCTTGACAGCATTTGGTGTTGTTAGTACTTTTTATTTTAGTCATTCTGATTAGTGAGTAATGATATCCATGGTTTTAATTTTTATATTCTTAATGGTAATAATATTGAACATCTTACATGCTCTTTGATATCTCTATATTCTCTTTGATGAAATGTCTCTTCATGCCTTTTCCTGTTTTCTAATTAGATTTTTAAAAAACTGTTGCAATTTAAGAATTTTGTATGTACTATTCTATATAGGCTATACAGTTTGCAAATATTTTCTCCTAGTCTGTAGCTTGTGTTTCCATTGTTGTTGTTAATCTTCACTGGGTATTTTTCCCATCAATTTTTAGAGAGAGTGAAAAAGAGGGGTTGGGGGAGGGAAAGAAAGAGAGAGAAATACCAATGTGAGAGAGACATATCTGTTGGTTGCCTCCTTTACACGACCCGACTGTGCCCTTGACCGGGAAGGGAGCCAGAGACCCTTAGGTACTTGGGCTGGAGCTCTAACCACTAAGCAACATGGGTCAGGGTTATGTTTTCTTTTTTAAACAAGGTTTTCACAAAGCAAAGTTATTAATATTGGATTAGATCCATTTTATCAGTTTTGTCCTTAATAGATAATGCCATGAAAAAGAACAGTTTGTGTGGCTCAAAATCCTGAGGATTTTTTCTAATTTTTTTTGGGGGGTGGTGTGTGTGCGTGTGTGTGAAAGATTTTCATTTTACATTTATGCCCATGATTTATTTTAAGTTAATATTTTTATAAGAAGTGAGACTTAGGTCAAGGTTCCCCCTACCCCATTATTATTATTATTTTTGTACTAAGTATGTATATTACATTGCACTAGCATCATTCAATTATAAAAACTATCTTTCCTCCATGGAATTGCACCTTTGTCAAAGTTATTTGGGCATATTTGTGTACATCTACTTCTGTATCCTTTATGTAGTCTACTGTGGTATTTGTTTATCCCTCTGAAAACCTACACATATTTAATTTCTGTAACTATAAAATAAGCTTAAGAATAATCAAACTGATTCCTACTCTATTTTGATTTTTAAATAATATTTTATCAATCCTGGCCATCTACCTTTCTATTTAAGTTTGGAATTTCTTCTCTATATATCTACAATTTCTTACTAGAAATTGAATAGGGATTACATTAATTAAATATATTTGAGGAAATATTTGAGGAAAATAGACATTTTTACTATGATAAATCTTCTAATCTATAAACACAACTAATCCATATCACTTTGGGTGATTTGTAGTAGTTTTAACTTTTTGAGGACTTGGTTCGTCTCACCAAAGTTATTAAATTAGTGTGTAAAGTTGTTAATGTTATTTATCATTTTGATACTTATACCATTTGCAATGATATTAGCATCTTTCATTCCTAATAGTGATCATTTGTCTTCTCTCTTTTGAGTCGGTTGCTTATGGTTTGTCAATTATATTGATTTTTTCAAAGAAACAGCTCTTCTTATTTTTGTGTGTGTATTTATTTTCACAGTTTCATTGATTTCTGCTCTTGTCTTTATTACCCCCTCCCTTTTTTGTTTTTTTGCTTTGAGTTCCTTTTCTTCTTTTTCTAGGTTCTTGAGGTGTAAGCTCAGTCACTGAAAGCTTCTCTAGCTATATTCCTCTATATACATTTAGAACCAAATCAGACATTTCTATCATTTTTGTTTCAACCACAAAACAATATTTAGAAAACTCAAAAGACAGAAAATATATTGTATTTACCTATATTTACCTTTTTCTATTGCTCTTTATTCCTTTCTGATGTTCCAAGTTTCCTTCTTAACCATTCTTTGAAGGTGAGTTTGCTGGCAACAAATTATCATTGTTTTTCTGTATTTGAAAGTATCTTTATTTACTTTTTAATTTTGAAGAATAACTTGATATAAAACTCTTGGTTGCCAGTTTTTTTTTCTTTAAAGGCTGTAAAAGTGATGTACCATTTTCCTCTGGCCACCATGGTTTCTAAGGAGCTATTCACTTTCATTTGAATCATTCTTCCCCAATAAATGAGGTTTTCTCTCTCACTGCTTTCATTTTTTTTCCCCTATTTCTCTTTAGTTTGCAGCCCTTTTGTGTATCACTTGGGCATGGATGGGGCAGACTGAGGCACTGCACTATAACTTTTTGAGGGGTGGAAATCTAGCATCTCTATTCAGCTTGTGGTGTTGTGCATTGGGTTGGGGCCCATTTTTCCTGTGCTATTTGCAGTGTAGCAGTTGTTTTCTAGAAGTTTTTTTGTCTTACACTCTCTTTTTTTTGGTCCTTTGAATGAAGACAACAGGAATTTTGATGGCTTTTTTTTTTTTCTCCTCCCACTGGCATTTTGGGGTTGCCAGCTTCTTCAATACCAAGTTTGAAAATCATGGGGAGAAACCCAAACTAAGTAACTATGTCTTTCCTTGGGCTGCAGCATCCCTAACCAGTCAGTTACCTTCTTCTTCCTTTTCAAAATCTTAGAATGGTTTTATGTCTAATGGTTTTACTTACACTTAATGGAATAAATATTCAAAAGTATGCTTCCTCTATATTTTTGGAAGTGAAGTTCTTTTGGTTTTGTAAATGGTGCTCTATCTATCTATCATCTATCTATCCATCTATCTATTATCTATCTATCTATCTATCTATCTATCTATCTATCTATCTACCTCTATCTATCATCATCTATCTATCTTTGTCACCAAGATGTATATTTGGTTCATCATTTTATAATGTTTGGTGCATTTTACCCTATATTGTCACTTTTGTTCATACACACCTGAGGATATTTTTCCCATTGATTTTTAAAGAGAGTGGAAGGGAGAGGGGGGAGGCAGAGAAAAAAAAATGATGTAATAGAGAAACACCAATTGGTTGTCTCCAGCATGCACTGAAACCAGGGCCAGGGATTGAGCCTGCAACTGAGGTACATGCCCCTTGACTGGAATCAAACCCATGACCCTTCAGTCCCAAGGCTGATGCTCTAAACACTAAGTCAAACCATCTAGGGCTGTAATATCATTTTTAAACATAAATATTATACACAATTTTTGAGGAACTGTTGACTTAAAGTGCTTTTGTTCTGAGTATATATGCAGAAAATATGCTCAGTTTGCTTATTTTCTTTTATAGCATAAGCATAGCTATATTTACATTATATTTACTTATTCAAAATAAGTAAAAGACCAGAGGGTTAAGTGTTCAGTGACTTCCAAGGTATATTAAGGTAATGTAATCTAATCAGGCAACTAAGCTATATGCTGCAGCATGTAGAGTGTATGAAACTGTTGACCTAGGTTAAAAATAATTTCAGAGGAAATGACTTCCAATTAAATGCAATTCTTGTCTCAGTGTAGGTAGAATCAGCATTGGCAATGCAATTTTTTTTCATTGCAGTAATAAAACTTATCATTAACAAGTAATCAAAGATTCTAAAACCCCTATGACCTATTTTTTTTCCTTTTTCTTTTTTTCTGAATCTATGTTTTTATTTGGGACCTTTTCAGTAACATGGAAACATTGCTAACATTGATAACTATAATGCTAACCCTGACTGATTTACAAAATCAGCATATTATCAGATATTCAGGAGTGGGGATACTTGTAAGAAAAATATCCTGAGCCAGAAATATTTTATGAACAACAGTGCTCATACTGTGGTTCTATAATAGTGACCAGCTGCACCTACTGAACAATCTCATTTGGTTTTTATTGCTTCTTATTTTTAACTTTAGTACTAAAGTGCTGAGGCAGCTAAAGTAAGCACAGAGGTACTTTTAGAAAACTAATCTCTTAAACAACATCCTCTGTTATATCAAATATATTTTTAATGGAAAAAAAGAAGATAGAGTTTCAACACTAACTTAATTTAGAACTTACCATTTTTTTCTTATGAGATGTAAATTTTCTACCACATGATTATTCTTTTTATTATTCTAGTAGGGTAAATATCATTTGCAGAACTACTGCGCTGCTACAGATACTATTTATAGCAAAAAAACAAATGCTACTTTAATCATATTGACACACTTTATAGCTATGCTGTAAAGTATGTTTTTATAGCTGACACTTATGACAGAAAACCAAATCAAACTAAGCCTTAATGATGGCTGTTCTTCTCTTAATATAAGAAACAGAAGAATATAATAATAACTAAAGTATATTTTAGAAATTAAAAACAATTGATTTGTTATTCAAGAACAAGAAAAAGAACTGTCTAAATTTGATTAAAAAAAAACTAAGATAAAAAGAATAAAATATCCATCAGATATATGAATATGTAGTTTATATTTCTTAATGCTAATTAACTTTTGGAATAGTGCACAATTGAAATATTTGTCTCTAAAATAAAGTAAGGAAAACTAGAATTAACCTTCTAAACATCATCATACAGTTATTTACTTGATTCTGTGGTCTTTACTGAAGATAATCACAAGTTAAATAGTGTTTAAGCAATTAAAACACCCATTGAAAGGTCAATTATCTTTAAAAGTGTTCATTACAAAGGAAGCTAGCAATATTTTCTCCATTATTAAGGAGTGTGTGAATTTCCCAAGATATCTTATAAGTGAAATATCCCCAGTGATTTTTTTCTATTCAAAGTGATTATGTACATCAGACTCTGTGGTGGGTGTCAGCATATAAATAAATGGGAACTGGTCAAATTCAAATGGTCTCCTCAACAACTAATCTCATTAATGTTGAGCAGATGATTAGCTGAAGGATAATATCTCTATCAAGTACTGGATGTTGGCTTACTAAAAAATCGTTTCATCCAAGCAATCAGATTTAATAGGAGGGAAAAACTCTTTTGATCTTTATATTGTATAGAATTACTGAGGTAAGTTTTTTAAAAATATTTTTTTATTGATTTCAGAGAGGAAAAGAGATAGAAATAACAATGAAGAGAGAGAGTCATTGGTTGGCTGCCTCCTGCATGCCTCACACTAGGGATCCATCCTGAAACCTGGGCATGTGCCTTGACCAGGAATCGAACCACAACCTCCTGAGTCATAGGTCGATGCTCAAACACTAAGCCACATCGGCTGGACCAGAGATAAAGTTTTTAAAGAACATATTTTGATATCTACATGAAGATATTTTAAATTTTTATTTTTATTGATAAAATTTTTATCAATTTTATTTTTATCAAGTATTTCTCTGAAATTGGTGTCACATTATATCAAATATTCCATTATTATCATAAAACATTTATATTTATTAAACATTTAATGCTAAATCTTTACTTGGTATGGAAAATATGTTCAATTTGTAATATGTGCTTTATATTCATAGATACAAAAAATTTATGTGTGAGTATGAACTTAAATATTTTATAACTAAGAGTTTGTGAATTTAGATATTTTGACTTCCTATAATATAATTTTCATCTAATTGATGACATTGAATTTAATGAATGCAGTAAAAGTAGCTTTTCACTGTATACAGCATTAAATAGAAAAAAAAAATCCTAGAGGCCCAATGTTTGAAATTCATGCAAGAGTAAGCCTTCCTTCCCCTGGCTGCCGGCACCAGCTTCCCTCTGGCACCCGGGACTTCCCTCTGGAAGCCGGGTTTCCCCTCACAGCCCCGGCTTTGTCTGGAAGGATGTCTTGTCTAATTAGCAGATTATGCTTTTATTATTATAGATAAGTAAATAAATGAAAGAGTATCAAATTTTTGATGGATTATTGCCCTTGCTGTCATTATTTTTAGTTACCTAGTTCCTATTTGTTTGAAATATATTTGTATTGAAAGTGTTCAGAAAATGACCATTTTGTAGTTAAGCATAAATGGAAGTAATATTTGAATGAAAGTTTCTATTACTTAGTTAAAGTTTTAAGCCTTTTATTTTAACTAATTATATGCTTACAGAAATGGTTCAAAAATAGTACAAAGAATTCCAGTGTACCTCTTCC
Source organism: Myotis nattereri (assembly GCF_964212035.1). Lineage (NCBI taxonomy): Eukaryota > Metazoa > Chordata > Mammalia > Chiroptera > Vespertilionidae > Myotis > Myotis nattereri. The sequence continues at coordinate 26,072,124 of NC_138077.1, forward strand.
CAAGCTTTACCACATAATGTAAAAAGCTTTGACCTTGCCAAAGGTCAAAGCTACAGAACTGAACTATGCTGTATGATTTATGGCTTTGAAATGAAAATTTAGAGCTGAATATGATTTTGTCCTAGCTAAATTTCAATGTTTCTTTTTCATGAACACAAGTAGTATTTTCACTCCATCTATTGCTTAAAAATGGATATTAAAGTGAAACTAGATATGACTGCAGATTAGGGGCTAATATGGTATCATTAATATGGTATATATAATAAAGAGGTAATATGCAAATTGACCATCACTCTGTCACAAAGATTTCGGTGCCCACAGGGGAGGCAGGGGTTTCCGTAACATGAGATGGCTACGCCCACAGCAGAGGCCGAATTCCCATACGAGCCTTAATGAGCAATCAGCAGGGATCTGAGGCTACGCGTCTCCCGGCCCCCATGGGGCTTGACAGGGTACCTCAGTCTGCACCCCTCACCCAACAGGGCTTGATGGGGGATCTCAGGCCATGCCCACTGCCTCGGCACCAAGCCAGGGGACCCAGTCTGTGCCCCCCATCAGGCAGGGCTTCACAGGTGATCTCAGGCCATTCCCCCACCTGGCGGGGTTTGATGGGAGACCTCAGGCCATGCCCCCCACCCAGCAGAGCTTGACAGGAAACCTCAGGTCACAACCTCCACCCAGCAGGGCTTGATGGGGGAAGTCAGGCCATGCCTTTCACCCAACAGGGCTTGACAAGGGACCTCACAGTGTGCCCCCCGCCCTGGTGCTGGGCTGGGGGACCTCAGGCTGCTCCCCCCACCCCAGTGCCTGTCAGGGGGACCTTAGGCCACACCCCACCCGGTGGGGCTGAACAGGGGCCCTCAGGCCATGCCCCCTACCTGGAGGGGCTTGACAGGGTGGGACCAGCCAGGTCTGGATCTAACCCAATGGGGGTGGCCGGCCAGGTGTGGGTCTCATGCAATTTTGAGGCACACATGGTTGGGCAGGGACTTGACTCTAGTCCCATGGTGTACCCCAGACTCTTACAGGAGGAAGATTTTCATATGCATTTTACTATTTTCTTTCATCTCTGACACTTCTATTATAGAGAAAGGATAAATAGCAATATTAAAATATTTCCTCTAATTAATCCCCTTTTAATGTGCATGAATTTCATGTATGGGGCCACGAGTGACACTATAATTTGCAGAGGAAAGGTAAATTCTCATTCTTCATTCCTGTTTCTTGCTAAATTCTTAAGACAGCCATAGTTCTGAAACTTATTGTGACCTAAAGAACTTATTTCATTCATTAGATGCTTTTGGCAATACAAGCTGCAATATTAGGTTTTTAATTTTTTTAATTTAGTTTTTCAAATAAAGTTGACATAATATTACTTTCAGGTCTACAACATAGTTATTAGGCATTTACATACTATGCAAAATGATCAGATTTATCTATATAAAAAATAACCAATAGTTTTGTCAGTTAAAATAATTAGAACATAGGTATTATTTTTAATTTACAGCTTTATGTATTTCATCAATTCTCCAATCACTAAGAAACATGTAAATTCAGAATATTATCTATATAGTCTATTACTATCTTTGTAACTTCCTCATCTAGAAATAATGTTGCAATTCTTTATCATAGCATCCCAGACACTTTACTATCTGGCTCGAATTTATTTTTTTAACATATTTTTTTTATTTACTTCAGAGAGGAAGGGAGAGATAGGAACATCAATGATGAGAGAAAATCATTGGTTAGCTGCCTCTTGCACACCCAACACTGGGGATCCAACCTGCAACCCAGGCATGTTCCCTGACCAGGAAACAAACTGTGGTCTCCTGGTTCATAGGTCAACGCTCAACCACTGAGCCATGCTGGCTGGGCTGGAATTTATTTTGCTACTGAAAGGTCCTATCCCTGATTTTAACTTTACATTATATTCACTTGTGCTGTTTCCTTTAGCCTTGAAAACATTTGCCTCTATACTGACATGTCCACACTGTACTGCTCTCCTTCCCTTCTATAGATTTAAATGTTCCGTATTCAACACTCTGATATTGCTTTGGTCATAACACAAGAAGAGCACTAACACATTGTTCTGTATTTAGCTTTACGATCTCTTTCCTCTGCTACATAATGAATCTCATCAAACAAGGGTCATGAAGGCATATTTGTATCCACAAAGCACAGCATAGCTTCTGGAATGTGGCAGATAATCAATAGAGATTTTGAGTCAATAAATTTTTAAGAAGTAGGATTTCATAACTAAGTTAAAGTGTTGAAAATGATTATCATTCACAGATCTTTGGTAAAAATAGCACATTTTATTTTTTTTCACTTTACATCATGGTTATTTATTTTATAACTGGAAGGAAGTCTGTAACTCCTATTCTGCTTCATCGTTTCTTCACTCTTCTCCCCTATGGAAAACATGTTTATCCTCTGTATCTATGCCTGTTCATATATAGTTTTGTCTTCATAGATTTCACATAAGTGAAATCATGTGGTATATATCTTTTGCTGTCCGACTTATTTCACTTAGCTTCATATTCCCTAGGTCTGTCTATGTTGTCATAAAGGCAAGATTTAATTCTTCCACTGTATATACACACAGCATTTTCCTTATCCATTCATCAATTGATAGACATCAAGGTTACTTTCACGTCTTGGCTGTTGCAAATAATGCTACAATGAATATAGGGGCGCATAAGTTTTTGAATTGTTTTTATTTTGTTCAGATAAATACCCAGAAGTGGAATTGCTGGGTCTAGAGTAGTTCGAATTTGAGTTTTTGTGAAATCTCCATACTGTTTTCCACAGTGGCTGCACCAGTTTACAATCCCACCAACATGCATGTGGGTTCCCTTTTCTCCAAATTTTTGCCAACACTTGTGATTTGTTAACTTTGTGATAATGGTTATTTTAACAGGTGTAAGGTAATATCTCATTGTGGTTTTGATCTGCATTTCCCTGATGGTTAGTGATGTTTAGTACCTTTTCATATGTCTGTTGTCTTCTTTGGAGACTTTTCTATTCAGTTCCTCTTCCCATGCTTTGGATTTTTAATCAGGAAGATTATATGTTCCATTAATGCCCCTCACCCCCCAATTTTAAAATGTTATTTCCCCTTATTTCATTTGTTAGCTGTTTCATCTAAGTCATAGAAAAACAAAGCCATTTCTCTTAATCTTGAAAGAGTAGTCCTATGTAGGACGACTTCTGTGTGGGCTGTAAGTGCCAGGTAACTTTGGCTGGCTGAAGTAGTCATGCATAGCACTAGGGGGGGCATGGTGGCTTGTGAGGTGCCCTGGCACTTTGGCTGGCACAGTGGGGGCAACGCAGCCCAGGGCTCACTGACTTGGCCTTGTAGCTTGGCTATAATGCTTGCTCTATGCTCCCAACCAAGCTACGTAGGTGGAGGTGGAAACAAACAGTGATGCTCCCTGGCATCCTGATCAGGGGGTGCCTGCAGTTTCCCACCCCCTGAGCATGCTTCTTGGGGGACTAACTTGATTTTTTTACGTGTTGTCTAGGTTCTCCGTAAATCAGTTTTATCGCTGTGCCCCAGGGCGGCTGAGTCTGCATATGCACCCCGTAGTGCCGTCCCTCCTTCCTAAGGTGCCCATTGGGTAGGGTTCCCATGGTTACCGCATCTCCATCTCTCCTACCTTCTCTATGTGGCCTCTTATTTCTTGGACAGAAGCTGTTCAGTGAACTCTAAGTTTTTCAGAAGGAATTGCTTTATGTATTGGTGTACATTTAGTGTGCTGTGATCTTCCCACATTGCCATCTTGGACCTGCAATAGCATATTTTAAATATTAACCAATTCAATGTTAACAAAAGTTACATAAATATTTAAATGAGAAGCTAGCAGAATATTTTTTTATGTGGAGGTATTACCTGGAAGAGTAATTTTTCCCCCTGAAAATTAGTATTTTATTTACTCTCTTATGTTAAAAGTGTATTTGAGTAACACTGCATGCAATATAAGACAAGATAAATGCAGAAATGGCAGCAGTAGATCTTTTAATTTCTATTTGAATAATAAATGAAAATAGTGGTTAACATTGTTAGAGTACTTACTGAAGTTAGTTCTAAATCTTTGCATGCATCAACTCTTTTTATCCTTGCATGCTTTCTACGGTGAAGATACTATTATTCTTCCTGTTTAAAAGATGCAAAGCTGTGACAGATAGAGGCTAAATAATGTGCCAATGACTGCATAAGAAGTTGTAGAGCTTGGCAGCCAGAAGTCCTGCTTAAAATTCTGAGTTGCTACATACTACATTATTTTACTTGTATTGACATAAACAAGCTGTAGTAGGTGCAGTGTGGTAAAGATAACAGAAAAGCCTGTACAATAATATCCTAAACATCTAGGCACAAATAACAGCTTGGATTGTTAGATCCAGTATATGATTTGCTATAGTTTTGTCTATTTGATTTATTTTGAAATTTTCCTCCTCCTCCTCCTCCTCCTCCTCCTCCTCCTCCTCCTCCTCCTCATTATTATTATTCTTTGTGATCCTTGTTTTTCCCCCTAAACATATACACTTTCTCACCCCACAAAAATAAGGTCAATGAGTGGGCACAAGAGCATTTCTCAATGATAAAGGTATGGTTGCTATAAATGTTAGGGACTTAATGCAAAAAAATGAATATTACATGGTTTTAGGTGGTAGTCACATTTCAAAGGGTTTGCCTCTCCATAACTCACTGACTGGAGAATACTTCAACTCTGTGTGTACCTCCTAGAAAAGTTCTAATTTTATTTTGGCAAGTCGGGAACAGAGTATCTCTAATTGGAAAGCAATAAGAAAAACTATTTTTTTTTTAATGGTGGTGGTATGACTGTAAGGCCTTAATGCATATTAATGACTCTTGAAATAGATACTTGCTGAAATTTGAATGGGTCAGAAATGAAATGATGCAATATTAAGTTATAAAACAGAAATAAAGCATATTTGCTAAATACCTTCTTCACCAAGTGAAAATATATGCATATGACATAACAGTAAAATGAGTGAAGCATTTTAAAAGGAACTTCTTTTTGTTTATAATCTTCATTCCCTGTTATATGACAGCTAATATAGTATTCATGGTCAAATTTTACGTTTGAGACCATCTGCTCTATGCAAGATATCATGGAAATAAAAAGCTGTTTTAAAAAGAACAAAAATCTTATTCAGAAAACATGTCCCAGCTGTTACCAGTTACTGTGTAATCATCTTTCATTATACATGCTGTATGGGGTATGGAGGACAATTAGAGTACAAACCTGATATTTTGAATTTTGAATTTGTACATCTCTTTTAGGGCTAGATGTGCTCAGCAAGGAGTTAAACTCGGGTTCCAATTGTAAGTCATCAAATGTTTTGCCAAGTCACTGATATTTACTGAGTGATGATTCTAATATTCTAAAAAATATGCTAAATATGGGGACAAGTTCTAAAATTTTTATATTTATGGATTACTAGGTACTAAGCATAAGGCCAAACAAAACTGCAACCATGTTGTTTTGTTTCCTTTTTTCCCCCCAAATGACTTTCTACTAAAAGCATAAAACAGCATAGCAAAAAGTCCAATTCTACAAGCCATACACACACACACACACACACACACACACACACACACACACATATATATATATATATATATATATATATATATATATATATAGACTATCCAAGACCGTATCCCCAAAACTGGTAACGCAGTTACCAGTTTTGGGGATACGGTCTTGGATAGTATATCATTTATGGGTACCGCTATAGTATACTATATATCTAGATAATAGGTAATGTGTAAAGCAGGAATGTAATATATATAATGAACTTAATATATATAATATTTTGTAGTGCACTTCTGCAGTTAATTTTTCTTGGACATCATTTCATCTGGGATAATAAGAGCTGCCGGGAGCCGGTCCATGCTTGCTGTTTCAAAGGACCTGGCATATGTGGCATACTGTTCTTAATATGTTTGCTCACCTTCTTGGCACTATGTGTTTTAACCAAGGTCTCTGAGAAAGGTTGTTTCCCCAGGTAGGGATTTTCCCCTGAAGTTAGGGAGGGAATAAAACCCCTCAACTAAGTGCCAGGCGGGTAATTAATCACTTTAACTACGAACAATCATGCTTAAGCTACATAATCTTTACTCCCTGGAATGGAGATAAGAAACGCCCTAACCTTTGTAATAGAGATTGATAGGATTGAATCAACTGGTATAAATACAGATGTAACAAGACAGCAAGAGACACAGAGAGAGACAGAAATTGGCACAGAACCTACACAGAACGTTCTCTAGAGACAGAAGAACTTCGCTGGAGAGAACATGGCAAAAGATCCTGGACAGAAACTGGCCTCAGAACCTAGAGACAGAACCTAGCGAGAGAACATGGCAAAAGATCCTGGACTGAACCTGACTACAGAAATTGGCAAGAGAACCTGACTAGAATCTGGTGACTGAACCTGGCTGGAGAACCTAGCGAGGGAACTTGGCTACAGAACCTGGCTGGAGAACCTGGAGAACCTGGCTGGAGAACCTAGCAAGACAACATGGACACAGAACCTGGCTGGAGATCCTAACCAGAACTTCACTGGAGATCCTGACCAGAACTTGGCTAGAGATCCTGGCTAGGCTGCTGATCAACTGAACGCTGTCTCCGTGTCATTCCTTCTTCGCCGACTCCGTCCACACCTTTGGGGACCCCTGGACCTGCTGAGGCAGGACCCCGGCAAAGAGCTGACTTTTTCTATGTATAATTGCATAGTTCATTGTAGATATGTTGTTTGCAATCGATCCAGCTATCTACTGCTACATAACAAATGACCATAATCTAAAAAATGTATTGGTCAAAATACCAACAATGTGCTGTATCTAATCCTTCTGTGGACAAGGGATATGCACAGGTCCCAGCTAGGTGATTTTCATGTCTACATTGTATTAACTGGGCTCATTAGTGATACTTAGCTGATGGCAGGCCAGTCTGCATGTTCCCACATGCCTGGGGCTTTCGGGAAGCTCACTGGGGAACTGGGCTCAGCTAGAGTCTCTCAAAGTGGTACCTCCAACTGGTAATTGGCTTTCCTACAAAACAGTTCAAAGCTTCATGATACCAAGAGTGGATGCTTCCAGTTTTCTTAAAAGGTATGCTTCAAATTGGCACAGCTTTATTTCTACCAGATTCTACTGGACAAAGCAATTATGGATCACGACATTTTCAAGGAAAGGACAAAAAATTCTTCTTAATGGGAGAAGTATTAAAGAATTCATGGTTATTTTTAATTTACCACACTAGTCTTTGGTCAAACAACAAACTTCAGTAATTATTATGTAGATGTTTTTGTGATAATATTGGTGAACACATTCAAACAGGTAACATTGATGAGTCAAAAAATGCTGATTTGCTGTTATAATTTTGAGGAATGTTGCCAACTTATTTTATTGTCTTATTCGTCTCGGTTTATCCTAACAGTGCCCAACAACAAAAAGATGTTCCCCAATATTTGAATAAATAAATAACATGGTACTAAAAGGTAGAAAGCAGTGTGAAGGGACAAAAAGAAGAGCAAGAAAATAGAAGAGTTATAGATATTGAAAAATAATAGAGCAATAGAAAAATCAAAATTTGAAAGTTGAATTCCCTGTTATCTGCTTTTTCTCTCTGTTACAACACTGAATATCTCAGGTCCATTCAAATAACTTTATAATCCCACTATTGTATATATTCAAAAAAAATAATGTTCCACTGAAGGGCAACTTTAAAATATTTATTTTTACATCTAAGAGACTTGTTTTTTGAGAACATGCAAAAACTGAGGACTGTGAGTAGTGCAAATATTTCCACCCTCAACTCTTACAGTTCAGTTAAATATGATGGGACACCATTAATGTTTTTGTCAAAGCTTAGAAATTAGAATTGTTAAGATGTTATATGGTCATCTTTACCAAAGGAAATATTGAGAAAACTATAATTACGGAGAATGTAATAGCTATAATTTGGTTATATTAGTATCTGTTTACATATTTACTTAAACATTACTTTTTATTGTAACATCCAAAGAGAGGTCAGTCAGAGATCAAATACAAACTAGTCAGCAGTACATCATATCATCAGGTTAACATTTGCTAGAACAAATTTTTAAAATTTCAGCTAAGTATAGTTATATAGCTGTAGTAAAAAATAAGCCAATATTGACTGTATTATACCATCATAAATATATCTGATAATCTCATAAGTTAAAAGTAAAACTTCAGAATGTCAACAATAATTGAAGTAACAAAAGTGATCACAAGATACCACACAAAGTAAAAATACTTGGTGGACATCTCAATGGCTGAAGTTTTAACTTTGAGAAGCTATTAAATAAAACTATACATGGCACACGACACCTTAAAAAAAGTGGTCGTAAACGGACTCATTTCCAGGACCAATTTGCCAGCAGTTAAAAAATTATTTATGTAAAATGTGCATTGACAAAATATTACCTAAAACATGATATATGTTTTTATCTAAGGTTATAAAATAAGCCCCAAATTATCCCACATCCCCTTTACATTTTGTTATTTATTTTGAACAGGACATACATGATAATCAAAATCTAAGCTTAGAATTTGGAAATTTCCTTCTGTTAGTTTGTTAAAATGAGGGATTAAGCTAGAGGGGAAGGCAAAGTGACAAGATCTCACTGGTTGACTGAGATTAAACTCATGAAAATGAGTGGCTTAAATAGTACATTTGAAGATCTAAAGTTTAAAAATAATGCAAAATCTATTAATTCCATTTTGCCTGCTACTCTCAAAAGAAGATTTTTATTAATAGTTATAAAACCCAGATAAATTTTTTAAAAATATATTTTTATTGATTTCAGAAAGGAAGAGAGAGAATCATTGATTGGCTGCCTCCTGCAAGCCCCCTACTGGGGATTGAGCCTGCAACTGGGCATGTACCTTCGACCAGAATCGAACTTGGAACCCTTCAGTCTGCAGGCCAATGCTCTATCCACTGAACCACATCGGCAATGGCTACTTAGATAAAATCTTGACAGTAAGGAATAATCTTGTTTATAACTAGGTATATATATAATTAGAGGGTATCACATTATTTAACAAGATTTAACGTCTCTCTCTCTCTCTTTTTGTATGTCTCAAGTCTTTGTCTGACTCCATTACATTTCTCTTCAGCATAAACTACATCTGAATTCTACCAAAGACCCCCACTGACCTTAAGCTGCAGTAGTTTGTAGTGCATTGCTGTTTATCCACTCCCATTTAAAATATATTTACTCTCACTTCCAGGCTGCTAAATACTGTGGCAGAAAATCAATCGACTCAGCTGACAGATTGCTTCATAATTTAATGTGATCTTTTATACACTGACATGATCACCATGCCCACTCCCAACCTTGCCTTGGCCATTTTTTCAAAGATTTTTCCATTGTACTCTCCATTGTAGTGGTTAGTCATTTTTGTTTGACAAGAACATATTCCTGGACTCTTTTTAAAGCAGTGATAATGTGATCAGCAATTGGGTGTTCATTATATATGCAGAGATGAAGTGCCTTCATATAGTTATTTATCATTTAGCCTTAAAACAATTCAATAAAGCATATGGCTTCTTTCATTGTTTTTTTAGAGATGAGGAAATTTAGAACAAGATAAACTAAGTTACTTAGCTAAGTTTTATGCCTAGTAAGACAGAAGGAGAGTAAGCCTGTGCCTAAACAGTCTCTTATGCATTCTATGTGCCTCTCTATTAAATATTAGATACCCAAGAGTCTTGACAAATCTGGTTATTTGCCATGTGGAGTTGTCAGTCACTCCACGAATTGACATTGGAAAAGTGATGATAACTTACTCAGGGTTAACAAGGAAAAGTGCACACTACAAATCCAGAGTGGAGTTTGGGACAGAACATTTTTATTATTAATAATTATAAACAGTTAAGTTAATATCTAAAAAATTAATAGGAGTTAGCTACACAAAGCGTATTTATGGAATAGAGAAGGCACTGGACAATGCCTAAGAAATGACATTTCCTAAGTGAAACAAGGATTGTTGCCTGCCTGGAACACAGAGAAATTGGAAGTTTCTTTCTTTCTTTCGCTTGTCAGTCTCCTTAAGTGATTGTTAGTGTATACAATGTGTTTGTGGTATTTTTCAAGAGGTAAATATATTTTCTAATAATATTTAGTAAAAATAAAACATCTCTAATTCTAATATCCAGGGGATAACCCCTATTAGCTCTTTGATAAGTATACTTCCAGACACCTTCTCTACATAGAAATGTATGTATTTTTAATGATTAAAAAAATAACATAATTAACATAATGCTTCCAAGCCTTTTTATTAATGTAACTAGTGGCCTGGTGCATGAAATTTGTGCACATTAAAAGGGAATTAATTAGAGGAAATATTTTAATATTGCTATTTACCCTTTCTCTATAATAGAAGTGTCAGAGATGAAAGAAAATTAGTAAAATGTATATGAAAATCCTCATCCTGTCAGAGTCTGGGGCACGCTGCGGGGCCCAGTGTCAAGTCCCCACTCACCCGCATGCACCACGAAATCATGCGAGACCCAGACCTGGCCAGCTCCACTCCCATTGGTCGAGATGCAGACCCGGCCAGCCCCACCCCCATCAAGCCTTGCCAGGCGGGGGGGTGCAGCCCCAGGTCCCCTGTTAAGCCCTGCCAGGTGAAGGGGCTCAGCCTCAGTTCCCCTGTCAAGCTCCGCTGGTGGAGGGTGCAGCCTCAGGTCCCCTGGCTAGGCGTCAGGGTGGGGGGCACAGCCTGAGGTCCCCTGTCAAGCCCTGCTGGGTGGGGGTACAGCCTCAGTTCCCCCGGCTTGGGCCAGGGCGTGGGGTACAGCCTGAGGTCCCCTGGCCCGGTGCTGGGGAGAGGGATATGGCCTGAAGTCCCTGTCAAGCCCTGCCAGGTGGGGGGTGTGGCCTGAGGTCCACTGTCAAGCCCCACCAGGCAGGGGTAGCAGCCTCAGGTCCCACGCCCCAGCCCGATGCCATGCAGCCTCAGGTCACTGCTGATCACTTGTTATGGCTCATTATGGGAACCCCGCCTCCACTGTGGGCACAGCCATCTTGTGTTACGGGAACCCTGCCTCCACTGAGGCCGCAGCCATCTTGTGACAGCATGATGGAGTGAGGGTCAATTTGCATATTACCTCTTTATTATATAGGATACCTGGAATTCTTTTCCATGTCCATAAATTTTCATCTACAACATAATGTGTGAACAAGCCCTAACTGGTTTGTCTCAGTGGATAGAGCCTCAGCCTGCAGACTGAAAGGTCCCAGGTTCTATTCCGGTCAAGGGCATGTACCTTGGTTGCGGGCACATCCCCAGTAGGGAGTGTGCAAGAGGCAGCTGATCGATGTTTCTCTCTCACTGATGTTTCTAACTCTCTATCCCTCTCCCTTCCTCTCTGTAAAAAATCAATAAAATATATTTAAAAAAATGTGTGAACAGTGTAGTATTGATATAAGAATGATTTGACATATCAAATAAAATAAATATTCTGAAGATGATGTCATTATGTACTATGGATAAACATCAAAGTCAAAAGGAGAAAAGGTCAACTAATTAAGTATGTGGGAAAAATAAATTTTCATTCTTGACTCTTTTTCTTATTCCCATAGGTCTCATAAATTATAGCTGACTGACGATACTATTATATATAAAACCCCAGTGACCAGAATGGCAGAACCACTGGTCACTATGACACACACTGCGGAGGTCAACCGCCCCCCCCAAACCGCTCAGCCCCCTGATTGAGAATGGGGCCAGCAACCAACCTCCCATGGCCCCTTCCCCCCTGCCAGCCTGGCCACCATCAGCCCCCATCAGGGCAAGCCGGCTGGACCCCACCTGCACACAAATTTATGCACTGGGCCTCTAGTTTTATATAAATTTATATTCACAAACTTGGAGTGAGATAAAGGTATGCAATGGGCATGGGCTTTCAAATAATAATGTTTGTAAAGTTTTATGTATTTTAATAAATTACAAGTAAGCTCTACTTCATGACTTCAACACTATCATAAATAAATAGTATGTGAAACAATATGTAGAAAACTAGAGACATACTTGTTATACAGGTATCATAAGGGGTTGATATGGAAGCACCTTATCCTATTTAATAAAGAGTGAATATGCAAATTGACTATCACTCTGCCCCAAAGATGGTGGTGCCCACAGCGGTGGCAGGGATTTCCATAACACAAGATGGCTGCACTCACAGTGGAGGCCGAGTTCTCATAATGAGCCTTAACGAGCAATCACCAGGGACCTGAGGCTGCACCCCCACCCTGGCACCGGGCCAAGGTCCCTGAGGTCGTGCCCTCCACCCCAGCACCAGGCTGGCGGACCTGAGGACACGTCTCCTGCCCAGCGAGGCTTGACAGGGGACCTCAAGGTGTGCCCCCCGCCCTGGTGCTGGGCTGGGTGACCTCAGGTCATGCACCCCCCACCCAGCAGGGCTTGATGGGAGACCTCAAGGTGCCTGTGCTGGGCCGGGGACCTTAGGCTGCTCCTCTCGCCCTGGGCTAGGGAACCTCAGGGTACGCCCCCATCCAGCGTGGCTTGACGGAGGACCTGAGGCTGCCCCCCCCCCCGATGGGACTTGATGGGGGACCTGAGGTACCCCCCTCTTGGTGCCAGGCCAGGGGACCTGAGGCTGCACCCCCCTCCCGGCGGGGCTTGACAAGGGTGGGATCGGCTAGGCTGGATCTAGCCCAATGGGGGGGATGGATCTGGGTTTCATGCGATTTTGAGGTGCACGTGTGTGGGCAGGGACTTGACTCTGGGTCCCATGGTGGGCCCCAGACTCTGACAGGAGGAAGATTTTCATATACATTTCACAAATTTTTTTTCATCTCTGACACTTCTATTATAGAGAAACTGCAAATAGCAATATTAAAATATTTCCTCTAATTAATCCCCCTTTAATGTGCACAAATTTTGTGCATCGGACCACTAGTGTAAAATAATAGAAAATTTTCTGACACTCAAATGTAACATATGGGAAGATTCATGAGCAAAATAAAATTTAAACACATGCCTGAAACTCCTAGTGTGTCCTATGGAACACAGTCAATTATAGGCACAAACAACAACAATTCTCAATGCTTCTGTGAAATTTCACTTCATATACATGACATTAAGCTCAGGTCTGAGGTTTGTTCTCTCTGACTCTCCTTGGTCCTCACTGGAGAGGAAACTTTTTCTTCCTTGCTGTTTCGAAGCCCTTCTCCTTACCCTTTCATTCAATCTCAAAGCAACCATGTGCTATCCCTCCTGTCACCATCTGTTCCTCTATGGTCCCCAATAGCTTGCCTGATTCTCCTGTCATAAGATGTATGATTATAAAATACAGAAAGATGGTTCTTACATTACTTTTGCCTCCTGCTTCTTGATCTCTCCTGCAATGATTTTGTTTTCCATCTTCTGTAGCCAGTTGGTTAATGCCATTACCTTAACTGAAGCACTTCTAAAATCTTAATGTCAAACATCTCATCAACCAACCACCAGTTCTTATCTTTCCAACTCATTCTCTTTAATGTTCTTTATCCCCTCACATGCTACACCATCCCCCAACCTTCTTATTTCCTTACTCCTCTGTATTCATCAAAATTCCCAAGGTGAATCATTATTTTCACTCGTTTGCATACTTATTCCCTTGCCTTGTTTTTCCTTTATTTTACTCATATGAGGAAAACTCCAAACTTCCTCCTACTGCAGTTTATATTCTGATGCTGGATATGTCTGAAAAAAATACAATCATGCTAACTGGTCTCTCTCTATATACATGTATATACATATATATATATACACATATATAATCACAAACTAAAATAGCCCTTAGTACTGCTGCCAAAGCAAACTTTATTTTCTAAACCATTCATTCTCTCAGACCTCTTTGATACACAGTTCTTCCTCTTTAATCTTATTATACTTTGTATTAGTCTTTACTCTGATATGTTGATCCCAATTCTTATTAAGCATAAAAAAGTGTAGCATTTTAAAGACACTTTTCACAAGCTTCCACTGCCATCTCTTTCACCCGTAATTATACATACTAGTTCTATGCAGAGACTGGCATCTAGGGCTCATACCTCTAATTGTGAATTATATTCCATGCACTCTTAACTCCTAAGGGTAATTCTCACTTTGCCTGTGTTAGGCAGCATTAGAGTGGGTATTTAAATCTATTTTGTTTATTGTTAAATCCCCAGAGCTTATAAACAGTACTTGTCATAGTAATAAATGAATGAGAGAGAATGATAAGCCAGTTTAATATACTATTTAACCTGTCAAGAGTGGAAGAACATAATTACTCACTTCTATGGTAGATAGATATGAAATTTAACATTTCTCAAAAGCGATCTTACAAAGGAATCATGGATTCATGGACTTAAAGCCTAATAGATGATCCTGCTGTTTATAGCCTCCTCTAAGTAATAGGAAAGGATATGTAATAAATCCTCTGTTTATTCAGTGCTAATTTGATTAAAAAATTGAAACAGAGCAAATATTTTGACAAATTATAATGAGTCTGTGTGTTTAAAAAATTATGAATGTGATTACAATAACACATGAAGCACTCCTATTTACTTTGAAATGTGTTTGTTGTATGCCACTCAAGGTGTGGCCCTGTTCATAGACTTATCACAGGGGATTCATCCTGTAGTCTTCATATGAGAGAACTGGTCAAGTTCAACAGTACTGACTACATCTTGCCCTCTGCAGCACCATTCTCCCCAAAAGTCATGTCTGATTGAATCCTGAAAGAGTATCTAACTGGTAATCTAGCCTGACATCTTTTTGAGTGTGACTGAGAGTCATCAACGAATCAAGACTTAGTGTTAAAATTGGCATTATGCAATGAAAAAGCAAAATGGTTTATGTTTGTAATAATCATTTTATTCAGTCATATATTTGACTAAAAAGTATTACAAAGGGAGTTTTGCTTAGACAGACAGATAGGCAAGCAATGCAAGCTGGCAGAAAAAAAAAAATAAAAATGTTATTCCCTTGTGTGTGAAATCAAAGCTACAACATCTGCTTGCTTCACCTGCTGGAAAAAAAAAAAAATCCTCCAGCTTGTACTCTTATGGTTAACGAGACTGAACACTTTGAAACACATTTCTCTAGTCCACCCAACCTGTAAATTAAATACATCAGCAATGCAATTATTGCATTGTGCTCTTTTCACAGGTATAAATCACATATAAAAGAGTTGCAGTGCTGAACAACAAAAACTATAATTTATGTTTTACTGCCAGTGCCAGAATCGTCACAATATAAACGAGTGCTGCTGAAGTTGAAAATAGGTTCCATGGCTGCTGTGATGAGGTGATCTCAGAGGAAGGAAAGAAATCAGACTGCAAAGCTATGACACTTTGTGGAAACTTTTTCCGAACTTGTTTCTCTTTTTTGTGCTATCCATACCTTTAATAGAATGGCATATCATTTTTGATAGTTTAGCATTTTGGATTACATAGAATTTTTAAATAAACATTTTGGAAACCAAATAGTAGTCAACTCTGAAATCACTTACTAGAGAATTCTTATTAATAACAGAAGTATATATGTACATATGTTATAATTACAGGTGTATTATATGCTCAATGAAGAAAACATTAAAAAATCAAAATACTAAAATAAAAAGGAAATATAATTCCATACAACCAAAAGTTAAGGACTTTAACATTTTGACAACTTTTTCAATTCTGAGTTTCTTTTAGTTAGAATTTTTCTAAATAATAATTTAGACTGAAAATTCATATTTATTTTCACTTCTTCCTGTCTCTTTAACCCAACAGGATCCTTGTTTAATATTTTTCAAACTAGATAATACTGTTCTTGTTCATCAAATTTATTTTCATATATTTTAACAATTTCTATTTTTAAAGTTTTTTAGGTTTGCATTATTATTTATATATTGAGCTATTTAGTTTAATTTTTCATTTAATAATAAAATATTTACAATTTTAAGATAATTATATTTGCAACATATTAGCCTATGTTTCTATTTTGTATGTTTGATTTTTTTATCTCATATGTTCAACTCCCCAACACATAGTAGGTTTATAAATCATCATCTCAAAATTGGATTTTTCATAAATTAATTAGCTTACAGAACATTTCCTAAATGTGGAGTTTAGAATAGTGATTCTCATGTCTACCTGCATAGAATTACCAGATACTTAGGCCCGTCTTTAGATTCTGATTTAGTTTCTTTTTATGAGGCTTAGACAGAGATTACATTTATATCCCTGAGTGGTTCTAATATGCGATCAGAATTGAGGACTATTCAATTTAATGGAAGTGATTTAAATTAGACAAAATGATTTGGACAATGAAAGCCTGAAAGTATAAACAGGTTGTCACTAATTTAATTTCTGATTTATTTAGTCATTTTTTTTCTTATTTTTCCAATTTATGAGTTTTATAAATTTAAAATGAGAATACACAATTATTCCTGTTAATTATAGAGTACAGTTGAGCCTTGAACAACATGGAGGTTAGGGGCACCAATCCATAGCACAGTCGAAGATTCACATATAACAAGTCAGCTTTCCATGTGTACAGATTCCTAAATACAAATTAAAAATGCATTTGTCCCTGAACAACATCGCTTTGAACTACATAGGTTCACTAATAAACTGTGCAGTTCAAATTAATGTTGTTCCAGTGTCAAATATACTCTGATAATATACAGGGATGGGTACCAAGTTCTTAAAGCTCATTTATTTTCAGGATTTTACCATGTTATGCCAATGGCCAAAAGCAATCCTATCCCTCTTTCCTTGCTATAATTTATTCTAGAGTAAGTCTTATATGGTCTAGAAATACAAAAGAGAAAATATGCCAACTAAAAAACCACTCATTTAAGAGATCATTATTTACCCTCCCTGGACATAAATTCAACATTTATTGAAATGAAGATCCCAAGACTATAAACTCAGATTCTGATCAATGAATCTGGGTTAAGTTCCTCTTATTTTTTTTTTTTAAGAGTACCAAAAGTGATTCTGATGTGGATCCAAAGAGAAGAATCACAGAAGTTGGGGTGGGGGGAGAGAAGCACTGGTTTATCATGACTAGTTTAAATAATGAGCTCTTATTATAGGAAACTAGAGACCCGTGGCATAAAATTCGTACACTCGGCGGGAGGAGGGTGTGCCGGGGTCCTGCCCCAGCAGGTCCAGGGGTCCCCAAAGGTGTGGACGGAGTTGGCGAAGAAGGAATGACACGGAGACAGCGTTCAGTTGATCAGCAGCCTTGCCAGGATCTCTAGCCACAATCTCCCGCGAAGTTCTGGTTAGGATCTCCAGTGAAGGTTCTGTGTCCATGGTCTCTTGCTAGGTTCTCCAGGTTCTCCATCCAGGTTCTGTCCAGGTTCTCCAGACAGGTTCTCCAGCCAGGTTCAGTCACCAGGTTCTAGTCAGGTTCTCTTGCCAATTTCTGTAGTCAGGTTCAGTCCAGGATCTTTTGCCATGTTCTCTCCAGCGAAGTTCTTCTGTCTGTAAGTTCTGTGTAGGTTCTGTCTTCTTGGTTCTGTCTTCTTAGTTCTGTCTGTAGGTTCTGTCTTCTGAGTTCTGTGTTGTTACATCTGTATTTATACCAGTTGATTCCAATCCTATCAATCTCTATTCCAAAGGTTAGGGCGTTTCTTATCTCCATTCCAGGGAGTAAAGATTATGTAGCTTAAGTATGATTGTTCATAGTTAAAGTGATTAATTACCCGCCTGGCACTTAGTTAAGAGGTTTTATTCCCTCCCTAACTTCAGGGGAAAATCCCTACCTGGGGAAACAACCTTTCTCAGAGACCTTGGTTAAAACACATAGTGCCAAGAAGGTGAGCAAACATATTAAGAACAGTATGCCATATATGCCAGGTCCCTTGAAACAGCAAGGATGGACTGGCTCCTGGCAAATTCTCCCTTTTTTATTTTTTAAAAGCAGGCATTAAAAAGAAAACCCCAAATGCTCTCTTGTATCCATTTTAAGAGTAGGATTGGCGCTTTCTGCTATTACCTGAGTCCTGATCTATCACCCCAGGGAGAGCTTGACAATCCTGCACTTTCCCGGGGTGGAAAGGCTGCAGTGGGGTTACGGATAAGGCTCCTTGGGCCTACCATCTCCCATGCCTCTACATTTACCTTTCCGGCACCTTTCCTTCCTCAGAAAAGCATGGATGTATTTCTTGTATAAAATGTTCCATCTGACTGGGAGTAACCTTAATTCCTCTGCTAGCAAGCATATGTGTTAAAAGATCAATACAGAGTCTTATTTCTTTAGACTCAGTATGGCACATCTTCTTAATCTAAAGATCAACACAGAGTCTTCTTTCTTTGGACTCAGTATGGCACATCTTCTCAATCTAAGAATCAATACAGAGTCTTCTTTCTTTGGACTCAGTATGGCACATCTTCTCAATCTAAGTTCTGTACTATCCACCTTCTTACCCTACTTATCCTCGATAGGGGGGTCTGTAGCACCCTGGTGGAGTCCTATCCTTCCTGAGTGTGGGGGTTCTCAATGGGGGGGGCTTACCTAGGGGAATCCTGTTCCAGGGGTTCCCAAAGGTGTGGACGAAGTCGACGAAGACTATCCACCTTCTTCCCACGGTGGAGTCCGATCCGTCCCGAGTGTGGGGCGCTTACCTAGGGGTCCCTGTTCGGGCGCTAGATGCCGGGGTCCTGCCCCAGCAGGTCCAGGGGTCCCCAAAGGTGTGGACGGAGTTGGCAAAGAAGGAATGACACGGAGACAGCGTTCAGTTGATCAGCAGCCTTGCCAGGATCTCTAGCCACAATCTCCCGCGAAGTTCTGGTTAGGATCTCCAGTGAAGGTTCTGTGTCCATGTTCTCTTGCTAGGTTCTCCAGCCAGGTTCTCCAGGTTCTCCAACCAGGGTCTGTAGCCATGTTCCCTCGCTAGGTTCTCCAGCCAGGTTCTGTCCAGGTTCTCCAACCAGGTTCAGTCACCAGGTTCTAGTCAGGTTCTCTTGCCAATTTCTGTAGTCAGGTTCAGTCCAGGATCTTTTGCCATGTTCTCTCCAGCGAAGCTCTTCTGTCTGTAGGTTCTGTGTAGGTTCTGTCTTCTTGGTTCTGTCTTCTTAGTTCTGTCTGTAGGTTCTGTCTTCTGAGTTCTGTGTTGTTACATCTGTATTTATACCAGTTGATTCCAATCCTATCAATCTCTATTCCAAAGGTTAGGGCGTTTCTTATCTCCATTCCAGGGAGTAAAGATTATGTAGCTTAAGTATGATTGTTCATAGTTAAAGTGATTAATTACCCGCCTGGCCCTTAGTTAAGAGGTTTTATTCCCTCCCTAACTTCAGGGGAAAATCCCTACCTGGGGAAACAACCTTTCTCAGAGACCTTGGTTAAAACACATAGTGCCAAGAAGGTGAGCAAACATATTAAGAACAGTATGCCATATATGCCAGGTCCCTTGAAACAGCAAGGATGGACTGGCTCCCGGCAAGGGGGGGCTCCCTCAGCCAAGCCTGTGCCCTCTCACAGTGTGAGAGTCCTTGGGGGATGTCTGACTGATGGCTTAGACACGCTAACCATGGGGAGCAGGCCTAAGCCAGCAGTCAGACATCCTTAGCGCTGCTGCAGAGGCAGGAAAGGCTCCTGCCACTGCTGCTGCGCTCACCAGCCGTAAGCCCAGCTTTTGTTTGAGCAGTGCTCCTTCTGTGGGAGTGTGCTAACCACCAGGGGGCAGATCCTCTGCCCCCTGGTGGGAAGTGCATGTCATAGCAACCGGTCATTCCACAGTTCGCCTGATTTGCATATTAGCCTTTTATTATATAGGACTAGGGGCCCGGTGCATGAAATTCGTGCACTGGGTGGGGGGGGGGGAGTGTCCCTCAGCCCAGCCTGCCCCCTCTCACATACTGGGAGCCCTCAGGCATTGACCCCTATCACCCTCCAATCGCAGGATCGGCCCCTTGCCCAGGCAGGGGACCCTCATTTCCCCACATCACTGGTTCTGCCCCCAACCCAGGCCTGAGGCCTCTGGCCCAGGAATCATGCCTGGGCAGGGGAACCCCATCTCCCTCTGATCGCTTGCTCCACCCCCCGCCCAAGCCTGACGCCTCTGACCCAGGCTTCAGGCCTGGGCAAGGGGACCATCATATCCCCCCAATCCCCGGCTCAGCCTCCCGCCCAGGCCTGATGCCTTGGCCAGAGGAGTTGACCCTCATCACCCTCCGATCACCAATCACCGGATCGTCCCCTTGACCAGGCCTGAGGCCTCCAGCAGAGGTGTCAGGCCTGGGCAGGGGACCCCCAGCTCCCCGTGGTTGCAGGCTCCGCCCCTGCCCAGGCCTAACGCCTCTGGCTGAGGCGTCCGGCCTGGGCAGCGGGGACCCGCAGCTGCAGCGGCCCCGCGATTGTGGGCTTCGCTTTAGGCCCAGGCAAGGGACCCCTAGCTCCTGGGACTGCCAGGTTCAACCATACCCAGCTCCCATCACTGGCTCCACCCCTACTTCCTGCTATCACTGGCCAGGGCGGCAAAGGCGCCTGATTCTCCAATCATGGCTGGGGGGCAGGCCAAAGGCGGCCCCAGGGCTGCCTTTGCCCTGCCCCCCAGCTCTTAGCTCCCCGCTGGGTTTCCGATCACTGTCAGTGGCAGGGGGCTTCTTCCTGCTTTCCCTTTCGCCTCCCTGCTTTGTGCCTACATATGCAAATTAGCCGCCATCTTGTTGGCAGTTAACTGCCAATCTTAGTTGGCAGTTAACTGCCAATCATAGTTGGCAGTTAATTTGCATATAGCCCTGATTAGCCAATGAAAAGGGTATCGTCGTACGCCAATTACCATTTTTCTCTTTTATTAGTGTAGATGGGCACTAGAGGCAAGTCCAAATACCTTGTTTTCTTTTTATGAGGTATATAAAATTGCTCTCTTTCAATTGGTAAAATGTGAGTGCATCATTTGCATATTTTGAATCCCACATTAGCTATATTTATAAAAATTTGTCAAAAACTGATTTACATGGCAGTTTTGTTAGATTTTTCTAGTTAATAATTTGTTGCTATTGTCATCACTTTTTTTGGAGGCTTTTTAGGTATAAATATTTTAGCTGAAAGTTGAGAGGAGTACTTTTGTTGGCTATTCTTCATTTATTATCTTCTGTTACAACCTCACCTCTTAGATATTTATTACATCTTAAAAATTATTTTTATAGGAGCACTTAAAGATATAAAGCTTATATTAACAGACATAAATAAAAAAACACAATTCTAGTAAGGAGCATTAATGCCCCATTTTTCTTCAAAATATACATTATCAAGACAGAAAATCAATGGGGTAACTTTGGCTATAAAGAACATGTTACACTAGGTACAGAACATTCCATCCCAACACAAAGAACATACATTCTTCTCAAGTGACATCTGAAACATTCTCCAAGATAAATCATACGTTAGGCCACAAACAAGTCTTAATAAATTTAAGACAAATCATATCAAGCATCTTTTCTGACTGCAATGGTGTGAAACTAGAAATCAGTTTTTACAAATATGTGGAGATTAAACATGATACCAAACAATCAAGGGGTCAATGAAATAAAAAGGGAAATAAAAAATATCTTGAAAGAAATGTAAATATAACATATCAGAAATTATAGGATGTAACAAAAGCAATTCCAAGAGAAAACTTCATAGCATTATATGCCTACATAAAGAAAGGAAAATATCAACTAAACAGTTTAACATTATACCTAAAGGAAATAGAAAAAGAAGAGCAACAAAAGCCCAAAGTTAGTAAAAGGAAGGAAATATAAGAGAGGAAATAGAGGCTAAAAAGGCAATACAAAAGATCAATAAAACTAAGAGCTGATGTTTAAAGATAGAATTGATAAACTTCCACCTAGTTTCTCCAAAAATAAGAAAAGGCTAAAAAATTATATAAATAGGAGGAGAGATATTGCCAGTGATACCACAGAATTACCAAGGGTCATAAGAGACTACTATGGACAGTTATAAAATACTAAATTGAACAACCTAGAAGAAATGGATAAATTCCTAGAAACATACAATCTCTTAAGACTGAATGAGGAAGACCCAGTAAAAAATAAGACTAGATTGATGACTAGTAAAGATATTAATTGGGTAATAAGTAACCTCCCAACAAAAGTTCAGAAACAGATGGTTTCACGGATGAAATCTATCAGAAATTCAAGGAAAAATTAATCATTTTCAAAATCTTCCAAAAAATAGAAAAGAAGGAAACAGTGCCAGAAGAGGTCAGCATTATCCTCATAACAAAACCAAAGATACCACAAAAATAAAATTATATATATTTTCCAACTAGAGGCCTGGCACATTAAAATCATATACTTAGGGGTGGGGGGGTGGTCCCTCAGCCCGGCCTGTGGCCTCTCGCAGTCCAGGAGCCCTCAGGGGATGTCTGACTGACAAGGAGCGGGCCTAAGCTGTCAGTCGGACATCCTTAGTGCTGCTGCAGAGGCGGGAGAGACTCCTGCCACTGCTGCTGCACTTGCCAGCTGTGAGCCCAGCTCAGGACTTCTGGCTGAGTGGTGCTCCCTCTGTGGGAGTGCACTGGCCATCAGGGGGCAGCTCCTGTGTTGAGCATCTTCCTCCTGGTGGTCAGTGCGTGTCATAGTGACCGGTCATTCTGCTGTTTGGTCAATTTGCATATTACCCTTTTATTATATAGGATTACCCTTATCAACATTAATGCTAAAAAAAAAAAAAAACACCCAAAACCACAACAAAATATAGCACACTGAATTCAATGATACATTAAAAGAATCATAGACCATGATCAAGAGGCATTTATAGTTCAGGGATGCAAGCATAGTTCAACAGCCACAAATCAATCAATGCAATATACTTCATTATCCAAACAAAGGACAAAAATCATCATCTCAGTAAATGCAGAACATGGAACATCCACTGTTGAGGGTAAAACCTCTCAACAAAGTGAGTGTAGAGGGAATATAACTCACATAGTAAAATCCATATGTGACAGTCTCACAGATGACATCATGGTCAGTAGTGAAAAGCTTTTCCTCTAACACCAGAAAGAAAAGGAGACCCACTCTCTTCACTTTTATTCAGCATCTACCTAAAAGCCTAAGCGACCGTTATGACCAGATGACCGGCCAGTAGCTATGATGCACACTGGCCACCAGGGGGCTGATGCTCAACGCATGAGCTGCCCCCTGGTGGTCAGTGCGCTTCCACAGCCAACCTCTTGATCTCCAGCCAGGCCGAGGGCCCCCAAATTTGTGCACCGGGCCTCTAGTAAATGTACAAATGGATTAAGAAATATGACATATATACACAATGGGATATCATTTGGCCATAAAGGAGAAGAAAATCTTGCTGTTTGTAATAACGCGGATGGACCTTGAGGGTATTAGGCTCTGTGAAATAAGTCACACTGATAAGACAAACACCATGTGATTTTACTTATATGTGGAATCTATAAACAGCCACAGTAGCAATAGCAACAAAAAACACATAGCTAGAGACAAAAGATTGGTGGTTGTCAAAGGCCAGGTTGAGGAAAACGGATAATGAGGGTCAAAAGGTACAAACTTCAAGTTACAAATTAAATGAATCACCGAGATGTAATGCAGAGCATGCTGTCTAAAGTTAACAATACTGTATTGTATGTTTGTAACTTGCTAAGAGAGTAAATCTTTAAAGTTGTCATCACAAGAAAAAAACTGTCACTATATATCATGATGGATGTTTACTAAGCTTATTGCGGTGGTCATTTTGCAATATACCCACATATCAAATCATTATATTCTATACCTGAAAGTAATATAATATTATACATCTGCTATATTGCAATAAAAATTTTAAATAATTTCTGGTTTGAATTTTGAAGACCTAGTTACAGAAATACAAAATATGTTTTAAAACTCATATCAAAATTATACATGAAGATCTTAAATAACTATTCTTTCAAAATATCGGATATCACTTATTTTTTAGAATGAAACAATATTTCTCCCTCCCCCTTTTCCCATATGGCATTGAGCTAAGATATTACAGTGTTCATTCTTTCCAGCTGTGGTAATTATGCATCATGAGATGAAATTTTACTCAGCACAATTTGCTATCTAAAATATCTTTTGGGAAATCATTTATCCTATGCCTAGCCCAAAGGGAAGTTTGTTTCCATTCGCCTTGGTTTCCATTTGCCTTATATCAGGTTAATGTGATAGAGAGTTAACATTTCTTTCTTTGGAGATTTTAATATATTTATTTGAAAACCAAGTTCTGTGAAAGAGCACACTAAATAAGATATATCTTCTCTTTGAGAATGCCAATGGGTACATTCAGAGACACTAATCTCGTTTGAAGATAACCAAAGTGTAAGTTTTAACATAAAGAACAATAAAAAAAAAGAACCCCTCATAATTCCATGTATATGAAATCTGTTTCCCCAAATACAAATACAAAGCATCTAGGCATCTTGAATATAACTAGTGCATAGAAAGGTGTATACATGTATACACACTTATTTTTTTGCAGGGCTCTCAAACAGATTATATTCCAATATGGTTATAAATCTAACAATTTATTTATCCTGAGCATAATAGTCATATTTTTACTAATATTTACTGCAAACATTTCCATTTTTCTATGTAACAAAATAATCCTTTATCAGTTAACATGATTAATTTGCTTTAGTACTGTATAAATTTTAAATAATAAAATCAAAGAAATTCTGGAAGCCTTGAGAATAGATTTTTAGTAAACAACATGGATGAATACATTGGCAAGGTTCACTTATGCCATTCAAATGCTTAGTGAGGTAGAACTGGAATGTCTTGCCTGTTCCACACACATACAAAAAGAGCCAGTTTACATTTAATCAATGAATTGTATTAGGGGAAAATCTTTAAATTTTATGAAGTAGAGGAGAATCAAATAATAGCAATATTGTTTTTTGAGTAATTTATAAACATTTACCACCTACTTTAATGTGAAAAATATACCTACAGCAATATATTTTCTTTTTCCTTTCCACTCAAACTTCTCTCCAACCTCCTACTCTCATTTCCTTTTTTTTTTTTAATTGTTCAGTGAATGTACTACTTGTCAAAATCAGTGGATTGACCATTGAGAAGAAGGAAGTATTCATTTCTTTGCTCAGGTTATTTAACAGTGGAGAAGAATTAATCATTCAGCTCCCTTGGGATCCTGCATGCATTCTGTGAGATATAGATTGAGGACAAAGATAAGAATTTTCTTCTGCCCTTTACTGATACTTTCAATCCTTTATTCAAGTATGTTTCCTCATTCTTACTATAATTTCATAAAACTCCCAGATATTCAATGAATATTTATTATATCACTAATTTAAGTAAGATGATAGCAAAGTTAAATGTACTCTGTCTAGGAAACCATTCTATCATCTACTAAGATTTCTCCAAAATATCTTAAATATTTATTGTAGGAAAGTTTGACACACGAGTTCATAAGAATTAACCAATATATGAATGAAATATATATATATATATATATATATGTTTTTATACACATATATAATAAAACAAAAAAAATGAAAATGGGCTGGAATTAATTCACTGTCAGAATACTTACTACTTTATAGGAATACTTTACCCAAAATTTGAAAATTTGTTACTGATAGGAATCATAAATTTTAGTTTTCTCTGCCATGGCCCATCATCAGGTACCAAATAGCATTAATGAAAACAACAACAACAACAAAAAACAAACCTGTTTTACTTGATACTATCTGATTTTGTCCAAATTGATGGTTTCAAATTAATGGCTCAGGCTTTTGAAATATATATTTTTAAAATCATGTACCAGAAATGGTAAGAAATACATCATTTTTACCCCATTCCATTTTGTCAAGAACTAACTATTAAGGGTCTAGAGTTGATGCTATTTACAAGCTAAAAACTTGGTCTTTTTTAGAATGCTGGGATGAAGGCAGAGACACCATGATGGTCAGAAACAAGGGACGCTTACTCAGGGTAAAAGCAGTTGCCAGAGGAGTGGAAGTGAAGAGAGGAGGATGGAAGAAAAGTCATAAAATGAGTCAGTATTAGGTTGGTCACATTTGTAGTCCCTTGGGGCTCAATATTTCTGGGATCTTCTGAAAAGAATGAAAAATGCCTTTTAGAATTATCTCTGTGACTGAGTGACATCTCCAAGATGGCAACAATGTCATTCCCAATTTCACTCTCCCTCAAAAGAATAACATCTATTCATAGAAAAGACATCACTGATAAAATGCTAGAACATGAGAATGAGGCTGAAATATCCCCTTACACCACAGAGATGGAGACAGACCCCATTGGAAGGGTAAGATGAGCAGCAGCAGGTGAACACCTTGTCCCTCCCCGACGCTGGCACTACATCAAATAGTCTCTCCTGAACCGACAGTTCCTCCAGAGGGAAAAGAGAGCCCAAGGTGCACATTCACCTCCTCAGTGGTATGGGTCACTTCTCAGGAGCCCCCAGTCTAGTGCTGCCTCACAGGGTTTGTGCGGGAAACCCCAGGATCTGGCCACTGTGAATCAGATTGTGAAGGAGAAGGAAGGGCTCACAAAAACCAGTGCTTGGACCTCCACAGTCTGAGCTCCTACCTGTAGTACCCGTATAGTAGTCCCCACCAGTGGCTTTGCTCATTTGATTGATGGCAGTCTGACAGGATATCCAACAGCTTTGCCTGATTTGGGACCTTAAATGATGAGCCTTACCAGGCCTGGTCAGCCTTCTCCACACTCACCCTGCCCTGGCAGGGGAATTGAGTCATAGCCCCATCCAATGGTGAGTATAGCTCCCACCTCCACCAGCCAAGGAGGCCTAGCCTGACCATCTGAGTCTGAGAAGTGGCTGGTGTAGCAGCACTTCAGCAGAGAGCATGGATTATTTGTTTAATTCTACCAAACATTTAAAGAACAATTACCACCAACCATCCTCAAACTCTTCCAAAAAGTAGAAGAGGAGAGAACACTCCCAAATGTATTTATGTTGCCATCATCATCTTGATATCAGTCAAAAGACCACTACCAGAGAACTACAGACTAATATCCCCAGTGAATGTAGATACCAACATTCTTAATATACCACTAAACTGAATTCAGCAGCACCTTAAAACAATCATTCACCATGATTAACTGTGATTTATCCCTATGTTGCCAGGATAGTTTAATATATGAAAATCAATGAATGTGATACATCAAAGAATGAAAGAAAAATGTATACAATCATCTATATAGACACACACACAAAACCATTTGCCAAAATTCAGCATCCATTCATGAAACAAGCTCTTAACAAATTGGGTATAGAAGGAATGCAGCTCAATATAATAAAGATCATATATGTTATGGTCACAGCTAACAATATTCAATGGTGGAAGTTTGAAAGCATTTTACTAAGATCAGGAACAAAACAAAGGTGTCTATTCTCTTCACTCCTATTCAACATGGTACTAGAATTCTTAGCTGGAGCTACTAAAAAATAAATAAATGAAGAGATAAGAATTGGAAAAGAAGTAAAATCGTCTCTATTTGCACATAATATAATTTTATACTTAGAAAAAATAGGGGGATAAGGACACATATGTAATACCTTAATCAATAAAGAAATTAAAAAAAAAAATTCTAAAGACTCCAACAAAAATGATTAGATCTAATCAACATATTCTGCAGGGTACAAAATTAACATACAAAATTGTAGTGTTTCTATGTACTGACAACAAATATCTGAAAAAGAAATAAAGAAAATCCCGCTAATAATAGTATAAAAAAATTAAACCAAAGAGGCGAAAGATCTATACCAAGCATGTCAAACTCGCTGCCCATGGGCCGCATGCCCTTTTATTTGGCTTGTGTTAGCCTTTGATCTACACTGAAACTACAAAACCATTAATGAACGAAACCAAACAAAACATAAATAAATGGAAAGGCACCCCGTGTTCATGGATTAGAAATTTATATTGTTAAAATGTCCACACAGCCTAAATCCATCCCCAGATTCAATGCAATCTCTCTCAAGATTCCAATGGCATGTTTTATGGCAGTAGAAAAAATAATCCTAAACTTATATCCAACCACAAAGAACATTAAAATCCTGAGAAATATTACAGACAGAGGCATCACAGTTCTTGATGTCAAGCTATATTATATAGTTACAGTAATCAAAACAGTATAGTAAAACAGACACAGACCAATGGAACAGAATCAGGTGCCCAGAAATAATCACATGCAAATATGGCCTACAGCGGAAACCAGTTTGGCTCAGTGGATAGAGCGTCGGCCTGCGGACTGAAGGGTCCCGGGTTCGATTCCGGTCAGGGGCATGTACCTGGGTTGCGGGCACTTCCCCAGTGGGGGATGTGCAGGAGGCAGCTGATCGATGTTTCTCTCTCATCGATGTTTCTAACTATCTCTCTCCCTTCCTCTCTGTAAAAAATCAATAAACTATATTTAAAAAAATTTATGGCCTACAAATATTTGACAAGAGAGTCAAAAACACTCAGTGGAGAAAAAACAATACCTTCAATAAATGGTGCTGGGAAAATTGGATACTCACATGCAAATGAATGAAACCAGACCCCCATCTCATACTACTTTTCAAAATTAACTTGAAATGAATTAAAGAATTATATGTAAGACCGGAACCCACAAAAATCGGCAATATTTTTGTTCTGACTCCTAAAGCAAAGGCAACAAAATCTTAAACAGGATTGCTTCAAACTAAAATGCTTCTGTATAGTATAAGAAACAATCAAAAAAAATATAAAAAATACGGAAAGGGAAAATATTTGCAAACCACATTTGTAATAAGAAATTGGTATCCATTGCCGAAACTGGTTTGGCTCAGTGGATAGAGCGTCGTCCTGTGGACTGAAAGGTCCCAGGTTCGATTCCGGTCAGGGGCATGTACCTGGGTTGCGGGCATATCCCCAGTGGGAGATGTGCAGGAGGCAGCTGATCGATGTTTCTCTCTCATCGATGTTTCTAACTCTCTATCTCTCTCCCTTCCTCTCTGTAAAATGTCAATAAAATATATTTTAAAAAAAAGAAATTAGTATCCAAAACATTTAGAGTACTCATTCAAATCAACAGCATTATAATAATAATAGTAATAATAATCTGGTTAAAAGGGGCAAAGGATGTAAATATTTTTCTACAGAATATATGCAAATGGCCTCTAAGTATATAAAAATGTGCTCAACATCATTATGAAATGGTAAATCAAAACCACAATCAGTTATCTCCTCACACCTGTTAGAATGCCTATTATCAAAAAGACAAGAAATAAGAAATGCTTTAGAGGGTATGAAGAAAATGGAAGTCTGTGTACTTATAAATTAGTGCATTTATAAATTAATATAGTCACTCACTGTGCAAAAAAAGCAGGGAGTTTCCTCAAAAATTAAGAATAGAGCTACCATATAAGCTAGCAATTCCATCTTTGTGTATATAGCTGAATGAAATAAAAACACTATGTTGAAGAGAACCCTCAAGTTCACTGCAGCATTATTTACAACATCCAAGACATGGAAATAACCAAAGTGTTAATAGATGAGTGGATTAAGCAGTTGTGAGATATAAATAAAGATTATCTATCTATCTATCTATCTATCTATCTATCTATCTATCATCTATCATCTATCTACTTACCTACCTATCTACCTACCTGTCTAGCTACATCAAGCATGTCAAACTCGCAGTCCACGGGCCACATGCCTCATTAATTTGGCCTGTGTTAGCCTTTGAGTTTGACATGCTTGAATGGAATGTTATTTAGTCATAGAAAGGAAGAAAATCTTTCCATTTACAACATGAATGGACCTTGAAGTCATTATGCTAAGTGAAATAAGTCAGACAGAAAAAAAGACAAATGCAGTATGATCTAACTTATAAGTGAACTCTAAACATACTCATAAAAAAGACATCAGAGTTGTGGTTACTACAGGTAGGGGGTAGATATTTGGGGAATTGGATAAAGGTGGCCAATGGAACAAAATTCCAGTGTTAAGTACTAGAAATGTAATGTACAACATAATGATTATAATTAACACTGCTGCATCGTATATTTGAACATAGTAAATAGATCCCAAATGTTCTTATCACAAGGGAAAATATTTTG
Source organism: Myotis nattereri (assembly GCF_964212035.1). Classification (NCBI taxonomy): domain Eukaryota; kingdom Metazoa; phylum Chordata; class Mammalia; order Chiroptera; family Vespertilionidae; genus Myotis; species Myotis nattereri. The sequence continues at coordinate 26,102,269 of NC_138077.1, forward strand.
TATCAACATGAGATGATAGATATTAACTAAAAATATTGTGGTAATCATTTAACAATATATGTAAGTCTAGTTATGATGCCATATACCTTAAATTGATACAGTGTTACATCAATTATATCTTAATTAAATTGAAAGAAAATCTTTAAAAATATAATTATCTCTCTGAGAATGGTAAGAGAGAAGCATTTATTCACTAATTTTTCTCCTTCATTATTGGAGGGTTTCCTGAGTTAGTGTTAATGCCCCAGAACTTCCAGACAAGCTGGCCTGTAAGACAAGCTGCCTCCCACTGGCATCCCATACGGCAGCATTAGAGAAGCCCCAGGACTGGAAGGGAAAGATGCATGGCTGTGCTCCAGGGGGATGCTGTCAGTATGCAGTGGCTCTTGCAGCCCTGGCTCTGGCTGCTGGTGTTACAGGTGTTGCGAGAGATATGCGGCAAGAGATATAAGGCAGTACACAAGTGTAATCTAATACATACATGCCATGTATCAATGTATATGTATATATGGATACATATATGATATGCATATAGTGAAATTTAAGGAAAATATTCAGTATAATAGAATTGGGTTTGTGGATGTATTAGTTTCCTAGGGCTGCCATAACAAAGTACTACAAACTAGGGGACAGTACTTGGCTTGTGGTGAAATACCTCCAGTCTTTGCCTCCACCTTCCCATGTTCTGTGTCTTTGTGTATTCACAAGGCCATTTTCCCTTTATGCCTCCCTCCTCTCCTTAGGAGGACACCTGTCATATTGGATTAGTGCCCATCCTACTCCAGTGTGACCACATCGTAACCAATTACATCTGTAATAACACTATTTCCAAATAAGGTCACATTCTAGAGTACTAGGAGTTAGGAACTTAACATATCTTTTGAGGGGCAATGTAATACACCAGATAAAAGCAGGCAAAGGAGGATTTCCATTTATTAATCTACTAGAGGCCCGGTGCACAAAAATTTGTGCACTCAGGGGGGAGGGGGCGGTCCCTCAGCCTGGCCTGTGCCCTCTCAAAGTCTGGGACCCCTCAGGAGATAAAGACCTGCTGGCTTAGGCCTGCTCCCGGGTGGCAGAGGGCAGGCCCAATCCCTACGTGCAGCCCCTGGTCAGGCTCAGAGCAGGGCCAATTGGGAAGTTGGGGCACCGCCACCTGTCATGCACAGAGCAGGGCAGATTGGGAGGTTGCGATGCCACCCTCAGTCATGCTCAGGGTAGGGCTGATTGGGGGGATGGGGCACCGCCCCCTGTCACACTCAAGGCAGGGTCGATGGGCAGGTTGCGGCTCCACCCCCTGTCACACACAGAGCAGGGTCGATCAGGGGGTTGGGGAGCTTTCCCCTGTCACTCACAGAGTAGGGCCGATAGGGGAGTTGGGGCGCCACACCCTGTCACACTCAGGGCGGGGTCGATGGGGAGGTTATGGCTCTACCCCGTCACACACAGAGCAGGGCCCGTGGGGGGCGGTTGGGGAGTCGCCCTCTATCACCCACAGAGCAGAGCCAATCAGGGGGTTGGGGCGCCGCCACTCTCACACTCAGGGCAGGGCCTGTGGGGGGGGGTGGTGTTGGGGCGCCGCACCCTGTCACACACAGAGCAGGGCCGATCAGGGGGTTTGGGCGCTGCCCCCTGTCACATTGATCCCAGTGTCGGGAGGCCTCACGGCTCTGCTGATCCCGGTGCTGGGAGGCATATTACCCTTTTACTATATAGGATAGAGTCCTGGTGCATGGGTGGGACTGGCTGGTTTGCCCTGAAGGGTGTCCTGGATCAGGGTGGGGGTCCCCACTGGGGTGCCTGGCCAGCCTGGGTGAGGGGATGATGGCTGTTTGCAGCTGGTCACACACCCTTCAAAATGGGGGTCCCCACTGGGGTATCTGGCCAGTCTGGGTGAGGGTCTGAGGGCTGTTTTCAGGCTGGCGGGTGACTGAAGCTCCCAACTGCTCCTTTTTTTCTTTTTTTTTATATTCTGGGCCAGCTTTAGCTCTGAGGCTCCAGCTCTTATGCCTCCGCTGCTGAAAGCAGGTTTCTGGCCTTTGTTTACCTTCTGTATTTGAAACAATGTTGTGATCCTGCTGGCTGAAGCCCGGCGACTAAAGCAGGTTTCTGGGGTTTTGTTTAGCTTCTATATTTGTAACATAGTTGCTTAGAGTTGCAGCTCAGAGGCCGGCAGTGGCAGGCGGGGAACGTTGGAGTCCTTCATCACTGAAGCAAGCAAGCCTCATGTTTGCTTTAAGCTGCCTGGCTGCCGGTCGCCATCTTGGCTGGCAGTTAATTTGAATACAGCCCTGATTAGCCAATGGGAAGGGTAGAGGTCGTATGCTAATTACCATGTTTCTCTTTTATTAGATAGGACTAGAGGCTCAGTGCATGAAATTCATGCATGGGGTGGGGGTCCCTCAGCCTAGCCTGCACCCTCTCCAATCAGGGACCCCTCAGGGAATGACTACTGGTTTACCAGACATCCCTCTCACAATCCGGGACCACTGGCTCCTAACCGCTCATCTGCCTGCCTGCCAGATCACTCCTGACTGCTCGCCTGCCTGCCTGCCTCTGCCTGCTGGTCTGATGCCCCTAGCTGCTCCCCCACTGGCCTGGTTGCCCCTAACTGCCTCTGCTTAACCGCCTCTGCCTGCCACACTGATCACTCCCTAACTGCCCTCCCCTGCCTGCCTGATCACCCCCTAACTGCCCTCCCCTGCCAGCCTGATCACCCCTAACCACCTCTGCTTCGGCCCCCACCACCGTGGCTTTGTCTGGAAGGATGTCTGGAAAATGTCTGGTCTAATTAGCATATTTCCCTTTTATTAGTATAGATTTTTCCTGAAGTATTTGTGTTTGCTAAGAATAGTCTGGAAGTCCTTGTACTTTGTCTTATTGTTATATCTGATATCAGTTTCCTTTTTCACATGTTTATATATGCTATGAAATACAAATTCTCATCAGCCTAGTTCTCCTTTCTGATAACAGTGGCTCTGACACAACCTGGCCAATAACAGAGATGTATTGACCTTTCTTTCCTCTTCTTTTCTCTACTTTAAACAAAACAAAATGGGACTTCACAGTACCTTTATGAGCATAAGAGAACAAGCAAGTTTATTTAAACAAACAAAAAACAAAAACAAAACAAATGTGTAGACAAAAGACCCCAATTAGCCACAGCAATCTTGAGAAAGAAGAACAAAGTTGGAGGAATCACTGTAATGATATCAAACTATACTACTAGGTCATAGTAATCAAAACAGCTTTTGATGCTACAGGCATAAAAATAAACATATAGATCAATGGAACAGAATAAAGAGTCCAGATACGTGCAAAAAGAAAAAGAAGAAAGAAAGAAAGAAAGAAAGAAAGAGAGAGAGAGAGAGAGAGAGAGAGAGAGAGAGAGAGAGAGAGAGAGAAAGGAAGGAAGGAAGGAAGGAAAGAAGGAAGGAAGGAAGGAAGGAAGGAAGGAAGGAAGGAAGGAAGGGAGGGAGGGAGGGAGAGAGAGAGAGAGAGAGAGAGAGAGAGAGAGAAAGGAAGGAAGGAAGGAAAGAAGGAAGGAAGGAAGGAAGGAAAGAAGGAAGGAAGGAAGAAAGAAAGAAAGAAAGAAAGAAAGAAAGAAAGAAAGAAAGAAAGAAAGAAAGAAAGAAAGAAAAGAAAGAGAAAAAAGAAAGAAAGAGAAACCAGAGCTCCTTCTTATACCATACACAAAAATAAACTCAAAACGGGTTAAATACATAAATGTTAGGCCTGAAACCATAGGACTCCAAGAAGAAAACATAAGCAGTGAAGTCTTGGACATTTTCTTCTAGCGATATTTTTTTCTGATAGATTTCCTTGGTCAAGGGAAACAAAAGAAAAATAAACAAATGGTTCTATGGGACTACAGCACATTAAAAAGCTTATGCACTGTAAAAGAAACCATCAACAAAATGGAGAGACAACCCACAGAATGGGAGAATATATTCGCCAATGATACATCTGAGAAGGGGTTAATATAAAGAAAGTTATAAAGAATTCAACACCAAAACAAACAATCCAATTAAAAAATGAGCCGAAGACCTACAGATGGCCAATAGATATGAAAAGATGCTCAACATCACCAATCATCATAGAAATACAAATTAAAATGACAAGGAGATACCACCTCACACTTGTTAGAATGGCTGTCATCAATAAATCAGCAAACAAGTGTCGACTAAGATGTGGAGGAAAGGGAACCCTTGTGTGCTTTGGCAGGAATGCAGACTGGTTGGCCACTGTGAAAAACAGTAAGGAATTACCTGAAAAAAAAATAGAAAATGACCCAGTGATTCCACTTCTGGGAATGGATCCAAAGAAACCCAAAATACCAATTCAAATGAATATATGCACTCCTATGTTCATTGCAGTGTTACTTATAATAGCAAAGATTTGGTAGTAACCAAAGTTCTCATCAGTCAATGAGGGAATAAAAAAGCTGTGATACATTTACACAATTTAATTAGTACTCAGAAATAAAAAAGAAGGAAATCTTACCCTTTGCCAAACAATGGATGGACTTGAATACCATTATGCTAAATGAAATAAGCCAGTCAGAAGTCAGAGAAAGACAAGTACAATATGATTTCTGTCATATGTGAAATCTAATGAGCAAAATAAACTAACAAACAAAATAGAAACAGACTCATCGATAGAGAACAGACTGATAGAAGTCTTAGGAGAGGGGATTTGCAGGGCTGGGTGGAAAAGCTGAAGGGATTAAGCAATAAAAAATAAAACAAAAGTCACAAAAACTCACAGGCACAGAAACAACATGGTGATTACCAGAGGGAAAGGGGGGGTAGAGGGAGGTAGAAGAGAGTAAAGGGATACACAATGGTGGAGACTTGACTTTGGGTATGAACACAATACAATATACAGATGATATATTATACATTATAAAATTGTACACCTGAAACATATGTAATTTATTTCACCAATGTAACCCCAATAAATAAAGAAAAATTAATACATTGGCTCTACCATAAGATCATTCTGCTCAACTACAGGATTTCTTGTTACATGTGAAACAAATAAATCACTATTTTTTAAAAGTCACTGCTATTTGTATTTCTGTTACTTGGAGATAGACTCATGCCTAAATGATATATGTGTGCATGTGTTTCTGATGAATCATAATTTCCAAAGACATTATAGGGAAAGTTAGTGTCTCAAGTAGAGGATATCAGCAGAAAAGAATTTTTTGCTAAATGTTTTTGAAAAATATTTCAGGTAAAGAGCTATATTTCTTGATGGAGACTATAGTTTCCAGAAATCAGATGTCAATATCCACCCCCCCACCCCCAAAACAAACAACACTGTATAAAACAACAACCAAAAAACCCACAACAGGAAATAAAGCTCCACCCCACCACAAAGATTTTAGTTTTAATTATATTTTGCCTCTAAGCAGCCCCGGGAGGACAGTGATTGTATAAAATTCAATGAAAATCATCTAATAGATGTTGAATGCTAGAGGGTAGGCCTTATTTAAGTGAAAAAGTAAGTATTCTAAAGATGTGAAGTACAACTTAATAGTCTTTGGTGCACATTACATTTTTCTGATGGAGTAAATATTAGAAAATTTTATCTGGAGTTAGTGTTTCTCAAATAAACAGTCTGTGTATATATAACTTTAAGTATTTATTTTCTGTTAATTAGTTTGTACATTATTTTGATAGTTAAAGTATAATTAAAGGAAATTATATATCACCTTTTGAAGTTTTATTGCATTACTATGAATACTTTACCACAGATAAAAATGTGATTAGCATTAAGTGATTTTGTAAACTCTAAAATTTAGGTCCCCATGACTTATTAAATTAGATGTTCTATTCTATTGATTCCAGCTTCAGCATATACTCATTCCATGCATCCCCAGACATAGTTTAACTTTACAGAAAGTTATCAATAGTGTCTATAAGGAAGTTTGTCTTGATGATCACTGCTGTCTCTTAATAGTGCTTTCCAATGACCTTCCAAACCTTGACCAGGTCCCTGAAAGGTATCACAAATTCATCTGTATTTTTTTTTTTAAAGCGATAGAGATAGGCATTGCCCAAGTGATGGTTCTTTATTTTTTTTTAATTTTCTGTCTCATAGAAATACCTTCCTTTGCTTTATATAATTACATACATAATTTTGCAACAGAGCTACTTGGAAAAGTAAACAGAAAAGGCATATTTTTACTGTTTTGGGAAAAGACACACAGCTGTTCCCATTGTTATTATAAATAATCAAACCAAAACAAACTCCTGACATAATATTTGAGATATGAAAGAACATAAATTAGATACACACTTCAAACAATTAGATAAATAGGGCTATCTTGTCTTATTAATATTTCTGTACTTTAGTCTAAAGAAATGATCTATGGAAACAGAAGTAAATGTGCCATTACTTGATAGCAAATTGGGAATCACATAGTGGATATTCAAAGTTTATTTAATTCTCCTCTTAATTTGGAAATGACATTTCTAGCCTCAGTATTTTCCAAATCGTCTCTTTTCTCCCAATGGTATATGGGGAACAAACATATTAGAATATAAAAATACTTATATCACCAGTTCTCTATATTTCCTTAACCTATTAATTAATTTAGTCATGCTGGAACAAATGCTTTAGTATAGATGACGTCATCAATTGTTATCTTTTTCTTTTAATTTTAGCATGTATACTGGTCTGTCTGGATATAGCTCACTATGGTGAAGGATAAAGGGGATGAATTCTCCTTGATGAATGCTGAAGGGTATCACAATGCGTATATGATGTGGCATATGCCACCTGGCTGTGTGTCTTGGAGCATTTTGAGAAGGCTTATGTAGCCAAATCTATAAGCACACCTGCGGAGTACAGGATCACATGATAGAGAGTGACATTGAGATTCTCCCCCTAAGTAACACATACACACACACACAGTTATTTCCACTGTTATTATAAATAATCAATCCAAAAGAAATCCCTTACATAACATTTTAGATATGGAAGAACATCTATTAACACATTTATACCAAAAAATTAGGTAAATCAATAAAAAGGGCTATCTTGGCCTTATTAAATTTCTGCACTGCAGTCTGAAGAATGACCAATGGAGACAGAAGTAAATATGCCATTACTTGATAACCTATTGGGGATTGAATAGTGGCTATACAAAGTTTATTTGAGCTCCTGCTAATTTGGAAATGTCATTATTTCTAGTCTCAGTATTTTCCAAATTACCTCTTTTCTCCCAATGGTAAATTGGGGTAAAAATATTTACGAGAAAACCATATATAAATTTTCTTTTCCTGAAATGAGTGTTTTGTTTGCTCTTTTTTTGAATTCCAAAGATAAGTTTTAAGCCATAGGAAAGCACAATTATCAACAATTAATTTATTTTGCTACCTCCTATTTTGAACCAATAGAAACAAATAAAACACATAGTTGATTTGAACAAGGTAATGGCAACAGGACAGATTCCAAATTACATGTGTTTTTTTTCAGGACCCATATTTGTGTGATTGTCCTGACAAGGACTTGGTCCAGGGTTCTGCCATGGCTGGGCTGCCAGGAAAGTGGAGGAGTTGGCAAGCTTAAGAAGGGAGCTGACCCAGGCCTTTATGTGGATACACAAAGTAAAATAAAGCAAAGCTATTCTTTACTGCAAAAAATTACAGTAAAATATTTAACCCTTTCACAATTTTAAAAGATGAATAACAGAACACAGTAAGATTTCTAAGTTTATTGTCTATATAATTTATTACAAAAAGTTCAAATTAAATAATTTTATGTATAAATTACATCTTATATAACCATTGCATATTTTTATATAGAGAAAAAACCAACTACTTAAATATGTTGATTATTTTTGCCTCAAGTAAACATGCCCTATTTGGTTTACAATAAGGATATTCTTCCTTAGTATATTACATATATTGATATAACCCAATATTTTTCTGGCCATGTTTAAAGATGGTTTTATTGATCAATACTGAATTAATTTGTTAGTAAAGGGACTAAAAGACAAAACCATACACATCAACCTGTTGTTTAAATTTATTAATTACTTGGTTATAATTGAAGTCCACACAAAAATATTAGCTGTCTCTAAAAAGTTCCATATCATAACATAACATTGAGAATTTTTTTAAAAAATTGGAAAATATATTTGTGCAGGAATGACTAAAAATTGAGAACTCATTTATTTCATATTTTTGCTTAATGCTAGCTGCCACAGACTCATACTTAGAAATATTTCATGATCATTAAAGCATTCAGTAGGTATGCTTAAAATTTTAAATTGCTATAGTTACGTCCTGAGACCCAACTCAGGCAAACATGATTTTAAGATCAGGTTTTATTAGGTATTATTTTTCAGATTTTGTATAACTTTCTTAAATTCTCTATGCTCCAGTGTCCTCATCCATAAAATGAGAAAATAATGGTAATTCACTAATTAGAGTTATATTTGTTACAGGATACAGTGCATCTAAAGCACTGACTACTTGGGACAGAATGTCTAATAAATCTTATTTTGTCATTTTTAGACGTTTATTTTCTATATTACCTTTTACTGTAGAAATAAAATGAGATACTGAAAATGTCACATGATGACTCATCAAAATATTATATTGGGATAAACTACTTTGGTATAGTTTCCTCTTAATATTATATTCAGTGGTTAAAATAATTTAATTGGAACTGGTCATAATTGATTGGCTTGCCAGAGTATGTACTTGTACAATTTACTTCTTGTAGCATCTGTTATGTGCACATTCACAGAACATCCATCAGTGATCCATAGAAGAAATTAATTACAAATGACAAAAAAAAGAATAATTCTAGAAGTGTTATGGATTTAGCTACAAAGAGTATAAAGAAATTTCTGTAGACATCAGAGTCACATTGCATTTTTTTTTCAGAGTGACATTTAAAGCTTATTAAGGGTGATTTGGGGAAATTTAATATCTATTAAAAATACCTCTCTAAAATATTAGAAGCTTGATGTATGCGCATGTGCATAGAATACTGTTTTCCAATTAAAAATAAGTCATGTGCACATCAATTAAGATAAAGTTTTTCTAGAAACTTGACCCTACTGAAAAAAAGTAAGAAATGGTGGACCTTGAAAATGACTTCAGGTTTTCTCACTGTGCAAACCTGCTACAGTTAAATATTTTACCCTTTGTTCTCCCTGCATGCTCTACAATAATAATCTGCTTCATGTTGATATTTACTGCTGTGTTGCTGACAATTACCTGAAAGAGAAGTTGGGGTGCTTCACTGGGCTGGAAAAAGTTTAGCTAAATCAGAGAGCAGGTCAAATTAAGCAAGTTTATTCTAAATATATAAAAGGCTAAATTGAGTTGCGCATGTGCAATACATATAAAGCTCTCGCTGGCACCAATTGCACACATGTGTTTCAATCTGCCATTGTCGATCGTGAATTTGGTTGACACTTCTATTATAGAGAAAGGGAAAATAGCAATATTAAACTGTTTCTTCTAATTTCCTTTCAATGTGCACAAATTCGTGCACTGAGACACTACTTATCAGTAAATCAACAAACAAGTGCAAGTGAGGATGTGAAGAAAAGGGAACCCTCATGCACTGTTACTGGAAACACAGATTGATGCAGCCACTATGGAAAACAGTATGAAGGTTTCTCAAAAAATTAAAAGTGGAACTGCCTTATGATCCAATGATTTCATTTCTATGTATATATCAAAAGAAACCCAAAACACTAATTTGAAAGAATATATTCATCCCTATGTTCATTGCAACATTATTCATAATAGCTAAGCTATGGAAGCAACTTAAGTGCTCATCAATACACAAGTCAAAAAAGTGGTGGTACATATATACAATGGAATATGACTTGACCATTAAAAAGGAATAAAATTTTACCATTTGTGACAGCATGGATGGATCTAGAGCAGGGGTGGGCAAACGTTTTTACTCGAGGGCCACAATGGGTTCTTAAACTGGACTGGAGGGCCAGAACAAAAGCACAGTTGGAGTGTTTGTGTGAACGAATATAAATTCAAAGTAAACATCATTACATAAAAGGGTACGGTCTTTTTTTTTTTTTTTAATTTTATTCATTTCAAACGGGCCGGATCTGGCCCGAGGGCCGTAGTTTGCCCACGGCTGATCTAGAGGGTATTATGCTAAGTGAAATATATCAATCAGAGAAAGGCAAATATTATTTCAATTATATGTGTAATATAAATAAAAAAATAAACAATAATAAAATAAACTGAAACATAGTCATAGTTAATTACAGATAACAGACTGAAGGTTGCCAGAGGGGATGGGGCTTGGGGTTCGGTGAAAAGGTGAAGAAATTAAGAAGTACAAATTGAGAGTTCTTAAATAGTTCCAAATTGATAGTTCTCACAGTAATGGGAGAAAATCTGAGCTTTAGGAAGAACTGGGTCTGAATATGAACATTCATATCAGGCTCTAAAGTAGATTAATGAGAAGATAAATATATCTTTTAAAATGTAACCATTTTTTAATTTTACAGATAAAGCTAAAATCTTCAAGTTCCTGGAGCATAATACTAATTCATATTACTGTTAATAATAAAAATAAAATATTACCTACACAGGAAAAAAGGACTATAATTGAATTTCTTATTTGCAACCCTTGTAATTTGAAAAGGGTAGTATAATATTTGCTGAACACTGAGGGAAAAAATTATATAACACATATCCTATATTTACTGACAATAGTTATGTCACAGGCAGATGTTTGATAATGTGCAATAATATATTCATCAGAGGGAGACAATGGAAAGTATACATATACCAAGTAATATAGGATCCAAAATCAAACCCAAGCTTTAAGGACACTTGAAACACCATGAAAATGCTAAACTGTAAGAAACTTTCATCATAGTCAAGAATTAAATTTTTTAACTGGCCCAGCCAGGAATGGGGGCATTCTAAAAGCCTCATAGCAGGGGCAGGGAATAGAGGAGATTACAATTAAAGTGTTATCTTATGTCTAATCTTAGTAGGATGGGTGACACAAACCATCTTGATGGGGAATCATGCTGTAATGTGGTAATATTTATTTTTCTCATTTTCATTGAATTTATTGGGGTGACACTGGTTAACAAAAGTATATAGGTTTCAGGCACACACTTCTACAACACATCATACATACACTGTATTGTGTGTTCACCACCCCAAGTCAGTCTCTGTCCTTCACTATTCCCCCCCTATAACTTCCTCTACTTTCCTCCACTGCCACCTCCCCCTGGCAATCTCCATACTGTTGTCCCTGTCCATTAGTTTTTTTTCCCCTTTTTTTGTTCATTTTTCACTCAATCCCTCCTCTCCCCATCCCCATTCAGGTCCCTCACCCCAAAAAGCCTGTGTTCTAACTATCTTGTCTCTATTTTACTTGTTAGTTCACTTTATTTTCTTTTCAGGCAATGTAAATAAATCAGTATCTCATTATAAATGCAGGGATGGGGAATGTAGTAGAATTATAGTTAGAATATCTAAATATGTGGGAAAAGCATTAAATGAATAGCAACTTGATAAAACTTGCAAAAGAATAATGAAATATAAGAAAGTACAGTTTAAAATAAGCAGCAAACATAAAACACAAAGGAAGAAACATGACAAATATATACAACCATTGCCCTATGTGTAGATATAATTATGACTCTTATGAAAGGACAGAGTTAAAAAGCATCTGTTTCAATCAGATCTTAAGAAATAGACAAGCCGTAACCGGTTTGGCTCAGTGGATGGAGCGTCGGCCTGCGGACTGAAAGGTCCCAGGTTCGATTCCGGTCAAGGGCATGTACCTTGGTTATGGGCACATCCCCAGTAGGGGGTGTGCAGGAGGCAGCTGATCGATGTTTCTCTCTCATCGATGTTTCTAACTCTCTATCCCTCTCCCTTCCTCTCTGTAAAAAATCAATAAAATATATTTTTTAAAAAAAGAAATAGACAAAACCAATAATAAAGGTTGAAAATGGATTTGTCAAATATGTACCTGGGGAGAAAAACAAACAGAAATGGCTTTACTAGCATCAGACATGTGCATGCCATAGTTTAAGGTTAGAGGTATGAAACTGATGAAAAGTAAGGAGTTTTAAAATGAAACTTCAACAGGAGGGGAGTAGGCAAAGAATATGGCAATGACCTTTGAAACTGTCAGCTGATGTTTAGAGTCTCAGAGGAGCCAATATGAATAGGGTGTAAACAGTCAAGATTATCTGCCAGTTGATATGATCAGTATGAAATCCCTGCATAAAATCACTCTAGGGATGATGAAAGTAAAAAGCCAAGATACTGAATCTGTGTGCTAAGAACATACAGAAAGCCCAGTAGGCAGGATGAAAAGCTGTGCTGTCTTCAAACAGAGATGCATATTCTTTTCACACATAAGGAAGTCTATCTGGTTCTAAAAGGGAAGTATACAGAGTGAAGGATTATGGCATATACTTCACATGGTAAAACTTGAAATTGTATCACTCTGAAATGCTCCCTTTTCTTAGTACAAAGCAGATTTTAAATCGCACCTTAGACTTCTTACTTATCTCCATGTGTATGTAGAGTGTACAGAGCTCCTTACTAAACAAACTAGAAGATAAAAGTCAACATAGATGACATTATGCTTTGAATACACTTTAAGTTCTAAATGAGTAAAAAAGAAAAACGATTTACAACAATAAACACTAAATCATATTGAGGAATAGACACTTAAAAAAGAGGTTTGGTTGACTCTAGTGACATTAGCAGGATCTTGAACTCAGCTTGTCTCATGCATGCACTAAAACTATAGCTGCTTATGGAATAATTTCCTCTGCAAAAACTTCCAAAACTAGCTCTGCAATTTCTACACATCGGGAAATTGCGGGGGGGGGGGGGGGGGCGGGGAAATACAACACATCAAAGTGGGTAGGAGATACTGAGACAGAATCTTTCCATAAATCCCACTCCCAGCATAAAGACCCACAGTCAGAGGGGAACTCAAAATCCGGAGCATCTCCATAAGGACCAAAGGATTGAAACCTACATCTGTCACCTTAACTTTTTAAGACTTGCACCTAAGTGACAAGCCCCCCAAACATCTCACTTTGAAAGCCAATGGGGCATCCTTCTAGTCTCTGATGGTGGCAGCAATCTCTGCAATGCTTCTAGGAATGTGATATTGATTTTGGTTTATGTTTTTCCTAGTTAGAGGCAGATCTAGTGGATTCTACTTGGCCTTTCCTACAATAATCCTCACTTCAGAGGTCAGGAGAGCAATGTGGGGATTCTGCTAAGTTCTGGATATGTCTGTTCTAATTATGCATTCTAGAACTGGGGACATCACCACAGGGTGGGTTTTGGAATTCACTGGGCTCACTGTGAGACAGACCTGAGCTAAAAACTCCATTGATCACCTCACCTCTGTGAGTCCTACTCTGACTGTCAAGCTACAGTGATGTTTGGGGTTTTCTGGAATTCATGTCCATTCAGAGCCAGTGTAGTATTTTCTGAAAGACTTGATTATTTCATTGTACTTAATATAAAATTGTTGCCGATGAAAGTGGAGTTCTTTCAATATTGCAAGGAAAAACATTTCGTGGGACCCAAAAGAGGATGATTTATTCAGGAAACAAATTTAAAGGAATTCTCCAATGTCCCATCTCTGTCTGTCACCATGAAAAATCAGGACCAGAAATAGAGTCACTTAGCTTGTGTTCCTGGCTGTAATCCATTGCTGTGCTGTGGTATCCAGGCTCCCGCCTGGAGCCTGCATTTGGAGTTTGTGTGACCATTGCCAGGCAGCTGCTAAGGCCACATGCCTATAGAGGGAGAATGTGCAAAAGCATGGGGTGAGTGAGGAAGCAAGAGAGAAAGAGAGAGAGGGAGAGAAAGAGAGAGAGAGAGAGAGGGAGGGAGAGAGAGAGAGAGAGAGAGAGAGAGAGAGAGAGAGAGAGAGAGAGAGAAAGAGAGAGAGAGAGAGAGAGAGAGAATTTCACCTGGAATTATGTATTCTCAGGCTTGGGAGAAACCAGAAGCTTTTTCAAAATAACCAATCAGTTTCCCAAACTTTGGTAGGCTTGCGTTGGTGTCCACCTCCTAGCCAATGATCTTTTCCCCAGATTAGATTGACAGGCCTCTATGGTTGAACACCTCCCCCTCTGCCATTTTGAATTTATTGCTCATGTCCTTATTTCCTCCTGCTCCCCTCTCACACACACACAGTCTGGTACAGAAGGGGGCAAGGGAGGGGTGTTAATCCCCTTGGAGGGAAAATGCTGCGATTTTCTAGGTTGTGAAGCTATAGCCCTGGTGAAGCAAGCAGGCCTCTGCTTCCCAGCTGAATAGCTCAACAATTTCTCACTCTTCCTTTGCTTCCTTTCTCATCAATAATTAGCTAATTGCAGTAACAAAATTACCCTGACAAAAGGCCATAAATCCCTTTGGGGGAGAAGAAGAGAAAAATTAATATTACAAATTATTGTTTGTGCACTAGGTCCTTCCTCAAGGGCACTCGGCCTCCCCTTCATTAAAGAAGTTCTGGGTCATAAACTGGTTCAAGCCTGCGAATTGATCTAGAAGCTGTGACTCCATTTTTATAATTTAAGTTAGATTTTGTTCACTTGACTTAAAACCTTCATGCTTATGCAGATAAAGTGAGAATTTAGTAGGTTTTCTATCTATTTCAGTTTAGGAACACCATGATCAACTAGCTAATGCCATAGGCCTGCACAAGTCATACTATTTTGATTGCTGCTTGACTCTCTTGTCCACTGCAGTAACCATGCCCACATTGTCTTTGGTGTGTGAGTGCTTCCATATGGCCCCTGCCACCTCCAGATCCAATATACTCCCGTTGCATTTATGTTTCTCAAGGACTTGCTTCAGTTCCCATTGCAAGAACATCAATCAAGAAGCATTTCAAGGATGCTGGAGTTCCTTCACAAACTTATTTCTCAAAGTATTCATAAATAGTATGTCTTTATAACCTCCCAGTGTGGGTAAGTCTTAAATGACAAAGACGCTTTAACAATACAATATTCCTAAGCCTTTGATTTTCTTTCTGTATAATTACCCAAGTCTTGGACACTTCCAGTTTGCTCATGGTGAGACATTTTTGGGTGCATGTTTTAGCCAACAAATCAAGCAAACATTTAGAGATCTTTCTAATTCTTAAGCTGCAATGTTAAGTTCAGAATTTCTGCTTTGAGAGTCATATTTATAAATTCAGTCTGATCCTTGTTAATTCCATGATTACCCCACTTAATTTGCCTCCATTCCCACACCTGTACCCCAGATTTTTGTCTGTATGAATTAGAAAACTCAAATAATTCTTTTGGAGTATAGCACATCTCACAGATCATACTTTTTACCTCACTCTTAGTGGCCTGCTGGGACTTGAGTCTAGCTAAAGGGCTAAAAGCAAAGTAGAGTGGCAGGGTAAGTCCTTAAGAGAATGAGCATTGTTTTGCATGGCAACTGCCACAGGGGAGGCCATTCTAGCTTCCTCAGGCAATGCAGCATTTTTTAGGTGGAGGTAGAAAATGCTGTAGCACTGTGGAGAGGTCAGTATCTCTGGGGGCAGGAGGAATGTTGCTGCCACTAGGGATTGGGATGCCACTTCTACTTAAATTTGGAAGGTCATTTCTGAAGAATAATTCCACCTGGAGTGGGGAGGCTTCTTCACAGGCAAAGAAGACTCATCAGAATTCAAGGGCTCCATGGCCCTGTCTTAATAAGAGTCTTTCCACACGTTCCCATTCCAATTTACAGAATCCCATTATTTCCTAATTTATCAATGTCCTCACGTTAACATGGGACACCATGCAAAACTAGGAGTTCTATTATTTAGCCAGTGTCAGGATGGGGCTCCATGTTTGATTTTCAGAAATTGCAGCCCTATTGTTATAGGAGATAAGACTCACCTTCTGCACACACATAAAAGCTCTCATGTCATTTATGCAAAGTTTGAGCTGAGAAGTTGAATCCCTGAGCTCATCCTTTTCTTTTACCAGTTTGTATAGGGGCCATTGGAGCTACCAACCAAAGTTGTTAGATTAATTAGTTTTCAAAAACTGTTTAAAGTAGCATATATACAGTCACCTAGCTCCTTGTTTCTCTTAAGTAGTTGGTTAGGAGTATCTAGTGCAGATAATTAGTATATCTCTACAAATATTTCATAGCATGGACTAGCAGTGCTCTTTCTTTGCTAGAAATAGAATCATTAGGGTCTCTAAACCTAATGAGATTAGGGAGCCAAACATAAACACCTCAGAACCAATTCTGAGAATTCAGCCTTAAAAATTGTTTCTCTTGATCTACTCTGAATACAAAACCTCTATTAGTCAGAGTTCTCTGCTCAAAGAGAAGCAGTTTTATACACACACTCACATACACATACAGGAATTGGCTTCATGACTTCCCTCAAATACCAAAATTTGAAGATGCTCAAGTCTCTTACATACTAGTAAAATGGGATAATATGTACATGTAATCTATAGATATTCTCCCATATACTTTAAATCATCTCTAAGTTACTTACAAAACCTAATATAATGCAAATGCTATATAAATAGTTGTTATACTATATTGTTTAGAAAAAAAAGTCTTTACATTTTCAGTACAGATGCAACTACTATAAGTCTAACTACATGGTACACAACAACAACATTACATATTTAAAGATGTTTTTGATCATAGGTGATTGCATCCATAGATACAGAACCCACAGATATGGAACCCACAGATATGAATGGCTGATTGTATATTTACTAGTAGTCTGGTGCACAAAATTCATGCACATTAAAAGGGAATTAATTAGAGGAATATAATTTGGACTCACTATCTAATATCAATAATATGTGAACATGAGGCAGTCTGCGTTTCTGAAATTCAATGATATGAATTTTAGCTATTACTTTGCCAGATAAATGGAATTTACAGATGTCATTTAAAAGAGCATTCAGCTTAATATTAAAAACTCTGGCTACCAAGTCAGGTCTGTTTTCAACTTTTTGCCAGTGTTGTCAATTGTTTGCAATATCTGCCCATTTGGGGTTGCATGTCATGGTTATGAATAAATTGGGCTTGCCATACTTCATTACAATTGCCATAGTATCCTGATATCGCTGCTGCATATTTCTGGGACTACCCTCAGAAGATGATAGAAGTATTATCATTTTACCAACTGGCACATTGTCATTTTCAGATCTAGATTTGAGATAATCCATCAAACCATTATATTTTTTAACTCTCAAATTAAATTGGTTTGCTTTGATAAAATTTATCTGATTGGCCTCTATTTTTGAATATGAATCCATGATAAACAGTTGAGTTAATTTTCCTGCATTGTAAATAGGATTGAACGTATCCCTCACAGAGAGATGAAATCCATAATACTGCATTTGTGTGACTCGTGTCCTTACATTTTGTCTAGCATTATTGTCAATTGCACCGTTGTCTCTGAGTCTTAATGCAATATCTGTTCCACAGCCTTTTTCACCATGTGGAAGAAGAATAGGATATGTCATTGCATCTAATGTAGGAAACAGGATATTGATTTGTTTCATTTTAATGGCATTTGGATTATTGGGATCTGGTTTACTATGAATGAGCAAGTCCCTTTCAAAAGGAGGTTCTCCATCTTCGCTTCTGAAAATGACAGCAACCTTGGTTACACGGGGAGAATTCTATCTACCTAGGTCACTGTTACAATCGTATTTAATTGCCATTGTTATTTCTGTGGGAGCAATACCTTTTGCTGCTGCTTCAGATTGGGTTTCCTTTTCTACCTCATGTAGCATCTTGTATGATTTTGTTAATTCATGCATTTCATGCATGAGGTTGTTGATGTTGATCATGAGTCTTTCTGAGCAGCTCTGGTTTTCTGGCATTGCTAATCTTTTACTTGTAGCTTCGGCTGTATCCAAAATATAGAGTTGAGCAAACTTCTGAGAAACACCATCCGAAGGATGTAAAGTTCCAGTATGGTGATAAACTTGTCCGTGTATTCTAAAACAGTATGGCCCATATCCTGATGGCGATGCAATATTTGCACCCATGGAAGCAAAAGCAAAAGAACTATTTATGGAACAAATATTTTCCATGAAATTTTTGCTGTCAGAATCTTCGTTTGTCATTAACCTTTTAAATATGCCGGGTAATCTGGAAAAATGTACATCATTTGGACAGACTTTCCCTTTGCTACAACATCGAGTAAATTTCCCATCAGATGGTTTTTCATCAGAGAAATTTAGTGATAGGCAAGATTCACATCTATATTTGAGAATTGCATCCTCATGTACTCCATTTTCGCTGAGAAGGCAGTTCCTACTGATATTAGTAGTACTTGTTGATGACCATTTTCTAGACATATTCTGTCATTGCCACCGCCTTCTTTCAATTTTAAAGGCACGTTGGTCTTCAGACATTTTCTGTCGATAACGCTGGTGTTTTTTGGCATCAGAGTGACGTTTTTCCAGTAGCTGGTGTTCAGATACATCCTGTCGCAGGCACCGCCTTCTTTCAAGATCAGACACACGCTGCTCTGCAGACACTTTCTGTCGATAACACCGGCATCTTTTGGCTGCAGAGCTACGTTGTATCAACAGTTTTTCTTTAGACATAGTCCCACCTCTCTACTGTCACGGTCTGAGATGCAGGTGAATGAGAGTCCTGGCTGTCAGGCCGCTGAGAGCTGTCTGACCAAAGGCTTATTCTGGCTGATTCTGTGGGCGTGGGATTTCCTCCTCCCTGCTGTCAGTTTCCACAGCTGTGATGAGGAAGTTGGGGGGCCAGAGGGAGCCACGCCCTCTAAGCCACCCTCTCTCTCGCTCTGCTCTATGTCCAGTGGTCTCCTGCTCTGCCAAATCCTCCAAACCTCCTGCTCTCCACCCGCTCCTCTCCAACTCTGCTCTCCACCAGCAAGGTCTTGGGAGCCCATGGGCATGGCTAGGCGCGGGAGGCTTCGCCTCCTGGACCAGGCAAAGGTCCTGGGAGCCCCTGGGCGTGGCTATGGCCTCACCTCCCAGGGCCCGTGAAGGTCCCGGGAACCTGTGGCCGCAGCCACCGTAGCCTCCTGGGGTGCTTGACACCTGAGTATGCAAAATAACTGCCATCCTTGTTGAGTTAATTTGCATAGTCACTCTGTTTGGCTGGTGAGCATGTCTGGTGGGCGTGGCTTGAGCATAGCAGAGGGACGGTTAATTTGCATGTTTCTCTTTTATTGTATAGGATAAATATAAATAAAGGGACTTATTATAAGGAACTGGCTCACATAATTATGCAGGCTGAGTAGTGCCATGACCTGCAGTCTGCAAGCTGAAGACTAGAAAGTCATGGTGTAAGTACAAGTACAAAGGTCTGAGAATCTGTCAAGTCAATAATGAAGAGTCTAGGTTGTGAAGACCTTAGAATCAGGAATACCAAGGGAAGTAGAAGATGTCTCTTTCAAGCAATCAGGCAAGAAGAGCTGAATTCTTTCCTCTGCCTTCCCCCTCCCTCCCCCCCCCCCGCCCCCCAACACACACACATTCAGGCCTTCAAAGGATTGGAAGATGACTATTAACTTCCAATCAGAAAATGCTTTACTGAGTCCACCAATTCAGAAGCTAATTTCATCCAGAAATACCCTCACACACCCACCCACAAATAAGTTTACCAAAATATCTAGGCACCTAAGATCCATTCAAGTTGACACATAAAATTAACCATTATAGATACCAATCAAATCATTGAGGCACAACACCCATAAATTCATTGCAACACAATTACATCCCATGGGCCCCACCTCAAATATCATCATATTGGGATTTAGGTCTTTAAAATTATGATGGGGGGGGGATTGACCCCAAACCTTCAGTTAATAGTATGTGTCATCAGATGGACATTAGGTAGTATATTTATATTGAATTCTGAGCAGAATAACTGGAAGAAAGTATCTGCCTTAGGGTAGTGATAATGATGATGAATATGTATAGATATATTTAGCAAAGGTAAGAGTTAGATTTTTATGATTCTTGGCAATTAATTGCATTTGGGAGAAGATAGAATTAAATAAGACCCAAGTGTATGGTGCTGAAGGCATATTGCAAGGCATCATGAATAAAATATTACAGGTTATTAAATTCCTTCACTTTTTCCCATGCTTCTTTCCTAAAAGTTATGAGAGCCTGTGAGTGGGTTGTCTTTATGCTGAATGCTACAGCTCTACCACTTGTTTATTTTCTGAACTTTAATTCTGTTTTGCATCTATATATGTTAACATACTAAACAATATTTAAGATAACAAGCAACCAAAAAAAGTCTCAATTTTCTTCCAGAAGAGACCATTTAGCAAGAAATAGCAGATCAAAGGGAAACATACAGTGAGACAGAAAGTGTAATAGAAGTACTCATAGCTTTTTGAATTTAATTATTTTTCAGTATCTCCCCCACAGAGAAAAAATGTAGACTTTGTTATCAGGGATCAACCATATTTTCAAAAGAAGTATTTTCAAGACAAAACAGGACACTAAAATTATTGAGAAACTACTTTTTGTAGAACCATATCATTTCAATCATCTGTTGGATATCAAACTGAAACTCATAGGCAGAATGGTAGTTACCAGAGGGAAGGGGGTATTAAACGGTAAAGGGGATCAAATATATGGTGACAGAAGTTGATTTGACTTTATGTGATTGGCACACAATGCAATATATGGATCATGTATCATAGAAATGTACACTTAAAACCTATATAATCTTATTCACCAATGTAACCCCAATAAGTTAATAAAATAAAAATATATGTACTGAAAAGAATTTTAAAAACAATGTTGATAGAGTTTTCATTTATGTAAATAATCCAAATCCCGGGGAAGAAACATATTAAAATTCAAATGTAACTTTGCCTCTTTTTATTAAACACTTACCAGAGGGTAAGTCTCTCAGAAGAAATATGAAAAATACAATTTTAAGTTTTAATTCCCTCAGGTATCAAAATTTACCTACTAACTAAAAGAATTTCTGTTTCTACATATAAAAGTTTAGAATATAGGCAATGAAATCATTAAGACAAAAAGCAATGACAAAGCCTCAGGAAAACTTTTCTAAGTATATAGCTGCAGGCTAATGCTAGTTAAACTAATTATAATAATCTTTAAGAAGTCAAGTTCTATGGAATAGAACTTCTTTCCTTTGAATATTATGAAATAATATACTCTTTGGCATAATTTGATATATTTAGGTTATATTAAGTTGCTTACTATAAAATTTTATCAGTCATTATCATAGTTATCAATTTAAATACATCAATATTAAAAGAAAAATTATTAAAATAACAGTAGAATTTTATCTTAAATTATTTAATGTATCAAAATATATTTGTTCCTTTTAAAGTCATGTTTTTTAATAACAGCATATGTACCTTTTTATATTTGACAACTTATATTTTTATTAGACTCAGTCTGCTAAATAAAATGAGTAACACAATATTTGAAAAAGTATTGTACAATTTAAGTCTTATAAATTTAATTTCATAAAAAAATAGGTGTATGCTTATATTGGCTAACCAAAAATGCTATGTTTCATCTGTGGTCTAAAATATTTTATAAAGTTATAGTTATAGCACTAAAATAACACATCACTTTTTTTTACATATTTTATAGCAAAAAGTTTGTGTTCTTAAACAAAAATATCCACAGACCAATTCAGAATTTAAAAAATAATTGTAAACAATAAATCTAATACAACACTTCTTTATTTATTGATTTGAGAGAGAAAGAGAGGGAGAAACAGACAGAAATATTAATTTGTTGTTCCACCAATGCATTCATTGGTGATTCTTGAATTGAGAATCCAAAGCTTAATCTTGGGGCATCATGACAATTCACCAACCAACTGAGGGTTAAAAAACACTTGTAACTCCCCTTTTATTTTTTCTTCCTTACATGCAGAACTTCTTTCACCCCACAGCTCTTGCAGCTATAAAGTCACTTGATGTTAGCCAGGTACCATTTTATTACCTAAACTTTGTTTACATTAAAATGTTACAGTTTACCACTATTAAATCCATAAAATATTTATATAGTACAGCATATTGAGCCTTAGACACTTAAGCAATTAAACCACATAGAAATAGGACCAGATTCCCATTCTACATGTTCAGAATCTGGTGTTTGACTAGATGCTCGTTCAAAAGGCAGTTACTTCAGAGGACACTGAGCATGATGATCTGGAAGCATGTTGTGAAGTTGCCTCCCTCATGTACCACCACATTTTTCTCCAACGTGGTCTCATAATTCTAGAATGGCAGGTCTAATTGATACAAAATGAAGACAGACAATAAGACATTTACTCTGTGGTGCTATGTTACTCAAACTATGCATGCATTGCGAAATTGAACACAACCAGCCCTAAAAACTTGTCACCATCATCCTGGCTTTTCAGTTTGGGTGATCCATCAATCCTGAACCCCACTCTTATTTCTTTCATAATTATGTTAGGATCAAAGACAACCTGGACAACGACCAATGGCTATAGATACCTATGGGAATAATTTTAAGATATAATTCATAGAACTGCTGTCTTTTCATCCTTTGAAACCCATGCTCTTCTCACTTCTCCTTGAGGCTTTAATACAATTACAGGATTCCATTTATTTTCACAAAAATACAAGAATTTCCTTTGGAATAGCCAAAATCAGAAACATTCACACCACTGCATACCTGAAGTAAGAAAACAAACAGACGTGCCAGCATAGATTGAACCTTTTTGTTCAAAAGGTGCTGTTAGGGCCTACTGTGGGATTCTGCTGTTCTTCATCAGTGGTCGGCAAACTGCGGCTCAGCAAACCGCAGCTCGCGAGCCACATGCGGCTCTTTGGCCCCTTGAGTGTGGCTCTTCCACAAAATACCGACTTCTGCGCATAGGCCACGAAGTTTCAATCGCACTGTAGTGCGCGCCCCCACGTGGTATTTTGTGGACGAGCCACACTCAAGGGGCCAAAGAGCCGCATGTGGCTCGCGAGCCGCGGTTTGCCAACCACAGTTCTAAATCATACCACTTTAGAAACTTCTAAAGGTCTTCAATGTACTCTTTATAGGAATTTAGATCCAACACAATGTATATTCCAATGCAGTCACTGGTTTTGGAAAAAAAACTAGGAATCTGGTCACAGTAACTCGGGTCCTGATGGCCCAGGGTCTGAAGTATAGCCCACATTGTGAATGAAAAGTCTGCGGCCAGGAATCCGTGACAGACTAGGCAGGAGAGTAAAACCAAGTCCCAGCTTTTGGCGGCGCACCCAGGGGCTCTCTGGTGGTCCACAGGCAGGTGAAGAGCTCCCGCTAGGCCAGGCTCCAGCTGAAGGGCCCCTTGTGGTGTGTGTGTGGGAGTGGCCACCAGGGGGAGGCAGCGAGGGCAGAGGTGCTTCCTGGGTTGGCTCAAGCAGTGCAGCCCTGGGACAATGGCAGACGCTGGATGGCCAATCGCCGAGGACGTCTCCCTGCAGAGCTGCGCTCCAGCCACTCCAGATGTATCTTTTAAGGCGGATCTATATGCCAGGCGCTCCAATCAAATGACACCATACATTAGGTAGTGATTTATCATCTCAGAGTAGATGGAAATAAGTTCCAGATTAATTATTTTTCTTTAAGTGAAAAAGTAGTTAATGGGTGAGCTGGGATTGACACCATTTTCTGACTCCAAGGCAGGTGTTATTTACTAGTACTTGATAACAATACCATGTTTTTAGTTATGATTCTCCTTTTTTATTCATTCAACAAATTATCGTTTGAGCACCATTAAGGCCAACCACTGTATTAAGCACTAGGAATACATACGTGGAAAAACAGAAACTCTTGCCCTCTTAAGAATGACGATCTGTATTTGAGTTATGACAGTATAAAGTCATGTGATGAGTAAGTATTAAAGAACATTGTTTGATAAAACTTTAACTTCCTGAACCACAAGCTTTAAAAATCTATGTATAAATAGCTAGAACCTATATCTGAGCTAATGCTATTACCACATTTACAATTCTATGTCAGTAATTTCCAAAATTCAGCTTTAAAATGGTTTATACTTTTAATTAGCAATAATTTTAAATCCTAACCAATATATTCTAAAATGTTATTTTTTGTATAAAAGTATTTTGTAAACAGTATTGCTACTGCTATTATCTATTCACACTTATCGACAATCTTGAAATCTATAACTTCTTTACATAAACTTAAAGATAAAGTACAGAGTCAGAATGATGCCTACTGATGACAAAAGAAATATTTTATCTAAATATTTTATCAACCTTCCTAATGCCGCGACCCTTTAACACTCCGGGTACTTGTATGTGGGCATATCTGCATGTGGGCGGAGCCGCCCTGAGACGGATAGAGGAGCGGTGTCTCGCTTCCTAAGACCATGGAAAATATGTGTTTTCCGATGGTCTTAGGCGACCCCTGTGAAAGGGTCATTTGACCCCCAAAGAGGTCGCGACCCACAGGTTGATAACCGCTGAAAGGGACTTCAAATAGTTGTAGAGACTGTTTTTTAAAGACAACAACATACATTATGAAAAAAAACCCCACAAAAAACAACACTTCCAAAGCACTAGGAACCTAGATTAATGCCTAGTTTTCTCTTCATATTCTTAACACTAAGTAAAAATAAATATTGTTTCCCCATCACACTGTAGAGGGTAATCAAATACACTTCAAAGAATTCTGGCATCTCCTTTGCTTTGTTCTCAGTGACACTGACAGCAGCTGCTATGTAAACCGGATAAATAACCTTGGACTTCAGACAGGAGGCTGGAAGAACACATCCCTTGGGTTGCTGCATTTGTTGGCTTCCTGACTGATTATCTGCTACACTGAAGAGACCTCTTTAATCATTGATGTTCCTGTGAGGGGTTTGTTCTTCAGCAGCATCATAAATGCAAATAGAACTGAAACTCAAAGACTTGCACATCCACTTCTGTGGATCTCAAAGCCCAGTAGAATATTAGATAGTTAATGAAATCTGTATTTTTTGGATCCTTGAGTAGTGTATTCTTTAAAGTTTGTGAAGATATGCCCAGAGACAATAATACCTAACTTTTGGGAATAGAGGCAATAGGCTCAAATTACTACATAAATAGAATTTTCGCAACCACGTATATGCTAAAACTTTTAAAAGCTCATTTTAATTTTACAAGATGGGAACATTTTTGTAAAATAGGTAATACTTTCTGAAAGCCTAAAAAGAATATTAGCATACTACAAACTGTTTAATATGGACGTAAGAATATTAATCACTATGTAAAATGTAACTAGTTTATTAAACATATTGGTCTCCATATGCAAGTCATGAAGCAATTTTATTTTTTTCCTCAGTCTCTTTAAACTTACTCATTAGCCTGGTTTTGTGTGCTTCTGGGATAAATTCATGGGTAGGTCCTTGAGTATTCCCAAGCCTCAAAATCGTTTTATTTAATGAGGTGAAATGATGAGTTAGTATAATAATCAAAACTCTGCACCTCAAATACATTAAAGCTTCTCTCCTTCCTGAATGCTGCTTCAGGTCTGGAATGTCGGCACTTGATGGAAAGAAAATGTCAGCTTACTTTTTCTTTTATCGATTCCTCTCTGGCTGCTTAGCACCATCTTCTGATCCCACGTCCCCTCATCAAGGGTTCAATCAGAAGAGAGGTGATTCCGGGTGAGGACTCCGAATTCTATTTTGATCTGCTGTTGGCCCCTTTGCAAGATGACAGACATTTGGTGCTGACTTTTTTCTTGAAATGATTTATCTGTATTTTTCAGAGAATCCCTCTTCCTACCCTGCCAAGTTCCACTGCCACTACCTTGGTATCAGGGTCTGCAGCTGACCTTTATGCCACACCCCATCCCGATTCCGGTTAGGACCTAATAAAATACTTGTTTAGTTTTTTCAATCATAGTCCACTTGGATGAGGTCTTTTCAGAACTTGACAAATCCTCTTGCAGCCCACATCTGCCCCAAAGAGAGTATGTACCATTTGCTTTGCCACTTGTGTTCTGCCACTTCAAGCAAATAATGAGATTCTTTTCCCATTACATTTTTAGGTGGTCTGCAGACTCACTTCTGTGGCCTGTAAAACCTGACGTTAGGGAGCTTTGCTTGTGGTTCTCATGGAACCCTTCTCATTTGCTTTAAGCTGAGGATGAGAATTATTATAGCAGCCCAACGATTTTTGTCGATGTAATTCTGCTCGTCTCTGCAATTTTCTACTCACCCCTTACATATCCTCAAGTGGATGTTGGGCTCAGGGTTCAGAAGCATTTGTCAGCGCCTCTTCTGCAAGATCCCTATACATCCTCTAGCTGAGCATACTCCCTTGGAATTTGAGTTCTTGCCTGAACCTCTTCCAGTAGGGGCTATTTTGTTTTGATTTGTTGCTGACTTCCTCACGAGAGGGTCACAGACAGCAGCAGCAGCACCAAATTTGCTGTGTTCTGATCCAAGCAAGGCCACTTTTATGCCATTTTCAGAGGAGGATACTGGTACAGAATGTTTGTGCACCCCCTCCCCCAAATTTATATGCTAAAGCCTTAGCCCCCAAGATGACAACATTTGGAAGTGGGGCCTTTGGAAGTAGTTAAGGTTAGATTAGTTAGGGTAAGACCCTCTTAATGTCTTAATACGAGGAAGATGCAGATCTTTCTCTCTCCCCTCCTGTGTGCATACCAAAGGAGTGTCACGGGAGGAAAGAGCCAGAAAGAGGCCATCTGCTAGACAGAAAGAGAGCCCCCACCAGCCCCAGAGCATCCAGATCTTAGACTTTCCAACCTCCAGAGCCCTGTGAAATACATTTCTATTCTTTCAGCCCCCGAGTCTATGGTCTTGTACAAGCAGCCCAAGTGGACTAAGAAAGACACAGGTTTAAAACTCAGAAACTTGTCATAATGTCACAGCTAAGCATTCAAGTCAGGATTCAAACTTGAAGCTGTATGAATGCAGCCCCTTCCCTTCTGACATAGCCCACTTATCTCCTGCAGTTTGGGACTTCTCGGACATGTTCTGGGTCAATGTTTCATAATTTTCTGCTTCTCCCATTATTGTATTCATCCCTTCACTAAATTTTCCCAGTGTCTCTAAATTAGGCTGAGATCTATTCCCGTTGCCTGCCACTAGCAGTATCCTATTCATCCTTTTGGTTTGCATTTAAGTGTTCGCTGTTTCAGTCAGCCAATGTGCATAACAATTTGTGTATTTTATATACATGTATGTAGATATTATTTCTTTATTATTATTTTTAAAAATATATTTGTATTTACTTCAGAGAGGAAAGGAGAGGGATAGGGAGATAGAAACATAAATGATGAGAGAGAATCATCAATGGGCTGTCTCCTACACCCCCCTGTCCTCGCTGCCAGTTGGGGATCAGGCTAGCAACCTGGGCATGTGCCCTGACCTCTTGGTTCAAAGGTGGATGCTCAACTACTGAGCAACACTGGCCAGGCTGTACATTTTATTTTTACCTGTAGCATGTTAAAATAATGCCAATTGCTCTAGTT
Source organism: Myotis nattereri (assembly GCF_964212035.1). NCBI lineage: Eukaryota > Metazoa > Chordata > Mammalia > Chiroptera > Vespertilionidae > Myotis > Myotis nattereri. The sequence goes on from NC_138077.1 coordinate 26,129,762, forward strand.
TCTAAATTGCTAAAACCTAGAGCCCTGACATTGTTGTGTATATATCCCTTTGAAAGTGAAACACATGTCTGGATCTCTTCTGTTAGCCACATGCATAGACTTGAAAATATGATCTACTTATTACCTACTCTGGCTTTTCAGAGGTCTTCAAGAAATCATGATGTTTTAGGGCAATTTGTTCTGAATGATGTTTGATAAGCTATGTGAAGATTTACATTTCTGATAAAGCATACAGGTAAGACAGAAGCCAGAAATATAATGTACTGTAGTTCTATAAATCCTTATAGACTTTTTCACTATTTTTTTTCCATTTGGTCTCTCTCTCAAGGAATAAAAGGACTGAAGCAGCACGAGCCCATTGTTAGTGTTATCGTTTAACAATGCTGCATAGAAAAATCCATTCAAACTCCACGGGTCCAATTAAATGACTGACATCTTTTCTTATTTGATTACAAACAATTTTAATTGCTGTTAAATGATTTCAATATTCTACATATGGTCTGAAAAAGTCAAGTATATCCATATTTCTGTCCTTTAAAGATGATATCCACTTGGCATTTATCAAAGTCTATGAGAAAGAACAACAGAAATGTTAAAAAGGCTGATAAGAGATGATCACAAAACTTATTCTAAGTAAAATATTCCTCTGAAGATCTTAGAGAAGTGTTACATCTTAAAATATGTAATATATTTTAATTTTCTTTGATCATACTTATGTTTAACTGACTGAAAAGAAAATATGTTTACTAGTCATCCAAGGTTACTAATCAGATCAATTTCATTTTGAAAACAAAACTGATATAGATTCTTACTCTATAAAAAAAGTTGAACTAAATCACTCAACTTTATTTTCAGGTGAAAATTCTCCTTTTAGATATGATTTTTTAATTCTTTGTGAAAATAAAGGCCCTATAATAATTTGGTAAACATTTTTTTTTGAATGGAGAACTGTACAAATATAGCTATATTTGGCACAGTAAGGCAAAGGAGGTCTCAATTGTATAAACAAGCATATTCAAGAGAAACTAGAATTCAGATACACAAATCACAGTTGTTTTCAGAATTGCTAAGAATTGTCCGTTTTGCGTCCTACAGTTTAGACCAGTGATTGCGAACCTTTTGAGCTCGGTGTGTCAGCATTTTGAAAAACCCTAACTTAACGCTAGTGCCGTGTCACATATAGAAATTTTTTGATATTTGAAACCATAGTAAAACAAATATTTATATTTTTGATATTTATATTATATATTTAAATGCCATTTAACAAAGAAAAATCAACCAAAAAAATGAGTTCGCATGTCACCTCTGACACGCGGGTCATAGGATGGCCATCACTGGTCTAGACTATATACATTTCAGCTGCTAAAATTTAGGCAATTTAAATTAGGGGATAATGTTGCCTGGACAAAATGCTGTTTGAAGAGTAAGCTGTCGCTAGCAATAATAAAAACAGCACAGCAGAAAACTGACCCAATGTATATATGATATCCTCCTGTGTGTTAAACCCTTAAAACAGTGTTTATCGCCCTATCAGAAGTGAGGGATAGAGGAACCTGCTGTTGCTGTTCCATAGTATTTTTTATCCATCAGGAAGTGTCATTGTTCAAGCCTCATTATTGTTCCTAATGATGCAATACAGCAAAGCTAAATTTGAGTCAGTATAAATATTTGAATGAGCTCCTACAGTGCATTGAATTTGGTGAGAAACATTTTGAGGAAGAAAAAAAAAAAGAAACCAGAGACCAATCTTTCAACTATTTTAATTTCCATGGTGACAAACAGTTACATTCCTAGTGCAATATTTCCCTCAAACTGATACTCATATAAATAACACAAAAGCTATTTGTAGGGCCATCTACTTTTCCTGATGCTTCTGCAAAATAGCAATTTCATGATATGGTTTGTGGGCAAGGCAACATTCAACAAAGTTACTTTCTTAAAAAGTACAAATCACTGGTCAGGTGAGCTTGTCAAGGAAAACAGTAGACTTTGTTGCTTAATATGTAAATTTACAGTATTTTAGTTTCTGTGATTAGAATTCTTTATTGTATAAATTTTCCATCAGAGAACCAAAGATGTAGAGCGCCATTTTTATGTTTCCAAGGCCATAAGTAAATAAGACAATATCTTAAACTGTGTGTTAAAAAAATACACAACACCTTCTGTTATCAGCTTTTAAAGTACAACCAACCTAAATAAAATGGTACTATCTCCAAGGATAAATATGTAATACTAGAGGCCTGGTGCATGAAATTCATGCACTGGGTGGGGGGGTCCCTCATCCCGGACTGTGCCCTCTTGCAGTCCAGGAGCCCTCAGGGGATGTCAGACTGACAGCTTAAGCCCACCAGCCATGAGCCCGTCTCAGGGCTTCTGGCTGAGCAGCACTCCCCCTGTGGGAGTGCACTGAACACCAGGTGCAGCTCCTGCATAGAGTGTCTGCCCCCTGGTGGTCAGTGCATGTCATAGTGATTGGTCATTCCACTGTTTGGTCGTTTTGCATATTAGCCTTTTATTAATAGGATAAGGTTAAGATATTGACATTTTAAGTAGTGGGTAATAAGATTAAAAGAGAAAAAAATGAACCAGTTGAACAATTACATAAATAGGTGATAAAGTACAAAGTTGAAGGAATTTAGTAAGAGAAAACTGGAGCAATTGGATGATTCGTGTCCAGGAGCGGGGGGAGGGGGTGGGCGAGGAGAGTGTTGCTATTTTGTTCAGTGAAGTCAGGCACTTTTAAGGAGGATGTGGTACAGACTACAATTCATCTAGGAAAATCTAGGAGAACTTTGGAGTAGAGCTAGGTGGATGGAGGGCAGGGCAGAGAAAGGCTAATGTGGCTGGAGACTTGATCGTGTGTGACTGGCTCACCAAGGTCAGGGAACTTTCTGAAAACAAAGCCAGAATTCAGAAATTCCCTAATGATACACATTTCTCACACCCTGCCTGGATGACAGATTAGATATACTCTGGTGGGGCAGGATCTCATGTCTTCCATCAAATGTGCCATCAGAAGCTCCTTTTGAAGAGTCATTCATATGTGAGTTACATCTAATACCTTCAAAACTTGGCCCTGTCTTGATTTACTCATTTGTGAAAGGGAATAATATTACCCAGCCTCTCAGAGGTTTAATTTCATTATTCATTTATTTTCTTACTTTGAACCACATAATTATTAAGTTGGATTAAGTGCAATGTTTGCTTTATGATACACTCTCATGATTTTTCTACAAGATATCTTCCTTTATTTATGTATTCATTCATCTATATTCTGTAATAATAAAAGTGTAATATGCAAATTAGACTGGACAGCCAAACAACCTTCCGGACAAAGCCGGGGCTGCAAGGGCAAAGGCAAGCTGCTGCGGCTACAAGGGCCGAGCCCCTTGCATGAATTTTGTGCATTGGGCCTCTAGTTATATCATAAAGATTCATGAGACAACTGAAAACAAAATCTGAACAGTTGACATCTTACATCTATGAATACGTCCCCTCTGACCAAACCATTCCAAAGTAACCATTACCCTGAATCTTGTGTTCAACAATTCTCTGCTTTTTAAATATAACTTTATTACTTTTCTTATTTTAATTTTATTGTTTAACTTTTAGTAAAAACAAAACAAAACAAAAACTTTTAGCTTTATTAAAAGGATATCATATTCTATGTAATATTAGGGAGGATTTTCACTCGAATATTGTGATTTCATCAATATTGTAGCATGTAGCTCTATTTATTTTCCCTCCTATTAAATACTTCATTATAAATAGACCAGAATTTATTAATCCATTCTCCTATCAATGTGCACTCATGTTCATACTAGGATTTTGCTATTATAAACATTTTCTATTACGTCCTCTTTAACCTGTGCAAGAGTCATCCTTGAGCATATATCTGGGGCATGGAATTGCTGGTTTCAAGACATGTAACTGTTCAACTTTCAAGCCAAATGTTTTTCTTAAGAGACTCAACCAATTTACACTGCCCTGAGCAATGTATAAGGAACCATTTTCTCTCCAATACTTAGTAGACAGCCTCTCCATTTGAAGTGGCACTTGGGGATTGATGATTGAGCAATTTTGTCCCTGGGAAATATTTAATGCAACAGTAAATGTTAATGTGACTTGATTAGTATGCAGAGGTTGATGCAGCTTGTTATAGATCAGTTACTGCTGCAAAAAACTTCCACAATCACTGGCAAATAATATTAGTTTGAATCTCATAAAATTGCTGTATTAGATTAAAACATACAATATTAGTAATTTCATATGATTCAAACCAAAAGTTCCTTAAGATATTTTGTTGTTGTTCCACTTCCCAATAATCCCCAATTGCTGTATCAGTAATGACTGCTTTTGTCATCTTTTTCACCATTAATCTGTCACTGTTCCTCTTCATGCTTAAATAAATCACCATTACAGAGTTATTTTTCAGATTAACTTTTAGTAAAAGGTGACTCATTCTATTTTAGTTAGCAATGTAATTTCATTGTCTCTTCTTTTTATTCTTAATTTCTCAGATTGTGATGTGTAAATTTAAAAAAAAAAAATTTTAAAAGTTCATTATAGCCGAAACCGATTTGGCCCAGTGGATAGAGCGTCGGCCTGCGGACTGAAAGGTTCCAGGTTCGATTCTGGTCAAGGGCATGTACCTGGGTTGCGGGCACATCCCCAGTAGGAGATGTGCGGGAGGCAGCTGATCGATGTTTCTCTCTCATCGATTTTCTGACTCTCTGTCTCTCTCCCTTCCTCTCTGTAAAAAATCAATAAAACATATTAAAAAAAAAGTTCATTATAAAAAAAAATATTGCCCTGAATGGTGTGGCTCAGTTGATTGGAGCATTGTCCCATGCACCTAAAGATCACAGGTTTGATTCCTGGTCAGGGCACATACCCAAGTTGCAGGTTCAATTGCCAGTTGGAGGCAACCAGTAAATGTTCACTTGCATAATGATGTTTCTTTCTCTTTCTCACTCTCCCTTCCTTTCTCTCTAAAATCAAGAAAAGCATACTCTTAGGTGAGGATTACAAAAATAATTCTCATCAGCAATAGTATTTCAAAGAGAGAGTAGGCATATAATTAAGTAGGCATAACTATTCCAGTCATTAACACAGAATAAATGAAAATTTAGGGGTTGACTAAATTTCAGATTGATGTTATAGTCAAGTGTGACTAAATCCTGACTCTCAAACTTTGCATTTATGGTGGATATTTTCTTTGGATATAGAAAAATATAAGATACTATAAAGATTGTTAATTTTGAAGTGTAATAAAAATTTATTCTGAGCATACGAGAAAATATTGGATAAAAAGAAATGACTGTTTAAAAAATAGTGACCCAGCGTGTTTTAAAGAAACTAAAACTATATTGCCTCTATATTGAATTTGACTTCTGCTTCTTTTTAAATATAGGGTGTTCCCTGCAAAATGTATACACACACTTTGAATAATTATAAAGGCAGTGTTTATTAAAATACATTTCATTTTCAAAATTGATCTATCAGCTGTTAAAGTATATATACATTTTTTGGGACACCCTGTATATAGAAATGTTAGATGAATTTGTGATACTGTGATGTCATACCTGTTGCCATGAACAAAACTAAGAGGTGTTTTTGTTTGCTGTTTTAAATATAAAGGTTTATTTTTAGTAGGACCTTAATATCTGAACATTTTGAATATTTGGTTATACCACCATGCTCTCCTTCACAATAGTGTGGTGAACTAACAGTGTGTCATTGTACAGATGTAGGCAGAGCTTTCAGTTTCAGATGGATGTAGTGAATACATCCATCTAATTTCAGCAAAAAAATTGTCCCTTGTAGGTATAAATCAATTTAACTTATGTATTCATACTAAAATTTTAAAGTGCTTTTCTCTGTGACCTATTGTTTTGTAATATATGTCAGAGCCTTAGGCTCTTGATGGAATGATAGCATTAACAGAAAAATTATTATCTCTAAATACAACCATTGTCCTTATCAAATAGAAAATAATGTTCCCTGACATAGATACTATAAAGTTCCATTTTTTACTATGAAATGAGATCCTGACAAAATACAGCAAACCTGACAAAGTATAATAAAAATGTAGGATTTCTTGAACATTTTGCTCAGTGAATAAACAATGTTCATAGTTCCTAATCCATTCATTCATTAAACATGTATTTATGGAACACCCATTATTTCTCAAGCCTTGTCTGGTTTTGAACTTCAAAGCAGTTAGAATCCAGTAAGTAAACATGTACGAAACTGTAATGGAATGTGATGGGTGGTACAAACTAAGTTTTCTATTAAGAGTAAGTGTCTAGTAATGCTTCCTCAGATAAAGGTTTCCAAAGAAACAAAAACATTCCAACTGTTTCTTGAGAAATAAATACTTTTCTCAAGTCATAAATTTTTTTCCAGGCAAAAGAAATTATGTTTATCCACTCAATTACTCTATAACTCACCATTTCAGTCATTAAATATATGTCAGATACAGAAGTAGAAAAAGATTCATCCTCATGGAGCTCATATGGCAAGGGCACTATTTGAGTAGACAGAAAATACCACTCTTAAAAAATACAAGTTGTAATGTAATTTGAAAAAGTACTCAATTACTGTTCACAAAAGTAATTCCCTATAACATCCTTTATCTTATTTATTAACTCATTTATTATTTGTGCTACCATCTCTTGTCCTTATACTATCTATACATTCTATGAAACAAGAGCCTTTTCTGTCTTTGTATCTGGCTTGTATGTTAAATGACTGACTGATTCATGGAGTGAATGTATAAATGTGTTAACTTTTGTTTTGAAAAGAATTTGATGACTTTAGAAAGCATACATTTAACATTACAGTTAATGATGAAAACATCTTTCTAAGAGAAGTTAGTCTGAAACAACTAATAAGAATGTCTACTCTCACCACCCATATCTAACTAGTGTTGTGCTAATGGCCCTAATTAGTAAAATGGCAAGCAAAAGAAAAACAGGTTTAATGTCTATATATATAAAAGCCTAAGCGACCAGATGACCGGCCAGTAGCTATAATGTGCACTGACGACCAGAGGGCAGATGCTCAATGCAGGAGCTGCCCCCTGGTGGTCAGTGTGCTCCCGCAGCAGAAGCGCCGCTCAGCTGACAGAGCGGCACCAGATGCTGGGCTCATGGCTGGTGAGCTCAGCTGTGGCAGTGCGAGCCTCTTCCTTGGACACAGCCCCTGCCCCACCTAAGGGGGTGGCAGCAGGCACAGCGGGGCCGTGATGAGCAGGAACGGTGTCCAGCCTGGCTTGGGCTCCTCCCTGCTGCCTGCCACTTCACGCACTACTTCGTGCTATGCGGGATTGATGCAGACAGCGGGCTAGAGCCCGACAAGCTGACGGGTATGGCTGGGCTGCAGCGGTGTGGAGGTCCACTGATCCCCGCAGGCCAGGCAGAGGGACCCCACCAGTTCATGAATTCATGCACTGGGCCTCTAGTTAGAAGTAAGGAAGGAAAAATCTATTTGGAGATGACTTAATTGTTAACGTAGACTATCTTATGGAACCTGAGAAAAAGAAAACTATATAAACTGTTAAGTGAAGTTAGTAAGTGTAGGATTCAAGGCCAATTCAACAATCATATGTATTTCTATAACTAGAAGCAAAAAAAAAAAAAAATAGGAACATAAAATGTAAAACACCATTTGTAACAGCATAAAACACTATAAAATAAAATGTGATTTTTAGAGCTCTAGAAAACATGGGACAAAGTAACTAAAGAAGACAAATAAATAGAATACAACATTATGATGAATTAGAAAAATCAACATAAATAGAAAAAAACACTAAATTTTAATTTTTAAATTAATGTATGCTGTACTATATCTAAAATCTTAAATATAAAACTTCTTGGTGAAATTTTACAGTATCTTGAAGTCTTTGAAAAGACTAAATTTTCTTTGATGGCACCTAAAAACATTTACCTTAAATAATACAACAAGCACAATCATAAACTTACACTCAAAAGGTTCTGTTTCAAAAACTAAAAAGTCAAATCACAGATTGGGGAGAAATCGCAATGTTTATGTCTGACAAAGGACTTATGTCTAGAGCAGCTTTGGGCAAACTACGTCCCATGGGCCGTATCCGGCCCATTTGAAATGAATAAAACTATTGAAAAAAAAGACTGTACCCTTTTATGTAATGATGTTTACTTTGAATTTATATTAGTTCACACAAACACTCCATCCATGTTTTGTTCCGGCCCTCCGGTCCAGTTTAAGAACCCATTGTGGCCCTCGAGTCAAAAAGTTTGCCCACCCCTGGTCTAGAGTATGCAAAGAACTTTCATAATTTTATAGTAAGAAGATAAACACTCCAATTGACAAAACAGGCAAACTATTTGAATAAAACTTTTATAAGAAGATATATGGTCAACAAGTACATGAGAGAGTGCTCGCTATCATTGCTGAGCAGCGAGGTGCAAATTGATATCATGATGATAATAGATCACTTCACACCCACCACAATGACAAAAATGACTGACGATACCAAATGTTGGCAAGGATGTAGAGACACTTGAATGCTCATATATTATTAGAGGGAATAGAAAATGTTATAACCACTTGGGTAAAGTAATTTCTTATTACATTAACCATGCATACTTTACTCAAGAGAAATGAAGACTTACAAAAACACCTTGTAGGCATCCTTTGATAAAACTGAAAAACACTCAAATGTCCAAAAACCAGAAGAATGGATAGCGGGCGGTATATTCATACAAAGGAATACTATCTAGCAATACAAAGAATGAACTGATGATACGCAACAGCAAGGATGAATCACAAAAGCTATTTTGAGCAAAAGAAGGAAGACACAAAAGAGTGTTTATATGATTCACTTTATGTAATATTCAAAACCAAGAAAAACTAATATACAAGTATAGAAATCAAAACTGAATGATTATGGGAGTGGAGACTTATTGAAAGGAAGCATGTGAAAATGTTATGGGATGATGTACATACTCCATGTAATCCCCTCCCCTTTTTTGTGGGCAGGATGGAGACTATGATGGAGGTACTGCCATGATTAAGTTTCATTACAGGACAAAAGTGGTGTTGCAGATTATGTATACTAAGGTCCCAATTAGTTGACTTGGAGTTTACCAAAAGTGAAATTACAGTGGTGGGTAGAACCTAATTTGGGCATTCTTCAAAGGACCTGGACTTCTCAGAAGGAAGAGATCGGCAGTATGAGGCCGATTCTCCTGCTAGACTTGAAGTAAACTGCCATATTTTGAGAAGGCCAGTACCTGGGGGCAGGCTCTAGGAGATGAAATTGACTGCTGGCCCACAACAGGCAAGAAAACAAGGGACTTTGACCTTAAGAGGGATTGAATTCAGCCAATCACCTGAGTGTGCTTGGAAGAGGGCCCAAGTTCCAGATGAAAATACAGCCCAGTGGTCACCATGATTTCAGCCTTGTGAGATGCTGAACTATACAATGTTTGGGCTTTGATCCGCTGAAAACTATAAGATAATAAGTGAGTGTTGTTCTTAATCCTCTAAATTTGTGGCAATTTGTTGCCTGTGAAGTGCAATCATTTTTCATAATTCAGAAAAACTTTGATTAAATGATATTTAATTAATGAACTTTAAACAAACGAGATCAGTTCATTTATAATTGCTAATTCACAACCTCTAAAAAACTTTCAAAAATTCTATGACCACTTTAACAAAATGGAATTATAACATATTTTGTTTTTAAATACACTTTGTTTGACATTCTTGTTTATACTACGTTTATTTTTTATGTGTTGCATACAATGGATGCTCATTCAGAGGTTTCTAAACTGTTCATGATTTTGTTAGCTAGTAGCACATACAGTGATAATGACTTGAAAATATATGCTCTATGTTAAGTTACTCGCTCAAAATGTGTTTGTTGTGGATCTAATGATGTCAGAAGGGCAGTCGTGTTAATAATAGCTCTGCAAATTGAGCAGTTAATGATACACTGGAAAACTCTACTTCTTTTCAAGACACTTTCCCCAAAGCTTGAATTCCCTTGTCTGGATCTCAATTTGTTATATATATGTTTCAAGTTGTTATATTAATTAGAATTATTGTACATAAAAATGTGTCTGCATGCTCTTTTCATGTGATTCTCAAGAGTTCTACATATTTTCAGATTGAGATAATCATATGAAAAAAGCCTGATTTTATAAGAAAAAAAAATGCAATGGAACCCACACTGTATTTGCTGATGTCCATAAAAACAAAACAAACACACAAACAACACACACACACACACAAAAAAAAAAAAAACACCCAAAAAATATCCTACTCTTAAAAGTGTTGTTTGCAGACTAAAAATTCTAAGGCCAGTCCTGCTTGGCACGGTGGTTGATTGGTGACCTATGAACTAGGAGGTCACAGTTCGATTCCTGATCAGGGCACATGCTCGATCCCCAGTAGGGGGCGGGCAGGAGGCAGCTGGTCAATGATTTTCTCTCATCATTGATGTTTCTAGCTCTCCCTCTCCCTTCTTCTCTGAAATAAATAAAAATATATTTTAAAAAGATAAAAATACTGGGTATGTTCATACATTTTCTTAAATACCAAGTATAGTTTTACTGTGAAGTCAAACAAAGCTTTCAGTTAACGTGTGATATATAGAAAATAAACCCAGGTATTCTGCTGATGTGCAAATAAGGGCCTAAAACTTTACTGTTCAGGGAATAAATCTTATCATTTCTCTGCTAATACACTGCTGTGATATTGCAGAACCTGCAACTCAAACTGTGCTAGAAATTTCTCTTCAAAAGAACTATAATGTGGCCACAAGGCAGAAGAGAATTTACATTATTGTCTTATTGTGATTATCAAAAATTCTATTCTCTTTAATTTGAGATTCAATCCATTTCAATTTGAGAGTTTCACACAAAGTCAAGTAGAATTGAAATTAATTGATAAAACTCGTTTCTTCTATTAAAGTTCTTGGCATAATTGCCCACACTTTAATCTGAACTCATATAAGCCTTATTTATTATTAACTTTAAATTGCATGGTAATTTGGTTAATAGCATGAGGGCAGGACAAATTAAGATACTTTCACTGCAGGTTTTCAGCCTGTGTCCTACTGCGTGTGACTCAATTCATTATTCTTTTTGATTAAAGACAATATATCAAGCTACTGACCCATAGATTTTTAACTAAAGTCTTAGCTAAAACCATGCCTCCTGATGTTTGAAATGAATATTTTATTAGCTATATTAACCAGCATAGTTTATTAATTAATGACAAATATTTGGAAAGGCTTAGCATATTTATAAATTTTGCAGAATGTTGTCATGCTGGGAGAATAGCAACTTTGAGGACTTGTAATGAGCTACACATTTCTATATCTGTACTGAGAGAAAAAAAACACATTATCACTTTGTGATTTTTTTTGAGATGTAAAGATACTTATTTTATGACTTTTTCCTTTGTATTGAATTTATTGGGGTGACACTGGTTAATGAAATCATACAGGTTTCAGGTGCACAGTTCTATAAGACATCTTCTGTATACTGTATTTTGTGTTCACCATTTTTTCCACATATAGCCTCCTCTACCTTCCCCAACCCCTCTACCCCCAGGCAATAAGTACACTGTTGTTCATATCCATGAGTTTTTTTCTCTTTTTTTTCTCTTTTTTGCTTAATTCCTCCACTCCACCTTAACCTTGACAGTTGTCAACCCACTCTTGATCTTTATGTATGTATATGCCTATATTTTGCTTGTCAATTCATTTTGTTCATTAGATTCCACCTATTAGTGAAATCACCTGGTACTTGTCTTTCTCTGACTGGCTTATTTCACTTAGCATAATGCTCCCCAAGTCCATCCATGCTGTGGCAAAGAGTAAGATTTCCTTCTTTTCTTTAATGGCTGAATAGTATTATGTGTAAATTATTTATTTTTAAAAATCTTTATTGTTGAAAGTATTACATTTGCCCCCTTTCTTACCCCACTGATCCCTTCTAGTCCCCTTTCTCCCCTCCAACCTCCATCCACAATTTTTTTTTAATCTATTCATCTACTGATGGACACTTGGGCTGCTTCCAGATCTTGGCTACTGTACCTAACACTGCAGTGAACATAGGGGTGCATGTATTCCTTCAAATTATTTTTTTCTGATTTCTTCAGATAAATTCCCAGAAGTGGAATCACTGCATCATAATGTAGTTCTATTTTTTATAATGTATTTTTTATTGATTTCAGAGAGGGAGAGAGAAATAGAAACATCAGTGATGAGAATCATTGATTGGCTGCCTCTTGCATGCCCCCTATTGGGGATCGAGCCCACAACCCATGCATGTGCCCTTGACCAAAATCGAACCTGGGACCCTTCAGTCCCCAGGCTGATGCTCTATCCACTGAGCTAAATCAGCTAGGGCATCTATTTTTTAATTTTTAAAGTAACCCATATGCTTTCCACAGTGGCTGCACTAATCCGCATTCCCACTAAATTCAAGAGGCGGGAAGACTCCCAAACTCATTTCACGAGGCCATTATTATCCTAATTCCAAAGCCAGATAAAGACACTACAAAGAAAAACAAAACAAACAAAAAGTATATATATATATATATATATATATATATATATATATATATGTGTGTGTGTGTGTGTGTGTGTGTGTGTGTGTGTGTGTGTGTGTGTATATATGGTATATATGCCACTATCCCCTATGAACTTAGATAAATCTTTAAATATTAGCAAACCAGATCCAGTAATACATTACAAAGATCATATGCCATAATCAAGCAGGATTTATTTTGAGGATGCAAGATTGGTACAATATCCACAAATCAATACATGTGATATACCACATAAACAAAATGAAGGATAAAAACCACATGATCACTTCAGTCCATGCAGTGAAAGCATTTGATAAAATCTAGCACCCATTTATGATAAAAAACTCTTATCAACATGGGCATAGAGGGAGCACACCTCAATGTAGTAAAGGCCACCTATGACAAACTCACAGCCAACATTACTCAATAGGCAAAAACTATAAGGCTTTCCCTTAAGATTGGGAGCAAGACAGTATCACTGCTTTCACCACTCTTCTTCAACATAGTACTGAAAGTCCTAGCCACAGGAATCAGACAAGAAATAAAAGGCAATCAAATTGGAAAGGAAAAATTAAACTGTCATGATTTTCAGGTGACATAATATTGTATATATAAAAAAACTAAAGATTCCACCAAAACATTAGTAGAATGGATAATTGAATCCAGTATAGGAGCAGGATTCAATATAAATATCCAGAAATCAGTTGCATTTTTATACACCAATAATGAACTACCAGAAAGGGAAACTAAGAAAACAATCACATTCACAATTGTTTCAAAAAGAATAAAATACCTGGGAATAAACATAGTATTGTGATTCTTAAGTAATTTTTATGTTTTGGGGATCTTGAAGAAATTATCCATAGAATTCATTTGAAAAAGCTGCTCTGACATAATCTATAACTTGCTCTGTAGTTTTCGTAGTGTCAGGTCTTGAGCTTAATCCTAACCATACCCAAGACTATAACAGAAAAAACTTCTAACTCAGACAGGATTGTTGTATTACATGTCCCTTTCCAAGGTTGCTACTATGTAAGTTATTCAAGAATTTGATTTTTAGTTATTAAAACCTGGTGCCACTGGCAAGGAAACCAGTGCTTGCCGATATTTCTGGTCAAGGATGGCTTAATTGAATTCCCAATTCTCTCTGAAAAATGCTATTAAAGTTGGGGATTAAATCAGTTGATTATTTTCATTCCTATACAAATGCAAGTAAGGTAGTTGGTATACTGGATCAATTTAGTATCAGGGGACTTAGGATAAAATCCTAATCTCCCGCTTACTATGACAAAGAGTGGATCAACTAGACCACTGCACAGCAAGAAAGTGTGAAGTGCAGAGATGCCCTTCCAGAGATGTTGAGAGTCAGGAGTGGAGGAAAGCAAACTGTCCTAGGAAATGCTAGCAGCAGTTCTCAACCCTTTGGCGGTCGAACGACCCTTTCACAGGGGTCGCCTAAGACCATCCTGCGTATCAGATATTTACATTATGATTCATAACAGTAGCAACATTACAGTTATGAAGTAGCAATGAAAATAATTTTATGGTTGGGTCACAACATGAGGAACTGTATTTAAAGGGCCAGAAGATTGAGAACCACTGTAGGGTATTCTACTTAAAATGATCAAAACTCCAACTTTGTAATATCTTAAAATCTCTGATTTGTTTCAGTGGGAATTATGATGAGGAATCGAAAGCAATTAGCAACTGATGCCAAGTGAGGACCTGAAGAGTGTTAGGATGACACATACATTTTCTTTAGCACCACCTGAGAGTTGACACTAGGCTTATGTGGCATTTGTAGGCAACTTTTTATTTATTTTATTTTATTAGTATGTGTCATTTTTAAAGAAAGGCATTTGGGAAAATGCATCATCTCTCTCTTCCCAGAATGAGTTTATTCATTTATAATTAGCCACTATTGTTTATAAATTATGGGCTAAAGGAACTCCACCGATGATTAAAAATTATCCACATGTTACTAGAGTCATATCAATAACTGCAAAATCATTATAACTACAAATGGTGGCCACAGAGTAGATATTTGACTTGGCTGCTTATGACACCCACCTGTTTTAATATATTGCCCATTTTAGCAAATGGAATATTATAAAAGTAATTGTGAAGCTTTTGTTATATTAGTCACTGAAACCTCAAATAACCATCTTTACAGTGGCCAATTAATATTTCCCATTTCAATGGTAGAAATATGCACTACTGAAATAGAGCAAGTTGCTATAAACCAATGGTGTTATGTCATATTTTAACTGTGCATTTTAGAATTCAAATTGCATATTTAATATTTTTTGTCCTACATTGGATTTATGTTGGAATTTACTAAATCAAATAGTTTCATAAAAATTATAAAACATAATCCTGGTAAATTTACTGTGAATATCCTTTAAAATTTTAAAATTTATTTTGTACTTACCTTTAAAATTTGTTAATCTTCATCCAAGTATATTTTTACCATTGCTTTTTAGAGAGAGGGAGGGAGGGGGACAGAGAGAGAGAAACATTGATGAGAGAGAAACATCGACTGGTTGCTTCCCACAGGAGCTCTGGCCAGGGTGGAGATCAAACTGCAACCCAGGTACATGCCTTGACCAGGAATCAAACCCTTGACCAGGAATCAAACCAATGACCTCTTCTTTGCTGGGGCTGAAGCTGTAACCACTGAGCAACAAAGGACAGGGCAATCACTTTTAAAAGATAGAATTCATTTTGCTGTTTTATTTCCATGTCTGTTAACCTGGAATCTGCACAGAAGGATTAACTAGTTAGTGTGCCAGAGGCCACAGAGCTCATAAATGGCAGAATTCACGACAAACCCTTGAATTATTGAAACTTGCTCTAGAACCCATGGTCATAACATACCATGGTTTCATAGCAGTTACATACATACTGCTCTGCTTTGGCTGATACAAACTGAAATAATACTCATCTCACTCATTTGGATCTTATAGTTCAATAATGAAGAAAGAGAAATAAACAATACATTATGTTGCATCTCCAATAATAATCATCTTCTGTCCAAGACACAACCCAGAGGAAAGTTTAGTTTTTGTCATACACTAACACTAGGATATTCAATTGAATTGCATATTGGAGTTTGATATATATAACTTAAACTAGGAATAGTGCCAAAAAATCTACAGGTATAAATACAAGGTAGTAGATGTATAAAGTGTCTGCACTGATACACATGATAAAGAGAGCTATAAAAATTTAATCCCAGTATTTGGCCACTCAAGGTCTTTTCAATCTCTCCATAACATTTTAATGTCCTCTTCCGCCTTATTCAGCCCTCACTCAAATTCTAATAGTCATTCTCAGTTTCTTCCTTCCATCAGTTGTTGCTCATGTGTGTATCTTTGACTTGTGGTTATTTTCAATTATCAGTTTCATTCTCAGAATATTCAGAAGTTTCTTTAATCTTTTGCAAGCCATCTGTAGACTCTTCAATCTTCCTTCAGATATTCTCTGCATTTCCATTCAATGGCAGCCCTGCTGTAATAAAGTTTAGACACTTTCAATTCTGGGAAGCCCTGAGCATATTTTAAGGTGATGTTTTGGACACCCAGCAGGCGTTAGAAATGTAGAAATTAAAAGTTCCGTCACATTCCCGTGCTTTAAATCTGGTTAACATATTTCTCTAGGCAAATGATTTTCAATTATGCTTGTATATCTGAGCCATATAAGGTCGTTTTTTTTTAAAATTCACATATAGAGGACTCACCCCAAAGTTTCTAGGGAAGGGACACGAGCAACAGCAAGTGTTAAAATTCTCCAACTGATTACAGTGTGCACTCAAGTGTGAAAACCATGGACCTGAATATTTTCTTGTTAATTGATCAGATTATATTTTGTGTATCTTTTCCTCCTGCATAAACCATTGGTTCACGCATGTAGGCTCTTTCCCTGCCCTCTAATTCAGCACCCTAGAAGAATGCCTGACAGCATGAAGCAAAGAAATGCTTTAAAGAAACAAAGAAATAGATGCTACTTCAGTTTTCCCAGGTATCTGTCATTTAGTGACTTTATCATGGTTGAGATTCTCTTCCTCAGATTTGCAAGTTTTAGGAAAATTGATTTCATCAAGTATCACAGAGATATATATGCTCACATGTTAAGGAGGTTTATAATGATCATTAAAGCCAAATGACATTCAAGTAACGCAGTAGAGCACCAGACCATCCCGGCTCGCTGAACATGAAGTAGAGCATCATTTCTCCGGTTCTGAACTACTTGGAAAGCCACGCTAATTCGGAAGATTCTGTAATCAGCATGGAATCACCACATAAATACTTCAGTAGTCTTATGATGGCGCTATATTTATCTATTTTCTCTTTTTGATTTTGTATATGTAAGTTTTTAACCGGTTATACTACAGAATTTTTTTAAACTGGTGAAAATTCTTAAGTTTATTATAACTTTTATACTATTTGCCTTACAGATACCATAGTCTACAAATCCAATCATTGTATCACTTCAGAAAAAAAGTTTTTGAATGCAGCTCTCTCCAGAGATTGCAATGCACTGGCTGTGCACCAAGTTTGGTGTGGGGAGGGTGGCTTTCCCATGTGAGGCTCGCCAGACCCTACAGTCTCTAGATGAAGAACCCTGCATTGTTGTAGTCCTGTTGGTAGAAGTCACATTGCTGTGAACTGGGAGGTAAATTTGCATGAAGGGGAGAAAGGTGAGAAGGCAGAGACTAACAGGAACACACCCTAAAGCGCTGCCCAGAGGGGTGGAAGCTTAGCTCCTGTTGGGCTCTGCTAACCCAGGGAAGCATGGAGAGGCACAGCTCTTTGGAGGGAAAATAATATCTGAATCCAATTTTAAAGAAAGGGAGCAATGACATAGGCCTAGAGGTGGATTCAGTTGAATTGGTAAACATTGCTATCTTCATAAACTAATTTAAGGAATGTGGAGGAAGGAAGGAAGAAAGGACATTCATTTTGGAAGGAACCCAAGCACCTTGAGATTTTAAAGGAATGTAAAGTGGCCACTGAAACCACCTTTGTCACCACAATGGATGAAGCGATTCAAATTTAAAAGGTACAACAATTCTCCTATTATGTTACATCTCCACCACGAACTTTAGATGACTTGAAAGGAGTTATTTTTATGTTTCAATATGTGCATCTGTTTATTTTTCACCTACTTTCTTTTTATCTAGTCTATTATTGTTTTGTGAAAAGAAATGAATCTTGTTAAGACAAATCTACAGGCAGTTTAAACCTATAATGCATTACCAGATTCACACTGGAAACAGCAAAACTTTCCTGCAAAAGCCAAACTTTGAATATGTTGGAGAATCTGTCAGGTATCAGACTTCATGAGGTTCACCTGCCAGGGGGGATTTTATTCAATTTGGGAAGAAAATAAAAATAGTGGGCACTGAACAGAAGGAAGAAGTGCGCCTATCTCTCCTAACAAAACTTTTATCATCTCTGCTTCCCTCAGGAGCAAGATAGATAGTGATGAACTTTTGAGAATATTTATGGCACACTTCCTGCTGTTACCCTGAGTTAGTGCTTAAAGCAGGGTGCGCCACCTCCAATGCCTATGGCGGTGCGCAGGTAATGTGAATGTTTGAAATAGGCCAATTTGAACAATCTTCTTCACTTGCGGTGGGGAAAAGGCACTTTTTATCTTTTCTTGAAACATGGAGCCCTCTGGGTGAAATTTTACTGTTCCCACTTGTGAAATAGATTGAGAGTACATGCAGTGGTTAGCGTTCCCCTTAACTCTACTGTGAGAAGAATGAAAGTGACGGAGTCCGGAGTCCGCTGACAGCCCCCTGCCACTTGACCTACGCGCTGCTATGACAACAGGGAGTGATGGGCACTGTAGGAGAGAGAGTGGCCTGCTGGTTCCTTATCCAAAAGCGCAGTGGCCTGCTGGCTCCGGGAAAACGTTGGCATGCTGACAGGGCCAGGTCTCGAAAGTGGCAAGAGAATCCTGTATCTTTACCCAGAAGAGAACTTTTATTTTATTTTATTTTATTTTATTTTATTTTATTTTATTTTATTTTATTTTATTTGGCGGGGGGGGGGGGGGCGGCAGAAGCTAAGACTTTTGTTTTTAATGTATCTTTTATATCCCCATCCTCCGGTAAAGGGTGAGGATATAAAAGATACATCAACCAGCTATAACTCTTGATCCAACATTTTTGAACCTCTGTTTTTAGAGATTTAAATGTCTTCAAGAAAGTCAAGTACTTTTAAAAGCAAATAATATGCCCACAAGCAAAGGAATGAAGTTCGAATGTTACCTTACATGATATACAAAAATTCACTCACAATGGACCTAAATATTAAAGACCTAAATATAAGACCTATATTGCTGGAAGAAAACTTAGGGAAAAGATTCATGACATTAGATTTTGCAGTGAGTTCTTAGTTATGACAACAAAAACATAGGCAACAAAATTAAAAAAAAAAATAGGCAAATGGGAATTCAGTGTGACAAAGGAAAAACACAGCGAAAAGGCTATCTATGGAATGGGAAAAATCATTACATATCATCTTTGATGAGGTCTTAATATCTAGAACATATTAACAACTTCTATAACAATAAAAGACTAATAACCCTCTTTAAAAATAGTCAAAGGGCTTAAATAGATATTTGTCCAAATAAGATACACAAATGACTAATAAGCACATGAGGAGATGTTCAACATTCCCAATCACTAGGGAAACCCAAATCAAAGCCATAATGAGATACTACCTCAGATACATCAGGATGGTGACTATCAAAATAATAGAAAATAAAGTGGTGGCGAGAATGTGAAGTAGTTGGCACCCTTGAACACATTTTGGACTGTAAAATGGTGCAGCTGTTATGAAAAACAGTTTGTGGGTTCCTCAGAAAATTAAAAATGGAATCATCATATGATCCAGCAATCCCACTTTTTATATACATCCATACATCCAAAATAACTCAAAGCAATATTACAAAGATATTTTACAAAGACCCATATTTACAATATTACAAAGCAACATTACGAAGACCCATAACACCCATATTCATCACATGTGGGTTTTTTCCCCACAATAGCCAAGAGGTGGAAGCAACCCACATTTCTATTAATAAATGAGTGGATAAAGAAAACATTGTATATAATACAACAGAGTATTGTGCAGCCTTAAAAAGAAGGACTTCTGTCACATGCTACAACATGAATGAATTTCAAGAAAATTTAAGAAAAATAAGTCAGTCACCAGAGGACAAATACTGTCTACCACTTATTTGATGTATCTAATGTAGTCAAAATCACAGTAACAGAAAAATAGAAAGGTGATTATCAAGGGCTCGTGAGGAGGGAGAATTAGTCGTTAGTGGATTTGTGTTGTAAGATGAAAAATGCTTTCTTTTTATTAAGAATTTAGCAAAATTTATTTAATCCCATATTGACAGACTGTTAGGGTATTTTAAACCTTTTAATTTTTACAAAAAATAGTGTAACTAAAATTTCAGTTGATTTCATCATTGCATATTTTTCCCCAAAATTATTTCCTTAGGATAAATTTGCCAAAGGGAATGCCTGGGTCAAATATGTACCTCCAGTTACGGATTTTGATATATTATTACCAAGCCACCTTCCAGAAAAGTTGTACCAATTTATAACCCTACTAAGCAGTGTTTAAGTAATATAGTAATGATCAAATATTTACTCTTTGGTGCTGGGGTTCTTGTTCCAGCATTAAGAAGGGTTCAGCAATCTGGAAAAGGGGCTATGTGTAACTTAAGTAAGAGTCCAGAGAAGAAATATAATTTTGAAAGGCATTTGGGGGTCAGAGGAGCCTAGCTAAAGAAACTAAGATCTCCTGTCTCAGGACCCCATGCTTTTTATTAACACAAATTTTCCTGAGGCAAGGCAGAGATATACACTTCAAAGGGTCAGGGTTTCATATACACAGTCCATTGTCAGAATGGGGAGAATTAGCCTACGGCTATTCAGGTGTTTGGCCAGTAGGAGGCAATAACATGCAGATTAAGATGCCCTGAGCTGTCTGGCAGCAAGCAATCATCACTTTTCAGGTTTGGAGAAATGCCATCAGCCATTCCCAACAGGTGACAACATATGTGACTCAGCTCTTGTTGAGTCCCCAAGTTCCATCAACCTTTTGATGAAACTCTTGCAATTAGGACATGCTGGAATTGGCTGCCGGCACTTTGGAAACTCAGCTTTTCATAAAATACTTCTTGAGAATGTGGTTGGTATAAACATGTTTAATGTCAACCACTCCCTTCCGGGAATGTCATTATCCAGCACCAAATATGGGATTCTGGGGCATTAAAACCAATGATGCCATCACATACAAGTCAAAAGCGCTAAGGCTAACAAATAGTCTTCAATTGAAAAATCAGGAGGCTCTTGCTAGCTAGCTAGTTTATTTGAAAAACATTTTCAAGATCTGTTGTGCAACTATGTAAGGGTATTTAACCCTATTGAACTTTACACTTATAGTAATTAAGATGGTAAACTTAATATGTGTTTTTACCACAATAAAAAATTTACCATAGGCCAAACTACTAGAAAAAAAAATTACCATATTTCAGAGCTGTCTCATCTGCACAATCATTACAATTTGGAAAACATTGTAAGGCTTCATTTAATAAACCCCTGGCCTTTCTTTGACTATTGAATCCACAATATATTTATAAATAAATTATTTTAAACTATGAAGAAAGATGGACATAAGGATCAGGCACAAAGAATTTACCTTAGAGGATTGTACCAATGCTTTATTACTGAACCAATTTTAATGGTATAAGAATTTATCTAAATACATAACCCAGTGATGCCTCATAAATTTGTTTATTAAGTAGCCACTTCTAAAGGGAATACTGTCCATGATACCTCTGTAGAACCTTGCCAATAGCATTAACAGAAAATAAGAAGTGTGCTTTCTGTAATACCTAAGATCAGTACTGACTTACCAAGTTCTGCTCTGAGTTTTGACACTCAAAATGTGCCAACAGGTTCAGATATTGAAAAGTGATGGTTTTACAAAGTTAAGTGGAATCTGAGACATTTATTCTTCCAAGTATAGAAAAGGGAAATATAACGTTAAGCATTTGGGGCACTTTCATGAACGCTATCGGAATAAAGTGGGTTTTATACACATACAACACACACTCCCCCTCTCTCTCTCTCTCTCTCTCTCTCTCTCTCTCACACACACACACACACACAATCCAGCATTGGCTTTTCTATCTCTATTTCTGATTTCCAATTGTAATATCACTTATTCATTAAAAAATCTCAAGCCCTTTCCCTCTTAGGGAATGCTACTTCTCTATCTCTGCCTGTTTAATTCTCTTCTTTTAGAAAGATTTTCTTAGAAATGGCAAATGATCTTTTCATGAAATCTATATAATCCCAACAGGTTGAAAAATATCTAAACTCAAAGGGATGTCTAGAGAGAACATATTATTGCTCCTGGTGTTGAGTCCTGCGAAATCAGGGGAAAGTTGCACTCTTCCCTGACCACAAGCAAAGGACAATCACAGTTTGGAATCAGAATATTTGTAATACACTATTTCAAAATCCCCATCTTATACTGCTTATGGCCCTCCTTACAATATGGGAAATAGTATTTGCTGTAAAGGTCAATTAAGCTAGTCCTACTTGGAAGTACAGTTGACCCTTAAATAACACAGGTTTGAACTGTTCAGTTTCACTTAAAAGCAGACTTTTTCAATAAATAATCTAAATGTATTTTCTCTTCCTTATAATTTTCCTTACATTCTCTTTTAGCTAGCTCACTTTATGGTAATCTTATAGGATATAACACATATAGCATACAAAATATGTGTTAGTCAACTGTTTGTTAGTGGTAAGGTTCAAGGTTTGGGGGGAGTTTATTTAACGTCCATCATATTCACATGTAATAGAATCATGTGGTCTTATATTTAGCATCTTTATTTTTAAAAATTTTATTACATCAATAATAATTAGAAACAGGAACCAAAATACTTAATAAGCCATGCCTCATTACAATTTTTGAATAACCATGATTATTTTTTTATATTGACAAAGAATCAGCTCAATTGTTTAGTGTTTTCTTTTATTTATTTGCCTAATTTCTGTCTGCATTGATTGTAGTCCTTTAAAAATAATATATTCTTTATAAACTCTGTTTATGAAAAAGAATCAATGTAAAACAGCCAATTTTTTCAAGCAAATAAAATATAAATATTCAGCTAAGAAAAATAGATATTTGATGTAAAACATGATGATAAGGCTATAGAAAAACCCAATCATTGCAACTGCATAAAAATAATGAGGTTATTTTTCATTCCTCACTTTTCACTGGTATAGAAGCTACAAATCAAAACAGAAAGATCTGAGGAATAGTCATAGGTCATTACCCACACCTGGAAGAATATTTTTGCATCTCTAAAATCGGAGTAGAAATAGGTTAGGAAATATTTGGAAAGATCACACAATGATTACTTGGATGTGTATTGTAAAACATACTGTACCAAACTAATTGTGGTTAAAACTACATATTGTTTTATGTTCCTAACCAAATATTTTTCTCATTTACTAAGATCTCAGTTACTTTACATTAATAACACATTTCTATAAGGACAGTTTTACAAATTTTCTTCACAAGTAATTAGTAAGGGCTACTAAACAGATAAGAATCAAAGGTTTTTAAAGTAGTTTTCTTTCTAATTTCATCCTAATTATTTATTCTGCACATATATTAGTTTAAATGAATGTTCTCTACTAAGGGTCATGAAAGGCTATAAAATACATCCTTTTTATCCCTGGTTTCAGGGTAATTGCTAATGACTATTTCTCTAATATGCATCATAAAATTCATATATTCAGAGCTCCAATTTTAAATTCTAAGTTTCCAAAGGAAAAATAATTTTAAAAAATGTTACCCCATTCTTTTTTAGATTGTAACAAAAAAAAAAATAGGTAAGTTCTAGCTTGAAGTTACTTTTGTATCTGCCTCTGGAGATTTGAGAGAAAAGGAAAAAATAAAATAAAAAGGTAAATCTACCTAAGAATTCCTAATGTCAATCACTTCATCACACAGAGTTGAGGCCTAAATCCATTATACCTGTGCGGTAATTTAAAAAACAAAATACATGAAAAGGCGCATCCGTGATAAGGTACATCATTGCCCATCATACGTGGTGCAAAGGGCAATTCACTAGTGTGGTCATTTTTTCTCAAACACATTATCCCAGACTAACCATGAGGAAAACATCAAGATACAAACTGAGAAACATAACATAATTCTGACCAGTAATCCTAAAAATAGCCCAATCCTCCAAACCAAAACAAGGTGGAGAAACCGCCACGCATCAGAGGAGGTGAAGGAGACATGGCAAGTACATGCAGTATGATATCTTGAGTGGGATAGGAATAGAAAAAAAGGATATTAATAATCACACTAGTAACATCTAAATAAAATCTGGAATATAATAATGTACCATGGCGGCTTCTTAGTTGGAACTAATTTACCATTCTAACACACAAGATGTTAACAAATGAGGATAATAACTGAAGTATATGGGGACCCTCTTTACTATATTTGCATCTTTTCTGTGATTCTAAACTATCCTAAAATACTTTATTTAAGAATGAAAGAAAAGCCGAGGTTTACAATAAAGTTGAAATAACCTTGAGTTTTTAGTACCATCGATATATGGTAGAAGCAAAATCAAGTACTCTCTTGAGGAACATATTTCCAAACAAGGTTTTAAAAATGTCCACAGATCCCTGGCCATGAGGCTCAGTTGGTTAGAGCATCTTCTCAGATACCAAAAGGTTATGGGTTTGACTCCAGGTCAGAGCAATACCTAGGTTCTAGGTTGCAGGTTTGATCCCAGTCAGGACAAGAATAGGTGGCAAACTATCAATGTATTTCTCTTTCTCTCTCTCTCAACATATCCTTGGGTGAAGATTTTTTAAAAAATGTCCACTGAAAGAGTTTGAAAGAAAACAGATTCATTCAAAAACAAACAAAAAGGAATGCCAAACACTGAAGATAACAAACAGATTTAAATCAGTCTTCAAAAACCTGGAACAGCTATTGGATTTATCCAACACAGCATAATCAGTTGAACCATAATGTTACCTACTTCATGTCCTTTAACATCACTTAATGAACATATTTACTTTTGTCTTTGTGATTTACAGGTTTCTCCTAGGAATGGAGCTCAGAGCCCCTAACCACCCTTATTTGGGTGTTAAGTACAGGTTCCTATAATTGGGTGCCTTCCGTAAAATAGTGATAAATCAAGCCCTGGTATGGTAGCTCTGTTGGTTAAAGCATTATCCTGATACACCAAGGTTGTGGGTTTGGTCTCCAGTCATGGCACATACAAGAAGCAACTAATGAATACATATGATGTGGTGCAAAGAACAATTCACCACTGTGGTAAAAATTCTCTCTATCCAGTTCCCTCTTCCTAAAATCAATACATTAAAATGAAATAGTGATAACCAGAGAAATCAAACCCACTTTTTTTTTTTTTTTTTTTTTTACCATGTGTCACAGTCCTTCTACTGGTTTACTGCTATTCCCAGCTCTTTCCTTTCTAGGAATGTTTTAAGACTGTACTTCCTGACTCCATGCAGTTAGTTCTAGTTGATTGTGAAGTTTTGGAGATTTTTACTTTATTTGCAAGATAAGTTAGTGGCTACAGTTTTATATTTATACCTGACAGAAAATCTGAGGCCTCTAGGTCAGAGACAGAGTTTATTACTAATGAAAAAGCAGCAACAGCCAAAATTAACATCATAACATCTACCTCCATGTCCCAATCCATACAGGGAATCATGGTGAAGGCTAGATGGTATTTGCACATGTTTTGGAATGCAAGATGGGAGTGGAATGCTGAGTTCAGGAGACTTTGATGTTATAGAGCAGGGGTGGGGAGCCATTTTTCTGCCAAGGGCCTTTTGGATATTTACTAGTATAAAACCATTCCAGGGCCATATCAACTTAAAAATTGGCCTGCTATATTAGCTCAAACATTTAATTAACTCACCCCTAATGCCTTGGCAGGGACAGACCAAATGATTTGGCAGGCCAGATGTTCCCCACCTCTAGTATGGAGGGTGCTGGTACCAGACCTACCTCTGGAGAGAGAGAAATTTTATCTTAATTCTGAAAGATAAACTATTCTTCTCTACAAATGGAAAGAAAATGTCTATTTTTACTACCCCAGAACATATCTAAAGTTTACTGGGATGTTTTTATACTGACATCCTTACCTTAACTGTAAATCCCTTAGCTCACATGAGGAAATGTGAGCTGTTGTCTCTCAACCGTTAGCCATGGTCTTATGACCGGCTTTGCTTAATGAATGCTGAATGAGAGTGATGGAACCTTTTAAGAATCAGTAAGTGATTCACTGTGTTCCTTTCTCTTTCCTTAGTGACCAGCAAAAATCTAGATGACAGATGTTATAGCAGACGGCTTTCCAAAATTGCTATGACATGAAACAAAACCTGTGGTAAGCCATACACGCATAAACACACACACACACACACACACACACACACACACACACACACACACCACTGTTATTTAAGCCACTAAGTTTAGGAGGTCAGTTGTTTGTTGTGTAACATAATTTACTAGTAACCTATTCTAACCGATACACCATGGAAATCAGGTGTCATGTTTTCTGTGTTCTGGCTCCATTCACTTTTTTACTTTCTGATGCATCTCTTTGTAAAAGACAGACAATAATACCATTCTCCAAAATATTTGGTAGTTCTGCATTCTTTTCCTTTGCTGTCTTTTTCTTACCTATTGCTATCTTCAAGAGATAAAATCTTGCTCATCTTCCAAGACAAAGATTGTCATCTTCTAAACAAAGTCTTCTATAATTCCTCTGAATAAAATGATAATTTTCAAGCCAACTAATATTTAGTAATTATGTGTGTGTGTGTTTTTCAAATTTTGCTTTGTTTCATAGTCATATATGCTTATCTCTTACACACAAAACATGAGCTTTTAGAGATCAGGATCCACATCAAAGAACTCAGTACCAGGCTTTGTACTAATAGGAATTAATAAATGCTTACTGAATTGCATGAATTTCAGTTTTAACATATTTATAAGTATGTAGGAAATATGCAAAGCATTTTCTTATAAATTATATTCTTTGTTTTATATAAAGAGTTTGAATTTATTCAACCCATTTACATTATCATAAATTGTAGAAATGTAAGTTATGGCAAATCTCTATGTATCTCTATCTCTATATCTCTATCTCTATCTCTATATCTATATATAACTATATCTCTCTCTATATATATACACATATATATCATGAACCCAATATTATCAATGTTCCTGCCTATATGTAAGAAAAAGAATGAAGCTCAAATGCTTAAGGAGGCTAAGCATGTAAGCATTTGGGGAGGGGTGCAGGATTGAGGCAAACTAGAAATTATATGCTTCCGGTAAAAGAGGCAGTGACTAATGAGTCCTAATAACGACACAATGAAGGAATGCAGGAATAGTAATATGAAATCTTTCAAATTATCAATTAATGCTGAACACCAATTTATGCAAAATATATTTAATTTAAAAATCAGAGCAAAACAGTGAATATTGCCTGGTTTTAACTTCAGGGAAGTAGTCTATGTATAATTTTATTAAAATGTTATTTACATATATTATTTAAATAAGGTAATTAGCATTGCAACATTACAAATAATTATCCAAAAACAATTCATTGTTTCTACAATTAAATTAGAATCATCACTATAAATGCAATCTTTTGCAAATTATATAATGAAGCTTTTGTCTTTAATCAATGTATTCAAAATCACAAAATTAGTTTTTAAATTATGTAATTTTCAATAACAAATAGGTGGGAATATTCAATCACTTTTATCTATATTATATAATTGTTTTTGTTTTATTCTTTGACAATTCAGATGCTTTGCAGATTATAAGCTCCCTATTTAAAATTTCTAATAATTGTATCCTATTTGCATTTTCCTCTTAAGAACTTTGTAAATAGAAATATGTTTTCATGAGCTCCCAGTTTCCCCTATCCCATCTAGCTTCTGTCACTCAACAGAAAAGAATACCTCCAACTCCATTGGCTTTTCCAAAGTCTTAATTTGTTCTGGATTTTTAAAATGGGTAGACATTTGAGGAACATGATGTCAGCTCTAATAATGGAAAATGAAATCACGTGAATTTGACATTAGTCCACTTAACAGAGGAGAGAATTTCTACCTTCCTTTTTTCAAACAATAATTTTCTTACCTTACTCTCAGATTCTGAGAAAATCACATTTAAGCTCAGGATACCATCCTATCATGACAACAAATTATTTTTATCCAGATTTTGTTTGCAAATTTTTATTTTTATCCAGATTTTGTTTGCAAATTTTTATTTTTATCCAGATTTTGTTTGCAATTCATATCATACCCTAAGGAATTTATTTTTTTTCAAATCACCTGAGGATATGTTTCATTGATTTAGAATGAGGGGAAGTGGAAGAGAGGGAGAGAAAAAAAGAGAGAGAAAGGGAAAGAGAGGGAGAGCGAAAAAGGGACAGAGAGGGAGCGAGGGAGGGAGGGAAGGAGGAAGGAAGGGAAGAGACATTGATTGGTTGCCTCCCCTGTGCATCCCAACCTGGACCAAACCTGCAACCTAGGTATGTGCTCTGACCAGGAATCGAACCTGCAACCTTTAGATGTATGGGATGAGACTCCAACCCACTGAGCAACACTGGCCAGGGCAGGGAAATGTTTTTTAATTGTCTTAGTAAGGATTCCAAAATTTAAAATATAAAGAATTTTGACCAAAAATTTCTACTCTTCTTTAGCTGAGAACTTGTATTTCGACACTGCTTTTCACTGCTTTTCCAAAGCTGCATTCCTAGAAGGTCCGTCATGCCCTGGTCAGTGGTCTTTCCTCCTAGAACGGGAGCACTTTCAGGATCTCTTTTTCCCGATGGGTCCAGGTCTCGCTCCAGCACAGGGCCTAGGACACTATAATTTTAATGTTCAATGAATACATATGTTTGATCACATTTAATTTATTAAAATTTAAGATATTAAAACAAATCTAATCTAATCTTAACCAATAAAGTTCAATCTTAGAGTCAGACTAAAACTGTTCATATAGGGAAGATTCTCTGTTTTTATTTTTGCAATTTAGCATTGCTCTTATCATCACTCTTTACTATTTGGGAGTCTGAGAAATATTTACAGATTTTGGAGAAGAACTGACTTTAATTATTTTATTATGCTAAAGGTATTTTTATCTGATTAGCTTACAAAGTATTCAGAGAGCTCTGCCAATCGATCTTGTCGATTCTATTTACTAATGGTCCAATTCTATACCCTCAATAATTACAAATTCTTCCCTGTATTTGAATCCCTATTTCCATTGCATTGGCTCAGGTTATTATTAAATTAATAAAATAACCTTTTATATGGCCTCCTCTCTTACTTTGGCTCTTTTCTATTCCATCTATCTACAGCAGTAAACAGTAGTTTCTATAACATTAATATGAAGATTTCAATCTCTTAACCTCATGCTAAAAGAGAATTTGATTAAAAAATAGTGAGTGTTGTTCATGAAAATGTTTTAAAACTTTATACATACCACAATAAAGTTTTAAAATAGTTTAATTGTATTATCATTTTCTTACTTATAATTATAAGGAACTTGAGATTGAAAAGGTCCACTGACCAAAATATTTAATATAATTTGTTATTGATTTCAGAGAGGAAGGGAGAGGGAGAGAGAGATAGAAACATCAGTGATTGAAAGAATCATTGATCTACTGCACACCCCTCACTAGGGATCAAGCCTGCAACCTAGGTATATGCCCTGACTAGGAATCCAATCATGAGCTCCTAGTTCATAGGTCAACACTCAACAACTGAGCTATGCTGGCCAGGCTGATGAAAATATTCTTCTATTGCTTTTCTGTGAACAATTTGGAAAGCCAGAGGCACTCAGAGTCAAAATGCTAACAAAATCCATAATGTACTCTAAATTGTCTACTTAATTTGTAACAGAGTATAGATAAACTGAAATTAAATATAGTGTGACAGTACTATGATTTTGCACTATAAATTCCAAGCATTTTAAACATAAGTTTTGTAAAATTGAACCTGGTTTTTCCCTGTTACTTATGATAACTCTATTCAAATGGCTAATAAAATATGCTTAGCTGCCATGATCAGGTTAATTTCAATAGCTTATTGGAATACTTTTCAAATGTATGGAAATGTTAAAATACTTCAGGGGCACCAATACTACCAAATAATTATTCCTCTGAAAATAATCAGATATGAAATGTGTTCAAATTCCAGATGGTTATAACAAATAATTGGATACTAAGCCAAAAAAAGAACAGTTTATTGGCCTTTTAAAAAAGAATAACATCTATATTCTACCCCTAAGGTAATTTCATTTTAGAACATTTATTATGATATAATCACCCATCTTGTATTTTAGAAACCTATTCTTCTCTCTTGAGTCTTATAATTCCATAGCTGAATTTCTCCAATAGCTTGTAATAATTGTATTGTGTTCATGGCCCAGATTATATTATTTATTAATCTCCTGGTTTTTGAAGTGTATCAACAAAAAAGAAAACAATACCCTTAAAAATCTTTAAAATGAAGCAGGTAACTATATTTTAGATGGCTGTCTTAAATTTGCCAAAATATAAGATGTATTCTGTTATGGGGCTTGTAATTTATCAATAATTTTCCACCATTTTAAAAGGAAGAGAACTGAAATTGTCTCTGTTACTTAGTATAATTTACCTCTATGACAAACTCTCTTTTGTAATTAGTGATTGCTATCTCTTGTTATTGAAAAAAAGGTGTCATAGTTTATGGAATGCATTTAATGGAGAAATTGTTTAATGTGATCATTGAGT
Source organism: Myotis nattereri (assembly GCF_964212035.1). Classification (NCBI taxonomy): domain Eukaryota; kingdom Metazoa; phylum Chordata; class Mammalia; order Chiroptera; family Vespertilionidae; genus Myotis; species Myotis nattereri. Next base: position 26,160,266 of record NC_138077.1, read on the forward strand.
GTTTAGAGCTTCATAGATGAGAAAAATATTTTAATAAAGCTTCAGTTATGAATAATAATTCAAGAAATTTCATGAACCTAATAATCTGCAGTGAAATTTAATTCACTGCAATAAAGAGGGGGGAAGTCATTAAATGAATAACTTAGAAGCAATTTACCTAACCTCTTTTTGTATTTTTTGGGGGGTGATGGATATGGTATATGTCTTATTTAATAAGATGATAGACTACCGTTAGAAACATTGAGCTGAACTAATATTTTCTAATAATAATTCATAATATATATATTTTTTTAAATTCTAACAATTGTGTAATGTCTTTATAGACTAGCAAAATCTTCTGTTTAAGACAGAAGGAAGTCTAATCATTGGAAGAATGATTTAAGGCAGATCAGAAGGGCCTGAACATTTTCACTCAAAAAATCAAGAGATGGGTTTATGTAGAAAACCTTGGTTAACACAATGCAGATGCTATCCTTTGAAGGGTAGAGGCATGTGCCTTTTACAAGAGAAATTGGGGAGAGGGGCTAGAGACATTTTTAAAAGATAGACACATTTCATTCACTTTTTCTTTTTTTTTAAGTTTTATTTTATCTTCATCTGCATGCACCTAGAAGGCTAAACATTTAGCAGACCAAGCACCCAGAGTTTTGAACTAGCTAGTTTGCATGCTCACAACTAATATCATCCAGAATAGTATACAGAATATAATATTCTGCATCCCAAAGCCCATAGGAAATGTCCCAGAGACTTCCGTAGGCTATTTTATTAACTCATTTAATGGACTTATAAATTTCCAGGCTGCGGTGTTTGTTGTTATTCCATTTATTTATTTCGATCTAACAAATGGCCCAAGTTTAAGTGGCTTGAAGCAAAAACATAAATTAAAAAATATCGTATCTTATAGTTTATTGGGTTGAATGGGCTCAGGCGAATGATTCTCAGTTGCAGTCTCCAAAAATGTTGCAGTCAAAGGAAGTGGCCAGCAGGTCTAGTGGCAGTTGTTTCTGGCTGTTGGCTGGGAACTGAAGTGGAGTTGCAGACTAGAGTTCCTGTACGTGACCTTGTCACAGGAGAAGCTTGGGCTTCTCCTCTCATGGTGGCTGGCTTTTGAGTGACAGCATCCCAAGAGTGAGTGTCCCACGGGGCAAGCAGCAGCAGATGCTTGCTATCAGGCCAATGACAGGCTCTATCAGACTACCCTTACTCCGGACTTATTCTAATGATCAGAGTAGTCAAAATTTACATCATACTCTTGTCATGAGAAAAAAGAAATAAAGAAATAAGCTCCTTTAATGGGAAAATGGCAGGGTCACATTGAAGAAGAGCATATGGAATATCAGCTATTGTAGCTGTTCCCCATGCAAAATGGAATCCGTCACAATTGTCATAGAAATAAAAAATAATATTTTTAATTAATAATAATGATAATAATAATAATAATTGGGGATAGTTCTATGTGCCCTGGTAAATGCAGGGTGGGGCAAAGTAGATTTACAGTTGTGAGTATGCAACACACAGAATTTATCCTTGTATTATTATTTATTAATTACTGAATTATTTTCCATATGGGCAATTGCAAACCTACTTTTGCTCTGTCCTGTACTAGGCCACGTAAACTTTTGCCAATCATTCTTTCTTTTATCCCAAATAGCTAGATCAACCTGTGTCACTTTTCATGTCTTGATTTGTGTTTTGTGGAACTGATATGATGGAGAACTATATTAACCAGTCTTGAGTAAGCAGCTTGACTAGAAATTAGGAGAGTATTGCTCTCACCACAAAACCTAACACTTTTATAAAAGTACTCCAAGTCGCCGAAACCGGTTTGGCTCAGTGGATAGAGCGTCGGCCTGCGGACTGAAGGGTCCCAGGTTCGATTCCGGTCGGGAGCATGTGCCTCGGTTGCAGGCACATCCCCAGTGGGAGATGTGCAGGAGGCGGCTGATCAATGTTTCTCTCCCATCGATGTTTCTAGCTCTCTATCTCTCTCCCCCTTCCTCTCTGTAAAAAATCAATAAAATATATTTTTTTTTAAAAAAAGTACTCCAAGTCACAAGATGGATTCAGAGTCTGATATTGAGAAGAGTAAAGCATATAAATTCCTATTAAGAACATGCTGATAAAACTTGTGTGAGTAGGTTAATCCAACTTTACATTCTTTTGGGATATTAGTAACTGCTTTTCCTTCAATATAAGGCAAGTAACCTGTGCCAAAATGGTATAGTTCCCTAATTTTAGAACATCAGGCAGCAATATCTCTAATCCTCAATAGCAGTAAAGTACCTTATTCCTTAAACATCAAATTGCTCATCATATTTTTAAAATGAGCTATTTTATTTTCTCTATCTCTTCCTTTCTTTGCTCTTTTGGGGATATTAGTTTTGACTTAATCTGATTATGTTTCCCTATACAGAAGAAGTGATTCATGCATAATAGTGAATGTGGAGGTATCTATATGTGTGTTTGTGTGTATGTGTGAAGATCATGTCAGGCCAGTATATTGTATAAGTGACATAACACAAAAGTATCTCCCAAAGTAATGAATTCAGATTTATCAGGGGATTAAGAACACAAACAAGCCCACAAACAGAAAGTGGGAGCACCTATGAGTAGAAAAATACAATATTGGTAATTCCAACAATATGAATTAAAACATAATAAAAAGACAGGTAATGTTTTCTATTTAGGGAATTTTTTCTTTTTATATGCCATATTTTTCTCATGGCTTTGAAAAGATATGTACTTAATAAATGAATGATGGATAGATTAGAAATATGCAAACACAGGACTATGTCAATCAACCTAGTGTGAACCTGTGGTTCTTTTGGTTTATTTTTATGCTCTTTTACCAAAAAAGAACTGCATTTTTCCTCTCAAGGAATATCACTCTTTAATAAATCTGTGACAGATAAACTTGAATGTGCATACACAATAAAATGTGTCTCATTATACTTGGCCATCTTTCTTTTACCTTTCCCCAATTCCTGATGATAAGATATATCAAACCAACTTTATGATACTAGAGGCCCGATGGATGAAATTCGTGCAAGAGTAGGCCTTCCTTCCTCTGGCTGGCGGCACTGGCTTTCTCCTGCACCCGGGACCCAGGCTTCCCTTGCAGCCCCAGCTTGGTCCAGAAGGTCGTCTGGGGTGATGTCCAAAAGGATGTCCGGTCTAATTAGCATATTATGCTTCTATTATTATAGATGAGACATATCAATGCTTCTTTGGGAATTACCAATATTGTGTGGTGTCCCAAGTAGATCCCGGAAAAGGATCTGGAGTATTTATCTAAGGTGTCCCTTGAGATAAACTTTAACCGTGCAGATGTGGGACATTCAAGTAGTTGTTAGCGAAGAGGCTGCCCTATGCAAGCAGGACCAAGGGCAAGCCTAGAACCGAAAAGACCAGAAATTTTAATTTCAGTTTTAAGCGTACGCAAAATAATTCAATTAACTGCCGGAGGAATTACATCACTTGAAACATATGCAGTTGCAAATCACACAGCACTTTATTACTCACAAAAGTTCCTGATGCTGCGGGTACAGGCTTAACGGGAACCCGGTGGTGCTGTCCTCTAGGGTCCGCAGCTGGGCTAGTCCGGTCTGGATGCAGGGGGCCGTGCTCCTCACCCAAGATCAGGAGGTACTAGTCGTTCTTCTGTCATCTGGCAGAGAGAGGAGCATGGAGCGGCTTCCCTTGCCGAACTGGCAAAAGGACCTGCCTTTGTGGCGGTCTCGACAGGCGAGCACTGTTGGCTGGTCAGGACCCATTTTTAAAGCCTGTTTCGTACCCGCAGCAGTTCAGGTGGCTATCAGTGAATTACATCAATGCACACATGTTAATCTTAAACAGGATGAGGGGCAATACCTGGTCATCCAGGGAGAGTACATCACTCACACATATGGTTATCTTAGCAAGTCACTCTGAGTAGTAATTGAAGTTCAAATCCTCAGCTATGGGGTACACACGATTCAGGGCAGTGGGGAATGTGTCCTTAATATCACACTTTAAGTTTCAGGAAAGTTAATTCAAACATTTTAAAACCTTTTTAACATTTTTTAGACATTTTTGAACTTTTAAAACATTCCTATGTTTTACTACAACATGTGGTTTCTACTTGGAGGTGCTCCCATCTTCTGTTTGCGGGCTAGTTCGTGCTCTTAATCCTCTGATAAAGCCGAACTCCCTTTATGGTTAAGCCTCAGGTTGTCTCCAAGATCTCTCCTAAATTTATTTGATACAGCGTCAAGAATTAATTTTCTTTCAATACAATTTTTTTTATATATTATCATGGTAGTTACAAATTTCTATCTTCTTCAATTTATTATTGCAATGTCAGTTAAACAAATGTATGTGAAAATAGTTTGCAAAATTTAGAGGACTATAAAAATATAAGTTATTGTTATTAATACTCCTTTGTACAGGAACACACATGAAAATGAGATCACTATTACTTTGGCAGAAATTGATGTTTCCCACTCCTTTATTTTATTTTTTCATTTTCTTGTCCCCTAAAGGTTCAGTTTTCCCTGAAACACTTAATATAATTCAGATAATATTATTTCCTCATTTAAAGCCACCCAATAGATTTTTATGTTTTTAATAAGGATTGACTTAATTAACATGGCCTGCAGGGCTCTGAGGGACCTTGTTCCACCTTGATCTGTCTCCTGCCAGTGTTTGAGCTCTTCCTCTGACTGCCTTCTTTTCGCTGTTCCCACAGTAACCTAACTGCCAGCCTTTTCTAGCTTCAAAAGAGAAGTCAATTCCCTGGCACTTAAAGATTTCAATAAGTCTATTTTTTTTTTTTTTTTGCCAGAAATTATCCTTTCTTCCCCTAGGTTTTAGTTTAATTACTTTCTAATCAACCTTTAGACACTGAAATTAAAAATTGGCCTTTGATGTTACTTGGCCCAAAACAATTCAACAGCGGTTTTTAAAGTGTAGTCCCTCCACCAGCAGCGTCGGCATCACATGGGACCTCACTGGAAATGCACATTATCAGGTCTGACTCCCAAATCACTGAACCAGAAACTGCGGGGATGAGGCCTCGCAGTCTGTCTTAACCAGCCTGATGATTCTGATGCTGGCTCAAGCTGGAGAGACAACCTTTACAATGTCTTCCCATTGTATTAAAAAGAAAATTAAATTATTTATCACATGACATGTCATATTTCCTTTGGAAAATTGTTTTTAAAATGGGGCTTCTCCATCTCAGAAAAAATTCAATAAGGTTTATGAAGTATGCTTTTTTACCTAACAGCCTTGGTTGTTCCTTACTGGTAATCTCTTTTATCCAGCCCTAAAAGATGGTGTCCCTGCCGACATCTCAGCCTTTGCCTCATGACAACCCCTTTTCCTTTAAATTCAAGTTCAGGATCTGTGTCTTCCCTTTGTCCAGAATGGTCTTAACATAAATATTAATATGGCTTTCTCCTTTACATTATCAGGATCTCAACTCAAAAGTCACCTTCACAAAATGCCTTTCCTGACCACTGTGTAAAAAATACAGGAGCCCTAAATAAAAAACAAACAAACAAACAAACAAACAAACAAACAAAAAACAAAAAAATATAGCAGCCCTATCAATTTTCTATGCCAATATTTCATTTAATTTTTCATAGCATTTATTATTATAGACTAGAGGCCCGGTGCACAAAAATTTGTGCACTGGGGGGGGGGGGTGCCTCAGCCCAGCCTGTGCCCTCTCGCAGTCTGGGACCCCTCGGGAGATAACGACCTGCTGGCTTAGGCCTGCTCCCGGGTGGCAGAGGGCAGGTCCAATCCCTAGGTGCAGCCCTTGGTCAGGTTCAGAGCAGGGCCGATTGGGGAGTTGGGGCGCTGCCCCCTGTCACGCACAGAGCAGGGCCCATCAGGGGGTTGGGGAGCTCCCCCCTGTCACGCACAGAGCAGGGCCCATCAGGGGGTTGGGGAGCTCCCCCCTGTCACTCACAGAGTAGGGCCGATAGGGGAGTTGTGGCACCGTCCCCTGTCACACACACAGCAGGGCAGATCAGCGGGTTGGGGCGCTGCCCTCTATCACCCACAGAGCAGGGCCGATCAGGGGGTTGGGGCACCACCACTGTCACACTCAGGGCAGGGCTGATGGGGAGGTTATGGCTCTACCCCGTCACACACAGAGCAGGGCCCGTTGGGGGGTGGGGGGGGTTGGGGCACAGCCCTCTATCACCCACAGAGCAGGGCCGATCAGGGGGTTGGGGCACCACCACTCTCACACTCAGGGCAGGGCCGATGGGAAGGTTATGGCTCTACCCCGTCACACACAGAGCAGGGCCCGTGGGGGCAGGGGGGTTGGGGTGCCGTACCCTCTCACACACAGAGCAGGGCCGATCAGGGGGTTTGGGCGCTGCCCCTGTCACGCTGATCCCGGTGCTGGGAGGCATATTACCCTTTTACTATATAGGATAGAGGCCTGGTGCATGGGTGGGTGCATGGGTTTGCCCTGAAGGGTGTCCAGGATCAGGGTGGGTGTCCCCACTGGGGTGCCTGGCCAGCCTGGGTGAGGGGCTGAGGGCTGTTTTCAGGCGGTCGGGTGACTGAAGCTCCCAACTGCTCCTTTTTTTCTTTTTTTTCTTTTTTTTATTCTGGGCCAGCTTTAGCTGTGGTTCCAGCTCTGTGGCCTCTGCTGCTGGGAAAGCGGAAACCCTCGGGCCCAGACTTGTTTGTGTTCTACAATCGAAACTCTGTATCAACTCCAGCTCTGAGATCCCCGCTTTCTGAAAGCAGGTTTCTGGAGTTTTTTTTAGCTTCTATATGTTACTATGTTTCAAACTGCCCTCTCAGAGGCCTGCAGCAGCAGGCGGGGAATGTTGGAGTCTGCCGTCACTGAAGCAAGCAAGCCTCATGTTCAGTTTAAGCTGCCTGGCTGCCGGCCGCCATCTTGGCTGGCAGTTAATTTGCATATCTCTCTGATTAGCCAATGGGAAGGGTAGCAGTCGTATGACAATTACCATGTTTCTCTTTTATTAGTGTAGACAACGATTGAAATTTCTTTTGAAAGCCAAATTTTTTAAACTGAAACTATATAGGTAGGTACATTGTTATTACTTAATTAGCGTACTCCTAGGGCTTAGGAAGAGCCACACTCAAGGGGCCAAAGAGCCTCATGTGGCATGCAAGCTGCAGTTTGCTGACCACGATAAGGGTTAGGCCCTGAAGAATCTCACAGGTGAGATGAATCTAGCAAGTTCATCACAGGATTCATATGCACAATAATGTTTTCGAACCACTGATCTAAGGGATTGCCTTGTATAGCATGCTCAAAGTAATGGGAGACCATTTAAAGATGTCAAATATTTTGTTTTAGTTGAATCTCCATAGAGGACATGTAAAGAATGTAATTGAATAAAACTAAAATGAAGACTGGAAGAATGGTTATGACTGCTGTAGTTGTACAGATAAAAAGCTATCATTATGTTTTGACTACAGTACTAACAGTAGATGTGAAAGAAGAAAATGGCTTTGAAAACATGTGGAAGAAAAAAATATACAAAATATGATAACAGACATATGGAGTTATTAGGCAAAAGATAGCTTTCAAATGATTGCCAGGTGCTTCGGATGAGGGACTGAATACATGATGAAAACTGTAAGAATTTGGTCCAATACCAAGCAAACTAAAATTATTTTCATGAGAAATTTCTTTAAATACCTTCCTGTTGTCAAAAACAATCAACGAAATCAAATAAACACTGACGTGAAGTGTGATATTTTACCTATGCATAACTATTTCATTCTATGTTAATTTAAATAATAGATTCAATTTTTCTTTTCTGTTTTTTGGAAAATGCAAAGGTCAAGTTGGCTACTTGATATTGACTGGGCACAGTCCCTGAGAGCTTGTGATACTGGCTCATACGACCAAGCAGTGGTATAATCTGTAATGCTTTCCAACTGATGATGGCAGCAGCATCAGGCCTTAAAGTAGAACAGATTATGATTATTATCTAAGCTCAATCACCATTACACTGGAGGCTGGCACAGTTAAGTGCAGTTCAGAATTTGTGAAATGACTATTTTAACAGTGTACACTCACATAACTCTTTTCTTCTTTTCCTTCCATCATATATTTTGAGTGAGAACATTCTTTTTTAAAAAAATACCATAGGGTGTAATGATACACTAGGTAATGACATATAAATTGTATTTAATTACTTTCTAGATTTCAAACAGTTTAGACCAAAAATATTCATTGATAAAAATATTCCCAAAGTATGCAATTAGAATTCTTCATTAGAAATAATATTGAAATAACATATGTGAATATAAACTATTTTATGTCAATGCTTTTGTAAATCATTTGGCTTTATGTAAGAATTGGGGCCCTATTACCTTAGCTGAAGGCATGGTATTTTATAGCATTGTGCAATCACATTCTACTTTCTGTCTAGATTTAATAGCATTACCATTTCAGCAATGAATTATTGTTTAAATATTGCTGTAATAGCTATTGTTGATCATGTCTAAGGTGTTGTAGAAATTGACAGGATGTCATTTATATACTAGAGCCCAAGTACATGAAATTTGTGCACTGGGGGAGGGGATTCCCCAGCCTGTCCTGTGCCCTCTCACAGTGTGGGAGCCCTGTGATCGATCTTCCCAAAGAGGTAGGCCCCGCCCACCCATCCAGGGCTCCTGGATGGATTGCCCCAGAGAGGTAGGCCAGAGTCCGGGGAACCTCCTCCACGCAGCACACACAGCATCAAGTCCCCACCCACCCATGCGCGCCTCACCATGCACACAGTCCCACCCACCCATGCATGCCTGCTGGGCACACAGCCTCCTGGTGATGGATTGTTACAGTGTGAGGGCATCATGGCGTGATGACCACATACGCTTTTATTAGTATAGACGAATGAATATTTTAGCCTTATAAGATACTCCTTTATTATTTTAAAAGATGATGTATCAACAAGACAAGGATGTCCGCTCTCACCACAATTATTCAACCACTGCCCTGTGAAGCATATACCTATCTCTGTTCTTTTCCCTGGCACAGCAGTACAACCTTTTTCCAGTCAGAATAGTACAATGTATTTATCAATAACAGTAGTTAACTGAAGAATCAATGGCTTCCTTTTGTCAGTTATGTATTCAGTTAACCTATAAATCTAGAGTTCAGAACCAAGCATATGTGAAGTACTAAGAAATGATTCCACATAATCTCCCAGAACCTCTTGATATCTATGTGACATTCACACATTCACATCCTTTTCATGATGAAATCTTTAGTATATACTTGAATTTATCTTTAGAAAGTTCTGTAATCATGTTATTTTTTGTTAAAATTATGAAATGCAGTATTCATTTCTCAAGCACTGGATTCTTCAAAAAAAAAATTGCCCCGCTTCCACATAGCAAGGAAATGCATGCAGCTTGGCAAATATGCAATTTATTTATATTGAACCATCTGCTTGCTGGGCAGTTTGAAGCTTTTTTCGCTGCTAACAAGTATATCTAAAGATCTTTTTTTAAAACAAGCTAGTCTTGAAAGCATTGCCAATTAGTTTTAACTTCACAAAATGAATGACAACCTGATGAATGCCATCACAGAACACATCATTACTTGAAAATTTGGCAGTTATAAAGAAATTCACAAAGGCAGTAATTAAAATTAGCAGAAAAAGGCAAGCTGCTTCAACTTGGTGCTTTCAACAAAAACATATCCTTATATGTTAATGATGGCTTTCAGTGATATTTTCAACAACTTTTCTACATATAGGGTAAATCTTGTCCTTTCACTTCACAACTCTAATCTTCAGCAATAAATGTACATGAAATGCAGTGTTAGCGTTTTAGGAAGGAATAACAAAGTTATCTTGATATTGTAATTATTCCCATCTCTTTTATTCTAAAATGTTACATTAATCATGGCAGTGGCATGACATCATTGTCAACTAACATATTTCAGAAAATTTGAAGAACAATGTGGAAACACAAGCATCATGTGTGAATCATATAGAACCAATGACAAGTTCAAGTCATATGTGAAACTCAATGTATGACCATTAATATTTTTCTCAGTATAGGGTATGTATGAATAGGGAAGTGAAGAGTAGCTTTAAGCAGAGAGATACAAGTGTCAAAGATACTATCAATGTTACAACAACTGTATTGTTTAAATATTTTTATTTTATTTTTTAAAATGTTTCCTTGCTTGGATAGATCATAATTTATTTTTAATATATTTTAATGATTTCGGAGAGTAAGGGAGAGGGAGAGAGAGATAAAAACATCAATGATGAGAGAGAATCTTTGATCAGGTGACTCCTGCATGCCCCACTAGGGATCGAGCCTGCAACCCGGGCATGTGCCCTGACCAGGAATTGAACCATGACCTCCTGGTTTCTACGTCTGTGCTCAACCACTGAGCCATGCTGACTGGGCTAAATCTATTTTAAAGTAACAGCTTTGCTTCATTTAAAATGTGCTACAACACCAAAATAGCAAGTGCATAATTTCAATTGGATTGAATAAAATACATTATTTTTCTTGTAACTAACAAAATGTCCCTAAATAGAATGTTCAATTTCAAGCACTGGTGAATTAGATGGTATTTTCATTTAGATATTATTAGCTAATTTGAGAGGTACATGATATATGAACTAACCATTTCCCATGGGCAGATGCTTGTGAAATAAGTTCTAAAATTGCATCTAAGTTTTAAATATAATGTAACAGATTGTCTGTTGGGGGGTGGGGGAAAGTGAAATTTTCTTTCCATAACAACCAATGGGATACAGTTAAAGCAAAATCTAAGGGGAAATGCATTTATTAAGGAAAGAGCAAACAAAGCAATCAATGTATTAACTTTGAATAGGAAATCCTGAAAACTAGTGAAAATAGGAGACCTTTGACTGACCACTGGCTCCTAAGGGCTCACTTACCTGCCTGCCTGCCTGATTGCCCCTAACTGCCCTCCCCTGCTGGCCTGATCTCCTCTAACTGCCTCTGCCTTGGCCCCACCACCGTGGCTTCATCTGGAAGGAAGGCAGGATGACCGGAAGATGTCCAGTCAACCCAGTCTAATTACCATATTACCCTTTTATTAGTATAGATTTAATAATTTTTGTATTCTTCATACAAAAAATTATAAAACTACTTTTGCCATACCCTGTATTTTATACAAATAAGGCAAAAATCTACATATAATGTCAAATTTTTCTTTGTTTTTCACAGCTGTAAGCCTACTCTCTATCTATGAGTCTGTCTCTATTTTGCATGTTAGTTCATTAGATTACACATGAGTGAAATCATATGGTGCTTGACTTTCTCTGACTGGCTTATTTCACTTAGCTTAATGTTCTCCAGATCCATCCATTTGTTTTCATAGAAGTCTTCATTCTTGAAAAAAAGGGGTCCATGAAATTTAATTTTTTAGCAAGGGACATGATCTAAGATTAAAGAAACAAAAGCTATAATTGTCTAACAGGCAGAGGAAATTATTATTGGAAAAACAGTTTGCAACTTCCATTAAAAATAACTTAAAATGCTCTTACTTACTGTGCCTGCCTTCTAGGCACATACTTCCTACTTCTTGTGTATACTGAGTGTTGATTCCACTGATCTCCACTGATCTAGCTTCTTTAATATGAATTGAATAAGAAAGGTTACATCCTTTTTTTGGTCATGGATTAAATATCATCATCTCCAATATGCACAGCCTGAATACCCTTTTTAGAATAGAAACTAACATCACATATATAGACGCATAAACCTTAAATTGGGAATATTCTATATCTTTGGATTTAAATGTATATCTGGGCTATTTACCTAATAGGAAATTCTTAACAAATTAAGCATGGCACTATTTTAAATGGAGATACATAAGCTATTTAACATAATTTTAAAAAGGAAATAAGAAAGTCTATCTCCTGCCACTTTTTCCTTTAAATTCCAGTCACACTGGTGGGATTTTTATCACACTCATATGCCACATTCTTCAAGCCCCTGGGACTTTGCTATAGCTGCTCCTCTGGCTGACATATTTTTCCTTCACAGTTCTGCCTACTTTCCATCACTTATCTCTCAGTTCAAATGTCACCTTTACTGAAAGACCTTGATGAACACTCTAGCTAGCTAATGTGTACCACTCATACCCCACCAGGCACTTCCAGGACCAGTTATATATTTTACTTGCTTTGTAAATTATGTAACTATCTAATTAGATATTAAAATGTATTATTTACTTACTTTCTGTCTCCTCAACTGTTTCCCTTGCCCCAAATAAAAAGGACAGTTCCACAATAGTTAAAAGGTTATTTTCCCTCTGGCTTTTTCACCACAATATTCCTAGTTTCCATCACAATACCTGTAATAGTTGGTATTCAAAACATTATCCTTGATTCAATAAATTATTCTGAGCAGTCCATTAATTCTGATCTCAGAAATAGCAACTTGCCAACATACTTTAGGCATATTTTGTAGATGTGGCCCATGTTAATATCTCTGCTTGAGAATAACAAACTTGTTTATTTTTGATTTAAAAAACATATTAAATTGGATGCCTTAAAAATACAGAAGCTGTCCCAATTATTTAAGTATGTTAATGTTTTAGTTTGTGTGTGAAAATAAAAGTATGAAAATAATTACTAATTAATTGCCAATAAAAATAAACATGTTAACATAAAAGTTTATTATGTTACTGTTTTTAACAATGTGATAAATTAGTTATGGTATAGAGGATAAGGCAAGGCCATTCAAGTCAAATCAATTTATGAGTTACCAAAGGAGATTATTATATTGTTAGTCTGATGCCAACAATTATTTTCTGCCCTATTATAACATTTTAAGAAAAATATACATATAATATGTGTATATAAGCATAAATATGCAATGTATATATGTATATATAGTATATATAGGGTGGGGCAAAAGTAGGTTTATAATTTTCATATGGAAAATTATACAATAATAATACAAGAATAGACAGTTTTACATACTCACAACTGTAAATCTACTTTTGCCCAGCCCTGTATATGTATAAAGTATGTATATATGTGTATACACATATTCTCCAGGTAAATATCTTTTTTTATTAGTCATCTAAAGTTTTTCTCAGCCAGGGAACATTTCGCCATGTCTAGAGACCTTTTTGGTTGTCATAACTGAAGAATACGTCTGACATCTTATGAATAGAGAGCAGAGATGCTGCTAAGCTTGCTGCAATGCATGCACTGGACAGTCTCCCATAACAGGATTATTTGACCCATATAGTCAATAGAGCTACTATGGACTGGATATTTGGTTTCCCTCAAAATTCATATGTTGAGCCTTTCCACCACTCCCTTCAAATGATGATATTGGGAGGTGAAGCCTTTGGGAGAGGTTTAGGATTAAATAAGGTTATGAGAGCAGACCCTCATGATTAGGATTAGTGCCAGTGCCCATAGGAGAGACATGAGACAGCTTGCTGCTCTCTGCTCTCCACCATTTGAAGATGCAAACAAAAGTTCATTGTCTGAACCCAGATCAGGGGTCTCACCAGATGTCAACCATGCTGGCACCCTGATCTTGGACTTCCAGTCTCTAGAACTGTGCGAAGTTCTAATTTTTTTGTAAGGCACACAGTCAATGGTACTTTGTTGGAGCAGACAGAGCAGACTAAGACAGGAGCTAACCTTGAGAAATTCTTAATAAGAGATAGTATTTTAAGTATTTTGATATTTTACTTCATTGCTAGTATTAAAATATACCAATTTTCCAACAGTTGGAATAAATTTCAAGCTATTTGGCAGTTGGTTTTAATTGGAAATATTCAGCATGACCAAAGTATTCTTATAATCATGGCATTCATAGTGGCAAGCAAATAATTTCCTTAGCTTCAGTTACATACAACTAAGTTCATAGCCTTCCTTTGGATCACTTTGCAATACTCTATTCAAACCATATTTTTATTTTATTTTTATTCTAAGAAAAGAATAGTAAACTGTCACTATTTGCAGATGACATGACATTACATATAGAAAACACTAAAGACTTGACCAAAGACCATTAAACAAATTCAGTTAAATTTGCACGACACAAAATTAATATTTAAAAATTGGTTATATTTCTATACAGTCATAACAAACAGAAGGAGAAATGATGAAAACAATACCATTTACAATGGCAATTAAAATAAACACCCAAATATTAATTTAACCAAAGAAGTGAAAAACATGTACAGTGAGAACTATAAAACATTAATGAAATGAAAGACAATACAAATAATTTAAAACATATTCTGTACTATGGATTAGAAGACATAATATTGTTAAAATGTCCATAGTACCCAGAGCAATCCATAGGTTCAATGCAGTTTCTATAAAAATTCCAAAGACATTTTTCACAGAAATAAAGCAAATAATCCTGAAATTTGTGTGGAACTACTATAAGAGACCCCAAATAGTCAAAGCAATCTTGAGAAAGAACAAAGCTGGAGTCATCAATGCTTTCTAATTTTAAACTATATTATAAAACTATAATCATTAAAACATTTTGGTAATGGTGTATTTTGTAACAGAATGATATTCCCAATACCCACCTGGCACCGTGCATATTACAATATTATTGACTATATACTGTATTTTACAACCCCGGGACTATTTTGTAACTACCCATTTGTGGCTCTTAATACCTACACCTTTTTCACCTAGCCCCCCAGTTCCACTCTCCTCTGGCAACCATTAATGTGTTCTCTGCATCTATTAATCTGTTTCTATTTTGTTTGTTCATTTATTATGCTCTTTAGAGTCCACCACGAAGTGAAATTATATGCTATTGTAGTGTAAGGTAGTACCAAGAGAGGCAGACTTAGGATATAATAGTCATTGAGCTACAAAGACTATTGAACGCTAGCCTAAGCAGGTCTGGAATGCTATGTTTAGGACCCTGGCTGAGAAAACTTCGTGTAGAAAACTCTGTATGGATCCTTTCTAAGATTCTAACTCTGAACACTCAGAGTCTTTAGAGGAAGCTTACCCTTTCCTATTAAGCATTAGCAATTCCCCAATTTGGGAATACCCTGCTAAGGCCTCTTCTCTGCAAGGCAAGAGGTGTCACACAAGCACTGTCCCTACCCTCGCTCTGGCAGCCAAATTGATAAGTACATTTAAATTCCAGAGTAACCTAGATGGATATATAGCCATTTTGATGGCCCATGAAGTCATCATCAAATTGAGCGGCTCTAGCAACAATTCCTTGTAGAATAAAATGATACATCTAGAATTGAGCCAGAAAAGGACCAGAAGGCATAAGTAAATTGCATGAGCATGTAGCCTAGATTCCCATGTCACTCACTATATTTGCATTCCTCTCTCACCTTGTATCTATGGGTATATCGAGGGCATGTAAAAAATTCAACCGTGGTGTATAGATAGATTGGCTCCATATATAAAGCAAAGCAAAAATAAATAGAGGCTACACTGCAGCCACACTCAGTGGTAGCTTTGAATGAGCGAGTCAAAATCTTCCCAATAGACGGACCTTCTATTGTTACAACTGTTCCTTTACTTTATGGGAAAGGAGATGTGGCCAGAGATGAGAATACCTGTGGAATTACCGGCAGTGGTGAATGGCCTGAAAGCTGAAGGACTGAGATATCAGATGAAAGGAGGTCTAGGGGAGAGGCATGTGGATGGACGATTGTAAATGGGCATTAAGTGTGAAATTTTCAAGTCTGGTATGAATGCCTACCAAACAGCACTCATCTTGGAAGAGCAATGAACAATTAAGCAGACAATATCACTCAGCTGATTGATATTAAGTAGCCTTTATCATTGGCTGTACCACATCTGGCATGGCATGTAGGTACAGAAATATAATTATTGGGCTAGCGATGGAGACCATACATAAGCCCAACATCATGGACTTTCATAATCTAGCTTCTGCCTCCTCAGAATGTTCAATGTCTCAGAAAGAAAGAGCAATTTTGAAGTACCCATAAGGCACTCGTCTTCATTCATTTGGTGGCAAATTGATTCTATTAGGTTCTTCCACCCTGGAAGGGGTAACAAGTCATTCTTACAGGGATGGACATTTATTCTGGGTTTGTGTTTGTTTGTTTTGTGTTAGCTGCAGAACCCCAGCCCACTCTCTAGGGACTTAAAGTGCCTGATATGCAGGCATAAAATTTCACACAATATAACATCTAGCCAGAAACATATTCACACTGAAGGAGGTATGAGACAATCCAACTGCCACGTACGCTCAATAGAAAATAATTAGTGTAGTTATTTCTTGAGGAAGGAAGCCCAATAAAATTCACATTACCATTACACACATCTTAAGCTTTCCCAATGGGCCCATGAAAATTCAGAATTACAGTGGAAGTGGCCTCTACATAATAATTGTAGTAGAGTTTTAAGTGCTAGATAGAAGGCTAAAAATAGAATCCAATTATGTAATCATGTTTTCTAAATACAGATCATGACTTAAACTTTATTAAATATTATATTAAAAATTTAGACGGATGAGCATAATTAAACATATTGAATGGTATATAAGCAAAATAAATATGACTTGTCAATGAAATCATTAAATATATTTTCCATTAGAATAAAAGGTAACCAAAAATATAAACTATAAGATTAACAAATATTTTCACTCTCGATTCTCACAGATAATACTGGTCCACAAAATTGTGTGCCACAGGAAATACAAAGATAGACAAATGTGGACATACAATGAATTAGAAATTGCATAATTTCAGGTCTGAGAAACTTTAGAGAATTATGTTTACCCAAAATATATAGCATAATGTGCTGAAATGCTACATGAAGTTTCACCACTCACTTTTTGTTTCAGAGCAATGTTCTCTATATGCATAGTATATGCATATTATATTTAAGTTTAGTGTTTTTAGAGATGGCTTAGAGGTAAAGGTACTGCTTCCAGAAATAGTTAAAGTCAATCACATGCATGTATACAGGGTGTCCCCCACAATGTATAAACACTTTAACAGGCCCAGCTGGCATGTCTCAGTGGTTGAACATCAACCTGTAAACCAGGAGGTCAAGGTTAGATTCCCAGTTAAGGCACATGACCAGGTTGGGGGCTTGATCTCCAATGTGGGGCATGCAGGAGGAGCCGATCAATTATTCTCTCTCATTGTTGATGTTTCTATCTCTCTCTCCCTCTCCTGTCCTCTCTGAAATCAATATAAATATATTAAAACACACACACTTTAACAGCTGATAGCTCAATTTTGAAAGTGAAATGTATTTTAACAAACACTGCCTTTATAATTATTCAAAGTATGTGTATACATTTTTTAGGACACTCTATATATTGTTGAGAAAAGTACATAATCCTGTCAACAAAATTCCTCTTCCTACCAATGCAGGAGTGGACAATTTTATATTTGAATAAGTATTAACAGATTACATGCAGGTAAAGTAAATCAAGAATGGTTACAAAATAGATCCAGAGATGGAGAAGCATGGAACAGACTGTAGAATCTCAGAGAGAAGGCGGGGGTAGGTGGGTGGGAAGACCTCAATCAAAGAACTTGTATGCATATATGCATAACTCATAGACACAGAAAATAGTGTTGTGAAGGCCTCGGGAGGTAAGGGTAAGCTAGAAGGGGTCAATGGGGGAAAAATGGGGACACAGGTAATACTTTCAATGATAAAGATATTTTTAAAAGAATGGTTACAGAATCTGGACAGAATTTAATGCAATTCATACAGAAAAGCAAAAACAAAAAAAGAAAAGAATAAAAATTTCTCTCATTTCTTTGAGAAACAAAACACACCTTGTGATTGCTTCTCATACCCCTCTTGGGGGCCTTGTACATTGATCTTAGAGATTTGTGTTTACAGTTCTAAGAATCAGAAGGCCATGGGTATTGTGTTATAAATTCAAGAAGACATCCTAAGAGAAAAGAGTGGGGGGGGGGAGTTCTTCCTTCTTTTACACACACACATACACACACATTTTTAGTAAGGCCGTGTAAAATATAGGTATAAAAATATTAAAATATTTATGCTTTTTTCACTCCCATATGTCTTTTTATTGTGAGTCAATGCTCTCAAATTCTCATTTGATATCTTTTGAATATAAAAATAAAAATGTCACTAATATGTACCGAGGGCATGGGTTTCCTCACCAGCTACGTAGTTCTGTTTCTTTAAGAGATATCTCCCCTGAACGAAAGAATTGACTTGAGAATTCTGTTTAATGAAGTTGGCTCATTTAATAGATTGGTTCATATTTGAAATAAAAACCACTCTTCAATGCCACAGGAAGGGTGCCTTTTTTTTCTGATGAACCTCTCCCACAGAGCCCAGTCCCTTCCCAGGATGATCATATATTTATGATTGCAACCTGAGGATCAACACTGGTGTTGCCAGTGTTCTTATTTTCCTGAAAATGTGGAACAGGCGAACGATCTAGTTCTGCTATTTGTATTCAGCCCTTTGTTTCATCATCTGCATTCCTGTCACCCAGCACTTCTGCTTTCCATACCAAACATAACTCGCACAGTCTCTCGCCACCTGCATCATCAGTCAGTGGCACTTCTGTCTTCTAAAATTAAAACAAACAGATAACACGGGTCTCCGACTCTTTCTCCTTTATCTGTTCTTCATAGGGTTATACGTTTACCAGTTCTCACTGTCATATTTTCTGTCATTTCCTTGAGATTTTGGTAGAAGGGAAAATAGGGGCTGGTAGTTGTCATCTTAAATCAGAATCCTATACTATAATTCCGATGTGTGTGCCTCCTGGTGCTTTAGCCCCTCTGCCTGGAGTACTTTTGTCTCCCCTGTCATTTCCCTAACATACCTGAGAAAAGCTTGAGGTAAATTTGAAGACACAATGAATTCTCCCTCCAGAGTGACACCTGAAACCCATTCCCATATTTGAGGAATACATCAGTGTATAGTGCTTAGGGCGAAGCAGTACCCTGCTTTCTACTACCAAAGCCAAACGTCTCAGATGCTAGACTTCTTTGTCCCTTTGACAAGTGTCACATATTTGATGTATTACCTCGGGCTTTGAATTCAGATAATGGTACTTGGTAGCATCATATTAGCTACGGAAAATATATATCTAATAAGTTCATGTTCTGTGTATTTAACACTAGTTGATTTTTTTAAAATAGAGTTTATTGATATTTTACAGAGAGGAAGGGAGAGGGACAGAGAGTTAGAAACATCAATGAGAGAGAAACATTGATCAGCTGCCTCCTGCACACCCCCTACTGGGGATATACCTGCAACCAAGGTACATGCCCTTAACTGGAATCAAACCTGGGACCCTTCAGTCCCCAGGCCGATGCTTTATCCACTGAGCTAAACTGGTTAGGGCACTAGTTGATTTCTGATATATTCAACCAAAGTTGAACACAAACACTGGTACAGGGCTTCCAGCAAGGGATCCTCAGGAAGTCCCTACTTTGAGATTATGTTTTCCGCTTCATTCAGACTGAATGCAGTACAAATTAGTGTTGGTATCAGAACCTGACAGTCTAAGACTTGCATTAATGAAGAATTCATTAAATCAATATAGAGGATCTATTAGAATGAGGCGCTCATTGAAGCCTGTGGGGTTTTCCTTGGCTACTCCTTACATAGAGAAAAGGACAGGAGAATTTTAGTAACTGTACCATTACTAGTCTTGTGGAAACAAGGAAAAATATTGCATGAAAAAACACACAATATATTAATGACTCCAAGCTGAAGTGTGATTCAAAAATTTAGACAATGAATCTAAAGATATATTTGAAACACCTTACCTAGTTTATTCCATTACAGTTTCCTGTATGGACTTATAAGAGGCCTTAATACATGTATAAGAGGCCTTAGTACATGATAACACTTTGTCTAAATAAATCCTCTTTCTTTTTTCTTTTTTTTTTTTATAAATATATTTTATTGATTTTCCACAGAGAGGAAGGGGGAGAGAGATAGAGAGCTAGAAACATCGATGAGAGAGAAACAGAGATCAGCTGCCTCCTGCACATCCCCCACTGGGGACGTGCCCGCAACCCAGGTACATGCCCTTGACCGGAATCGAACCTGGGACCCTTCAGTCTGCAGGCCGACGCTCTATCCACTGAGCCAAACCGGTTTCGGCATCTATACCTCTTTCATAAGTATAAAACAATAAGTTAGATCAGAACCTGATGTCATAGTTTAGTTGTTTTTTAAATAAAACTTCGTTGCTGCTTATCACAGCAAAACTGTGTGTGCAATGCGAGGCTCTTCTTAGAATCCCAGGGGTCAGGGGACAGTGGTAGGGAGCAAGTCACTGGGAGAAGGAGGGCTTCCCCTAGGGAGCCAAAATGTCCCCAAGAGCCCCTCCACAGCCACACTGCAGGGGACCAGAGCCTCCAGCCAGGAGGCTTCCAAGAGGGGCGACACCAGGGGATGGCCTCATGGTACCATGTTCCACTACTTGAAGGAGAAGGGGCTCTGGAGCACTTTGGTGACACAGATCATCTCCCAGGGACAAACGTGGTCAATGGAGGAGTCATGATGGTGTCTTTTGCAGCCTTCTGGTATTCTTCCTAGCTTCTGACACTCTTTTTCAAGTTTTGAAGCCAGTCCATTCTAAATGTATGAAGCTCTTAGACATTTGTTCAGTTGAATCGCATGGAAATTAAACAGCTCTGCGTAAAATGCAAATTTTCTGACAAATTGAGTGTCAACAAATGAAGGATGATTCAGCCTGTCCCATGAATTTACCTTACTAACTGCTTGGCTCTTTAAATTTTAATTCCTCTCTTCTGAAGGATTTGGCAATTTTCATCTGCCTCCATTTGCATTACATTGAGTTTGATAGGCTACCCCATTGAACCCAATTTGGTGCTAAAAGTTAACAAAGCTTCTTCTACTTGCCGGATGCTTTACTTGTGATATCTTAAACTAGTTCTTCTCATGTGCATATAAATTATGAGTTGATGCTTAATTTTACATGTCCACTTGACTGGGCTGTAGGGTGCCCTGATATGTGGTCAGACATTCTTTTGGGTATGTCTGTGAGGGTATTTCTGGATGAGATTAACATTTGAATTGGGACACTGAGTAAAGCTGATTGAACTCCTGAGTATTCTGCCTGCATCTCATCCATCTGTTGAACACGTGTATAGAACAAAAGGCGAGTAAGGGAGAGTTTACTGTCTCTGCCTGATTGTCTTAGAGCTGACACATCTGCCTTCTCCTCTTGCCTTTACCCTGGGAGTTGGACTGAAACTATACCATGTGTTTGCTTAGGTCTTCACCTTGCTAACTGCAGATCTTGAGACTTTTTAGCCTCCAAAACCACATGAGCCAATTCCTTCTAATAAATCATATGCACATTGCATAATAAATTATATATACATACATATATACATATGTATTATTGGTCTGTTTCTCCTGAGAACCCAGACTAATACAAAAGAGGATCTGTTACAATGCACGTTCTGACTTATTAATGTTGAGGGTGGAGAGATGGCAGCTCTAACTATGCATTTGCTACAAACCCCAGATACTTGAGGAACAAGTAGCTGGGATTTCAAGCTTTTGCCTTTTTCATAAGAGATTATGGAATTGTAGTGATGCCTCCATTAGTATAACATATACACTTTCTGTGAACAGTACACTTTAGTTTTAAAAACAAATTGAGATAACCTGTATTCCATGATTTTGCAGTTTGTTTCAAAAAAGGTAAATCTGTAAACCCAAAAATTACTTTACAATTTGCTTCAGGAAATCCTTTTTTTGTTGTGTATTTTTGTTGTTGTTGTTGTTGTTGTTGTTAATCCTCACCTGAGGATATTTTTGCATTGATTTTTTTAGAGAGAGTGGAAGGGAAGCAGAGAGATAGAGAGACAGAAACATCAATGTGAGAGAGACACATCAATTGGTTGCTTCCCGCATGTGCCCAGCCAGGGCCTGGGATCAAGCCTTTAACCTAGGTATGAGCCACAACCAGAATAGAATCCGAGACCCTTCAGTCTGTAGGCCAATACTCTCTCCACTGAGCCAAACTGGCTAGGACATGCTTCAGGAAATTATTAAAACCCAACATGAATAAGACAGAAGCCTCACAAACTTTGCTCTGTCCCCATCACTTCTCTGCCTTAAAAGATATACCTTAACCCACGTGAGCCAAGAGTCCCCAGAGCCCTCAATATGTCCCACTCTGACTTCCCCCTACTGAGATAGTTCAAAGACTCTGTCAAGGTAGTCTTTCCCCTTACTGCCGTGAGGTCAGATAAACCAAGGTTTGCTAACAAGCTGTCTGGTGATAATTCATAGAGTTGTGGGTTGTTTTTGTTGTTGTTGTTTTTTTAATCTAGCTTAATATTTTTGAAAACATATTGAGTGGTAATTAAACACAACACCTGTTGTTCCAACAATGTAGATAACTTGATTGAATGATAATAAGAAAAACAATGATTATCTCTGCACAAATGTAGATAATAGCAACTAAATTAGGACTAATACCTGACCTACAGTGAATGTTAGATGCTATTTTTTTAAAGGTGCTTTAGAAAATAAATGATGTTAAGTCCAGCTGGCATGTCTCAGTGGTTGAGCATCGACCTGTGAACCAGGAGGTCATGGTTCAATTCCCAGTAAAGGCACATGCCTGGGTTGCAGGCTTGATCCCAAGTGTGGGGCGTGCAGGAGGCAGCCGATCAATGATTCTCTCTCATCATTGATGTTTCTATCCTTCTCCCTTCCTCTCTGAAATCAATAAAAATATAAATGTTAAAAAAAAGAAAATCGGTGATGTTAAAGTATACATTTAGAATCTCTGAAATGTTGTTCTCCATAATCTATTACTAGATGTCATGTGCACATATATGCTTTGTATAGTAAGGAATGGAAACCTGAGACTAGAATTAAACTATTTAGGAGAATTCCAAAGACTCAGAGCAGAACTGGCTACATAATTGGTAGGGGCAGTGCAGATCTAATCTATGTTCAAAAATTAAAATTTCAAGATACATTAAACCAATCATGGGACCCTTTTAAATTTGGGGCACATGCCCAGAAAAATGGCCCTGGGTCACCACATCTGACACATTGAAACCTGAGTCTCCATTGCTGTAGGGTAGCCTTGTGGCTAAGAGCATGGGTGGTGGCCATAGTCTACCTCTTTCAAATCTCAGCTTCACCGTTGACATTTTCATGGCATTGAGCAAGTTAAGTAACTACTGTGGGCCCAATATCTTCATGTATAAGTGATAAATGGGGATAATAATAATACCTATGAAATAGTGATGTTCAGAGAATTAAATCAGTTTAAAATATACAAAGCGCTAAAAGGAGATAAACTGATAGGCCTGGGAGACTTACTTCTTCTCTTCATTCAGTCATTTAGCAAAAGGCTAGTTAAACAGAATCTCTGACTAATGGCATCAATATTACTATTTCAACTCACTAGTTGAGCTCCATAGCTCAATTTCCTGAAGATTTATTCCTGTGCCCGAAGGGTTCAGTCCATTATTACATAGTTGGATGTATGGTCCATTTTTCACAGTGCATATTATAAGAAATCTGGAAACTGCAGGTAGGGGGGATTCAAATTATATAATTACAGATATTGTTGAAATAATATTGTCTTTGTGCTAGAGTTTCTGGATTCACAATGGTAGTGTAAACAGCTTCAAGGGGTTCACATTATTAATCAGGTGGCACTGATAGGCTATGCTAAACTAAATGAGAATGCCAGCAAATCCAAGTATTATGCTGAGAAATATATCCAAAGAATTTTGGTAGAATAAAAATATTGGGGTGAATTTAATATAGCCCATTCACTCCATAAAGATACTCCATGGGAGGGCCCAGAGGACACTCTCTTTCCAAGAGGGGTGTCATCATCTTTGAAAAGAGATTTCATGCAGTTTTATATAGCCTGGTAGGATGCTCTGTAGCGGAAATGAATTCAATCCAACTGCATTCAAGAGAATGAGAGGACCCCAAGGGGGTAGAGATCAAATAGTGGAGTGTAACTCCTCAGCCAAGCGGGCGTGGTGCCACAATAGATTTCAGAGCTGGCATTGCCACTACAATAGCCTGCATTAAAGGGTCTTTGTAGAGTCTAATTGTTCATGACCCTAAGGACTTAAATAGTGGGCAGACTCCTAAAGGCCATCTTTATATTAGCTACAAATTATTATTTTTTGATTGTGGAACTGAAAAATATGTGTGTGTGTCAGTTTGTGTGTGTGTGTGTGTAGGATCCTAACTCATTTTCAGGAATGTGTGAATTCAGAATCTTAGAACTCATTGACTGAAAGGGAGAATAGATAACCCATGAGACTCTCCTCTAAGAAGTTGTGCTGTATGAACTTTGGTACTTCCCCTTAGCCTTTCTCAGTGAAACCAGGGGACATTCTTCAAGGTAACTATGCATACAGAGAGAGAAATGCTAAGATATTTAAAGGAATTTTAAACACAGACTCTCAAGTAACACTTTAGATAATGTCACATCTTTATGTGATACAGCTGTATTATTTTACACATCATCAGAAATACGAACTAGGTGCCATTTCTCCACGTACTTTTCAACTTATTATTATGGTTATGGTGAATATTATAATTAATGTGGTGAAAAACATGGAAACACTTTAGAAAACATGGTATTGATTCACATTTCCTCTTAGAATATTTTTATATTCATTCATCTTCCCTTTTTATGTCTTGTCTAATCTTTTTGATTGGGTAGACTATCTTTTTAAATTTATATTTAGAAAAGTTTGTATATTCTAGATATTAATTTATTTTCAGCTATATTTTTACTAATTATTTTCTATAATTTAGAGATTGTTTTAATAGACTCTTTTCTAGAACAGCTTCAGGTTCACAGCAACATTGAACAAAAATTGCAGACAATTCCCATATACCCCTTGCCCCCCATACACAGCCTCTGTCACTATAAACATCCCTCACCAGGTTTGTACATTTGTTACATGTGATGAATCTACATTGGCATGTCATTATCACCCTAAGTCCATAGTTTGCACCGAAGGTTCATTTTGGTCCTGCACTTACTATGGGTTTTGACAAATGTGTAATTTGTATCTATCCATCGTCCTATATAATAAAAGCCTAATTTGCAAATTGACTGAATGGCAGAACAACGGGTTGGTAGGGGGCAGGGCCAGTGAGCAGGCAGCACCAGGCCAGCCAAGGCGGTGCCAGCAGGCAGAGGGAGGGGACAGCAATTGGGAGGGGCGGTGGCAACCAGCAGTGGTGGTGGTGGGGTGATGGAGGGCGGGGCTGGCCTCTCCCTGGTGGCACTGGCCCCCAATTGGCCTGGTGGTCGCCTCCCACAAATGGAGAACAGACTGCAGCTTAGACCTCCCCTCCTAAGCCATCAGTCAGACATCCCCCGAGGGCTCCTGGACTGAAGAGGGTGCAGGCCAGGCTGAGGGGCCCCCTGGCCCCTGAGTGCATGAATTTTCGTGCACCAGACCTCTAGTTATAGTATAACACAGAATTGTTTCACTGCCCTAAAAAGCTCTTTGTGCATATACACAATGGAATACTATGCTGCGGTAAAAAAAAAGGAACTCTTGCCTTTTGCAACAGCATGGATGGAACTGGAGAGCATTATGCTAAGTGAAATAAGCCAGTCAGAGAAAGATAAATACCACATGATCTCACTCATTTGTGGATTATAGAGAACAACATAGATTGATGAAAAAGGACAGACCCAAAGACTGAGAAACAGCGATCAGGCTATCAATCCCTAGAAGGAAAGTAGGGGAGGGTGGGGGTAAGGGGAAGAGATCAACAGAAGGACTTGTATACATGTATATAAGCCAAACCAATGGACATGGACAACGGGGGGATGGGAGCACGAGTTTGTGTGTGGGGGGGAGGTTGGGGGTTAAAGGGGGGGATGAGGACACATTTGTAATTCCTTAACTAATAATAATAATAAAAAAAAAATACAAAAAAAAAAAAAAAAAAAAAAAAAAAAGCTCTTTGTGACCTGCCTCTTCATCCTCCTTTTTCTCCTTGCCCAAGTGTAGTTTATTTATCTTGTAGAAAAGAGGGAAACAATAGGAAATACATGTAAAGGCGTAAATTGCTCCTTGATGTTTTCCTTGGAATACAATAGAGTGGGGTGAGTGGATTAGGAATCCGAGGGCAAGAGGGCAGATCGTATTTTGAAACTGCAGAGACTTGAGGGAGGAGAGGGAGTTAGTCCTGTGGGTGTCTGAGGAGGAGCATTTTCTCCAAGGCTAGCAGTGAGAGACCTAAAGGAGCACACCTGCCTTGATGCAGGAATGGCAAGGACACCAGGAGGACTGAGACAGGGTCGGGGCTGAACAGACCAGGTTACTCAGGCCCCTTCGTCCAGCCATTCCAAAGCTTTGCCAAGGATGTGGGTGTCTTCTGGGAGAAATAGCAAGCCATTGGAGAGATTTGAGCAGAAGGCTGATACGATTAGACTTATGGTCTAAAAGATCATGCTGTATGTGTCATTGAGGATAGACAGCAATGCATTACGTGTAAAAGTTACAAGATCCCTTAAGAGACTAACTGCAATCCTGGCAAGAGATCTCAGCACACTTGGATTGGGACACGGTGAAGTCAGTGAAATGTAGTTAGATTCTGCATATATTCTGAAATGAAAGACAACAGAAGCTCCTAAAGATTAGATGTGGAGTGAGAGAAAGAGAGAGAATGCCGAGTTCAGCATGACTCTATCTTTCTGAATTCAGCTTGGAAAGTCTGATGCAAAAAACCTGGGACTCTCTTTTTTTTTCTTTTTATCCTCACTGGAGGATATTTTTCCATTGAATTTTTAGAGAAAGTGGAAGAGAGAGGGAAAGACAGAGAGAAATATTGATGTGAGAGAAACATATCGATTGGTTGCCCTCCTGCCCTATCCCTGACCAGGGCCCAATATCTGACCAGGGCCCGGACCTTGGAGAAGCCTGCAACCAAGATACATGCCCTTGACAAGAATCAAACCCGAGGCCCTTTGGTCCTCACGCCAATGCTCTATTCACTGAGCCAATCTGGCCAGGGCAGAACCTGGGACTCTTTAATGTCCATTTCATCATCAGGAACACCCAGTGCCCAGTAGCACCTGTACCACCAGCACTAACACTAGTGATGGCAGCATCCAGGTCCAGTAGAGAAAATGCTAACAGTGGATCTCAGTCACCAGTAAGAGTCAGCACAACCTGACTCTTATCTGTACTAATAAAAGGGTAATATGAAAATGGTTGGGACCCACTCACGTGTAACGACCAATCAGCAGGCTGCATGTGCAGTGGGCGTAGGTGGGCAGGGACTTGCAGCATCAGGGACTTGTGTCATGCCATCACAATCCATCACCAGGAGGCCTGGGGCCTGACAGAGGCCTCCATGTGCCTCTGCATGCCTGCACTGTGAGTCTGGAGGCCTCTGTGTGGTCTGGCCTGGAGGTGGGGCCTGGCGGGGGCCTCCACATGGCCCAGATGTGGGGCCTGGCAGAGGCCTCCACACGGTGAGGCCTGGGTGTCCCTCGACTCTGCATGGCAAGGCCTGGGGGTCCCGCAGCTTCGCATGGCACAGAGGCAGGACCTCTGGCTCCGGCCTACCTCTTTGGGGCAAACCATCGAGGTGCCCTGGATAGGTGGGCAGGGCCTACCTCTTTGGGGCAATGGATCACAGGGTTCCTGCACTATGACAGGGCACAGGCCAGGTTGGGAGTCTCCATCCCCGAGTGCATGAATTTTGTGCACTGGGCCACTAGTCTATATATATAAAAGCCAATAGCTATGATGTGCACTGACCACCAGTGGGAGATGCTCAATGCAGGAGCTGCCGAGCTGTGGTGACTTGGCAGCTGCAATTATTGGTGACACACCCAGAACCAGAGAGGAAGGAGCCTGATTCCGTGGTAGATCACCCAAGAACCGCCCTCTCACAATCCGGGACCCTTTGGGGGATGTTGGAGAGCCAGTTTTAGCCTGATCCCCACAGACCAGGCCGAGGGACCCCACCGGTTCACTAATCTGTGCACCAGGCCTCTAGTTTTAGTAAGATTTGTTTGTGTCTCAGGCTATCTTGCTACTTTTTGTTTCTACCGATGTCTTAACCACTATTAGATTTATAATATGTTATTTTTTTGTTATTGACATTATTATGGGTGTTCCCCTTCCCTTCCACCCCTTATCCACCTCCACCCAGCCCCCATCCCACCTCTGGCCTTCACCACACTATTGTCTGTAAGTGAAATTCAGTCACTAGGTTAACTAGAATTGGTTTCTGTTATTCTAAAAAAGAAAGTTGAGTTATAGAAAGATTCTTCTGAGTGTCTAAGCACAAAGACAAGAAGTAGATCTTATTCTGTTTGTGTGTAGTACCCAGTAACATAGTCAGGATTCAAATATACACATTTTTAAATAAAGGAATACTAGTAAATTATTAGTAAAGATGTAAATCAATGGATGCAGTGAATTCATTCATTAAAAATATTTGGTGTGGCATTATCTTCTGAAATGCCTAGGAATTTTATACCATAGAGCTCCTTATTTATTGAAAACTATGTATTAGTTCAAGATAGGGTGTATTTGGAAGGCAAAAGGGCAGTACATCCAATTAAAAGTAAGGGGCGGGGGGAAAGCTGTCTGCTTTGAAGAGTAGGTGATTACCTAAAACCTGTCTTCTGCATGTATTCTTGATATTCATACCTCATCTACTAGGAACAGTCTTAAATTGTGGTTTGCTCTCTGAAGATCTCACTTTATGGTTTTGTTGTTCTGATTTGTATGCCACAAAATTAAAAACCCAATTTTATAAATGGTTCCTGCTTTTTTTTTATACATAGACACAAATGGTGTATTTTTAATGTGCTTTGATAACTGTTGAATGCTAGACATGACATATCAGGTGATGGGAACTTAAGCCAATACTGTGATATTTATATGAATCTGGGTGGGAACTGGGCTGTATTTAAAGTTGGTTATAACAGTAGGTGCCAGGGGCATAACAGTTTTATTACTCTTATTGTCTATATACTTCCCTAGGAATTTTTTCCTAAATATACACTGTTCCTTGCATTGTTTGTAGCTATAATTCTCTTATTATACTGAAGTAAGAAATTGGGGAAGGTAAGCATTCTATTGTCTTTTGATTAAATTTCAGTATTTTAGTGGGCTTATTCCCCTTATCTGTGACCTCGAAAAGTGTTTTGTTTTGCTTTTAACTTTTTACTCTCTAACTTATATGAGATTGTGAAACTAATATGTACCTATGCTAGGCAATTAACACACACGTATGTGGGATAAAGCTCTGGTAAAGTTTTTTCACTGTTGGAGTTCCCACTAGGTATATTTCAAAATGGTTATTACCTAGCAAAATTTTTATTAAGACAATATAGAACTATAAAAAATGCATATAAGCCCTTCAAACAACAATGTACATGATATGATACTTTGATTTGTGGCCTGAAAATTATTTAAATGTATTTTCTATATGGTACATATGAATAGTCTTATCTTTCCATAATTATAAACTTATTCCATATTTCCCTAACAATAAAATTAATATAAAACATTAAAATAGCAAGATATTAAGATATTACAAATTAAAGAAGAGAATACTGTTTTCTTAATTAATTTATCATGATTTTATTAACATGAGACACTACTCCATTGGCAGTTCATTTAAAACCACATAAAACACAATCATATATCCTATTTAATTCTGTTGATTAACATTTACTTTTTAGAGTTTATTTGATTTTCATTGGGCTGACAAAGAATTTTAAAACCCATTTAAATACCCAATGGACTGAAAACAGTTGAGAATCACAAATAAGAGGAGGAAATGATGCACTAAAATTTAATAAACTAAGCATGACAGTAACTAAAAAACATAAAAGAATAATACATTCAGCTACATCAAAAATAATATATGTGAGGCAGCAATAAACACATATATAAAAGGGATACTATTTACAAGTCATGAAATACAATGTTAATATAGCTTATATAGAGTGAGCATTTACAGATAAACAAGAACAAAGATAGATAAACACCCAAAAGAGTAAGTGGGTAAGAAGCTTACACAGCGTTTTATAAATGAAGCAATTATGGTAAATGTAAAAATGGCACTGTCTCTTGTATAGGCAATGAGAGAAATAAAAACTGAATAAAGTAATATAATGTAATGTTTATTTTTCCTTTTAGATTAGAAGTCTTACCAAAGTTCCAATATTAAGTCTGCGTTAGCATGTTGCAACATAAGTATTTTTATGCACATATGGATGAGTCATTATGAACTTACTAGAGGCCTGGTGCACGAAATTTGTGCATGGGGGGGTGTGTCCCTCAGCCCAGCCTGCACCCTCTCCAATCTGGCACCCCTCAAGGGATGTCCGACTGCCCGTTTAGGCCCGATTCCAGTGGCCTAAACGGGCAGTCGGACATCCCTTTCACAATCCAGGGTTGTTGGCTCCCAACCGCTCACCTGCCTGATTGCCTGCCTGATTGCCCCTAACCGCTTCTGCCTGCCAGCCTGATTGATGCCTAACCCCTAACTGCCCTCCCCTGCTGGCGTGGTTGCCACTAACTGCCCTCCCTTTCAGGCCTGGTTCCCCTAATTGTCCTCCCCTGCAGGCCTGGTCTCTCCCAACTGCCCTCCCCTGCTGGCCTGATTGCCTACAACTGCCCTCCCCTGCTGGCCATCTTGTGTCCACATGGGGGCGGACATCTTGTGTGTTGGAGTAATGGTCAATTTGCATATTACCTCTTTATTAGATTGGATGGACAACAGTGTTGCTATAAATTTGAACATTTAAAATATGCACATTGCTTGACCTGCATGTCATACTGCTAGCACTCATCCTACAGAGTTAATAAAATAATTGCACACAAAGGCATGTCAATATTTTATTACTACAGAATTTAGTATAGTAACAAAACATAATAAAATAAAATGAAATATTCTAAGTGTCTATTAATAAGGGCATACTGAAATAAAATAAAACATCCATCTGCACTATGCTCACTAAATTTTTATGAAAACCAAAACTAGGTATTAAAACAACAACAACAACCTATTAACTAATGTATCTATTTTGAAAATGGTATATCAGTTGGATCTGCAGCAAAGGTGGTGCCTGATTTCCAGAAGCACAGCAGCGGTACAGCCTGGGGAGCTCGGACTCCCACTACCCAGTGCCGTTTCCAGGGAAGTCAGAGACACAAGTTAGCAGCGGAAATTCAGTCCTCCCCCAAGTGGTCCTGAAGCTATGATGTAAAATCTCTTTTGTTCCTCTGTGTTCCAAGCCCAGCTGTCCAGTCTTCCTGTTAGTATAAGTGACCCAGTACATAAACCGCATTTGCACCGATTGCCCGAGGGAAAGGGGGTGGGGGAGGTGGAAGAGGACAAATGGGAAGATAAATGGTGGAGGAAAGAGACTTGACTTTGGGTGGTGAGCGCAGGATGCAGATGACGTGTTATAGAGGTGTACAATTGAAACCCATGCCATCCCAATAAATTCAGTTTAAAAAATATAATTTAAAAAAAAAAAATCTGCTTCAACCAGTGTCTGTTTGCAAGCCAGAACTGTGACAGACAGAGAACACATGCAATGAAGCGGAAGAGGAATTTGTTCCATAAGGAAGATATTCAGACTTTCCATATCGCAATCTAGATAAGGCTCCAGCACACCCTTGCTTATAATTGCAAAGATGTCCTTTGTGATACTTGCAGAATTTAGCATAGAAATGGCGCCAAATATTAGCTCTAAGTTCAGAAAGGTTCTCAACCGTATGGGTTCCCTACAGAGAACACAGCTATGGCATAGTAAGACAGTTGTCAACTTTCTGAGTGTTTATAATATTGCATATTGGATAAGGCAGTTCATAGAACTGTCATTTTATGCAGAAACTCCAAACCATTGCAGTGGCGTGCCTTTATACAAAGCAAATGTCACCTTATGATACTGGATGTGACACAATTAAACAATAATGCTTTCAGCCTCAGCTACTTAGGGAGTGTAATGATATTCCACAGGCAGCATTAAGGTGCCTACATTTCTCATCATTGAGAAACGTATGTCTGTTTTAAAACTCAAAAGGGGAGCTCCACTGAACCAGGAGATTTAAAAATTCTCTTCCTGCAGTCATAGTATCCGGAAAAAAAATATTACTCTGATAAAAAAAAATATATATAGGCATCCAAGAAAACCATCCTTTGTAAACACAGTGTGCATTGGTTTGAGAGTGAGAGCAAGAGCTAGAGACAGCAACTGAGCATAACAAAAGCATAAGTGACATTAAAAATGATCAAACAAATCAAGTTCTACCAGTAAAAACCTACAGACTCACTTTTCACAGGTTTTTCTCTGAGCAAGTATTCTCAGGTAACAAAACAAAACAATTTAATGGGAAGAATTTAGAAAGAATAAATAATGAGATACTCAAACATAAATGTGAGAGATATAATAATAGTATTTACTATGTGCCAGACATGCTTATAGCTGTTTTAAATTAAATGTATTAGCTTATTTAATTTCCCCCAAAATCCTCTGGGCCATAAATTATTCTCTTTAATTTTCAGATATAGAAACTGAGGCATAGTGATTCTGAGTAGCTTTCAAGAATGCTCAACTGGTAAAGGGGGCACCTGGGGTTCTAATACGTGCTCTAAATCTAGTGCACACATGACCATGTGTATGACCATATGAAGGCATGGAAAGATCTGTAAAATATTAGGGAACAGGATGAAGACACAGATAGAAAACATTCTTTTCCTATTTAATGAGGCATCAGATAAATCATATATATCTAGATCTAGATCTAGATATAGATATATTTTAACCCAAATTCCATGAGAAACAACATCAGTAGCCCTAAAGTGAACTACGAATACATCATAGAATGTGTTTTTTAGTTTATAACACAGGTATTTGGTAGAAACAGTCAGCTCTGGGATTTCCTATTGAATATGGTTTTGCACAGGACAGAAAAAAAAAAGTCACCATTAAAGTACACTAAAAATAAGATTATACAAACACACAGTAATTCAAGAAATGTAACTTGCAATTAGGTTTATAAGAACATGACAAATGAAGTCGTGCTATGGGAACATTTTCTTCATTTATTCAGTAAGTATCGTTGGAGCTACAACTGTGCCCATGCACTTGGGATTGCCAGTGAAGAATTTACAAAGAATCAAGAATTAGATACTCTAACACAAATGTGAGACCTAATAATAGTGAATACTTACTATGTACCAGACATGCTTGTAACTGTTTCAAAGGTATTTAATTTTATAAAAATCCTATGAGATGTACAATTGTTATCTTTAAAATCCTGCACTTCTAGACTTGTAGTTTAATAAGAGACAATAGAGTATCAATAATTCATATATAGTGTGTCACAGGTAATTTTCAAATGGATGAGACAAAAATATATAGTTAATGGTAAAGGAAATTGGATATGAGGGTTGAATTTTTTTACAGGAATATTTGAGCAAATCTTGAAGAAGATAATAGAGTGGGCCATAAAAAAATATCTGGCAAAATATTGTGGCATTGATGGCAACCCAAATACCCTAAGGCAGGCGAAAGTTTTGCATGTTCAAGGAATAGCAAGAAGGTCCGCACAGCAAAGTGATAAGATGAATGGGGCTAGAAATAAGCTCAGAGAAATAATGGAGGGCTGAATCATCTAGGAACTTGTAGGCTATTTTATGAACTTAAGCTTTTACTCTTAAGTGTATGAGTGCCATTGCAGGGTTTTGATTAGAAGAGGAATATGATCTGAGTAAGATTTTTAAAGAATCATTCTGGTAGCTGTTGACTAAGTAATGTGTGTGTGTGTGTGTGTGTGTGTGTGTGTGTGTGTGTGTGTGTGTGTGGTGGGGGAGGGGGTGGAGGAGACAATGGGAGAAGCAGACATTGCAATTAGGAATCTATTATACTAATTTAGGAAAGAGATCATCATGGCTGTAATCAAGGTGATTGTAGTGGAAATATACCCAATAAAAAAGGGGCTTAAGAAAGGCAAATAATGTAGAAAGAAACAAAATAATGTGGTATCCTGAAAACCAAGGGAAGAAAGGCATAAAGGAAGAGAGAATAATCAACTGCTGGTAGCTCAAATAAGAGATCCAGAACTGAGTATTGGAACCAATAATGTGGAAAATGTTGGCTTTTCAAACAATGCAATTTGTTTGGAGTGCTGGGCATGAAAATCAGAGGGGAATAGATTTAAGAGAGTATGGGAAAAGAGTAATTGGAGAAAGCAAATACAGACAATTTTTTTTTCCAGGAATATTATTGCAACATCAAGTGGTAGCTTATTAGGATATGTGATCAAGAGATTTTTGTTTTGTTTTGTTTTTACCTTTTTTAATGGAAGAAATTAAGAAATTTTTGAAAGATAATGAGAATGATCCAGTAAAATGGAAAATTTAACATAGGGGAAAGAAAATGGAGAAAATTGCTAGAGGCACTATCTTAAGGTAAGTGAGATAGGGTGTATTGAGTGCCACAGAGAGATTGGAATGATCTAGAATCATGGAGAGTTCCTTCTGGATAATAGGTAAGAAGGGTGAATATGTAGCTCAGACTCTGAAAGATGGGGAGATAAGGTGTTTCAAATCTAAAAGGTGGGGAGATAAAGTGTTAGAAGTTCTCTTCTGTTTGCTTTAAATTCATAATGGAGTAAGAAATAATGCCATTAACTATAAGTATATGTACGCTTCTGCATAAGTGGGTGATAGTGTGTTTGTTCATGTGTATATTGGTGTTTGGGAGAAGAATAGAGGAAATATGTCATTTTTATATTATATTTTATTAATTAAAGTTAATATGTTGTCTGATAAGGTCAAAATTCCTCAAAACTAGCAAGTATTAGTAGCTTTCTTTCCTAGCATTATAAGAAAATATGGAAGCCTATTCCATAAAATTTTAATCAGAGAATGAGAAAATTGTAGGGGAACTTGAAAAATTGCCTTTAAATCCTTGACCTTAAGTAAGTTTGTTCAAACCATCCTGAGAGAAAAATTGCTATTTTTTTCATATTTAGTTATATTCAAACTGACTCCACAATGTTTACTCTTAAGGTTCATTTACATATTAATAATTTCTACTAGTTTTATGGCATGTTTTTATGTTGTAAATAAAAATTTGACATATTATTCCTGTTTCCATTAGAATTTTAAGTACTATACACATATGCAGATAGAAAACTCAGAAATCAATAATTTCTGAGCACTTTATGATAGAGAATATTATCACTTAAGGTAAGCAAACATTACAGAAATGAAAATTATGAAACTCTCAATAATTTAGATTTGCCAAAATAAAACCAACTATTCTTGGAAATTGCATAGCTATAGAAATGTTTTCAGAAATGGAAGAAGAAAACATTTGATCTACCATGATTGAACTTATGTGATATCAATATAAAATATAGAAGTAATAGACATTCCAAGTCTTCTTCATTCATTAATACATTTTCATGTATATGTAAGATGCATTTTAGAGAAGTTCTTTGATTTTA
The DNA here is from genome assembly GCF_964212035.1 of Myotis nattereri. Classification (NCBI taxonomy): domain Eukaryota; kingdom Metazoa; phylum Chordata; class Mammalia; order Chiroptera; family Vespertilionidae; genus Myotis; species Myotis nattereri. The sequence goes on from NC_138077.1 coordinate 26,195,736, forward strand.
ATTTATCTAATACCTAAAATTAAGTTTACTTAATTGAACAAATACTTCAACACTTTATATACTTGAAATATCCAATTATATAATCCTTCCCAATTCTTGATTTTGTGCTAAACAATTTGCATGTGGGTGCCTGTGTGTGTACGTGTGTGTATAATTACTTTAGACTAGCAATCTAGCACACTTAAACATTGAAATCTTGATAATGTTAAATGTATTTGGACATTTGCAGTAATTTGTGCTAACGATAATAAAAAATAAATTTTAGAGAAATATTTCTGTCATCCATTCATTCAATCAATTAAGAAATTAAGACATTTTTATTGACTTCCTATAGCATACCAGGTCCAGTGATGGTACTAGGAATATTAAAAAGAATTAGTGCAATCAATCTATAACCTCAGAGGAAGTTCATTTTAGCAGGCAGTTTCTATACCAATAGCCCTAGGCTAAGCCAATTATCCAAATGCTTTCTTTGGCTGACAGACTGTCAAAATTAGTGAATTATATTGTGCAGGTCATGCACTCACAAATATTTTATTGACATCCCCACTCTCTGTTTTTATACTTAGCCTGGCCCAGACATTTATGAAACCTGCTTAACATTTGCACTATGTGCTTTCAAATCCTGGTATTATACATGAATACAAGATCGTGGCCATAAACTGGACTTGAAGGTCACTTTACAGTTGCAGGTGGTATTTGTTTCTAAATATTAGGGTTTTGATATACCCCAAATAATTAATTTACTCTCTAGATCTTAAGCCATTTGAACAATGGGCACAAGAACACAGGCATAAAAAAATCAAAGTAAAACAATGTTAGAAAATATGACTTTGTGTTCAACATGGGCTTAGAGTTTTCTTCTGAATTAAAATTACTCCCTTTTAAGAGATATGCCTGTTGAGAATATGTTGAGAACGTGAATGCGGAAAATTATATAATACAAGAGTCTTACGCAATTAAATACCCAAAGTAGTATACTGCATAAATTATTTGAAATTCTTTCTGTCTAAGATATTTGTCTATTTTTCTTCACTTGCTTAATTATTATATCATTTATTTATAACAATATGTATTCTATATCAATTTTATTCCTTGGCTTATAATTCAATACTACTTTATTTTATTTCTCAAGTCCCAATTTTGACAATTGGGAGCTCTTTCAGTTGGCTCTGTGTCACTTTGACATAAGTTCCATCAATGTAATTTGTTTTTCATAGCACTTTCTTACTTCCTAGCTCTATAAGATGCTCCAGGCTCATGTTTTCTGTTTCCCAGAATAAGACATTGTCCCAAACATTGTAGTTCTTTTCATCGGCGTATGGTATTAGAAATCAATACCTGTATTTGAAAGCTAGGTGTGTTCATTGATACTGGACTATGATTGCTTCTAGGACCACTCAGATAATAGGTGAGTAGAATATATTCTACCCATGTGTATATACATATCTGTAAAAACTTCTATATGTAAACATCTATATCTGTATTAAGCTAAACATGACCTCATACTAATGTTTCCAACTCTAATCCATTACTGTATGAAACATTCTAGCCTATTCCCAATTTTTATACATAATGTCCCACTCCAGTAGTAAAAAATCTGATTCCCACTATCGACCATCCATTTACTTAATTATTGAATTCTATTATACATGGATAGTGTTATCAGAAACTGAAACCATGCCATTTTAGGAAACAGCTTCATCAAGTACAGTACTTTTGTATAATATTTAGGTACAGTTTTTTTTTTTTTTTTTTTTTTTTTTTTACCTTTAGTCTTTCAGACTACTCATTTGTAAAACTACTTAGATTAGCACATTCTTCTTTCATCACCTTCAGTGTGGTTGTTTTATATATTTAAAGATGATTTTGTCATATTTTACATTCCAGTATGGGATTATTTGACATGCTAAATTATATTTTTAAATTTGGATTTATTAGGGTTTACTCTGTGCTTGAAAGTTCTATGGATTTTGACAAATGCATGTGCAATATATTCACTATCCTATATAATAAATGCCTAATATGCAAATCGACTGAACGGTGGAACGACTGGTGGAATGACCTGTCTCACTGACCACCAGGGGGCAGATGCTCAACACAGGAGCTTCCCCCAGCCCACAGGCCCCAGGCCAGCCAAGGCAGGTGCCAACTGGGGTGGGGGGGGGAGTGCGGGGGGGAGGGCAGGGTGGGAGGGGGGCTCGATTGGTTCTCATCATTGGCCAGGCCTAGGTGCCCTACCCAATCACAAATTTTGTGCATTGAGCCTCTAGTCATAGTATAACATAATATAGTTTTATTGTCCTAAAAACTCCCTGTTGTCAAGTTTTTGATCCCTCACCCTTAAAACCCTGGCAACCTGTAATATTTTCACTGTATAAGTTTTGCTTTTTTCAGGATGTCATGTAATTAGAATCATACAATATGTATGTAACCTTTCAAACTGGTTTATTTACTTAGCAATATGCATTTATACATCCATCTTTTTATTCACACCCTGAATGCTCAATTTTTATAGTCAATGAATAATATTTTATTGTATGTTTATACTGGAGTTTATATTTTATTCATCTATTAAGAACATCTCATTTGGTTTTGCAACAGGAAGTACAATAGTCAATTTTTATGGTAAGACCCTGTTTGACTCTATAAGACACTTCCAAACTGTTTTCCAAAGTTTTAGTGCTCTTTTGCGTGGTCACAATGAGTAAGTGTTTCTGTTGCTCCACATTTTCCCCAGTAATTGGTATTGTTGGAGTTTTGGGATTTGGGCCATCTTATTAGTATATGTTAGTAGTATTTCATTAATGTTTAATTGGAAATTCTCTAGTGACAAATGCTGTTGAGAATCTTTTCATATGCCATTTTCCATGTGTAGATATTATTTGATAAAAAATCTGTTCTGATTTTATGTCCATTTCTAATCAGTTTATATTCTTAAAAATATTTTATATAGGTTTTAAATGAAGTGCAGTATTGTATTTCAAATTTTATTTTAAATTTCTCCATACTTAAGTAAGAGGTATTTCAGTCCATTTTTAAAATTTTTTAAGCTGGATGTAAAGCAACTTCTAATTTTATTTTTTTGTTATTTCTACAACGAGGGTGGTTGTATTATTATATGTTTACCATGCAAATAAACCCAGAGAAAATTGAATTAAAAAAAGGGTAAGTAAAAGAGAATCATAATAATCCACAGAAAGATACTTAAATAGATGCAATGAGTTCCTTTTATATCATTTAATTAACTTAGAACTCTATAAATACTAAAATTATAACTGCACTCATATGAATGTATTAACCTTCAGGCATTTATACAGGTGCCTAACTTGTACACAGCAAGATATAAATATCAATTTAGGTGTCAATTAATTGATTTAAATATCTTACATTTGAGTAGCTATTTTAAATCTGACACTTAATAAACACCTATCAAAATTAGGTGAAGTTTTGATCTTCATTTTCTCATCTATTTTGAGTCAAATTTTATTTGCCATTTATTCAACTTCTAGTATGTGTCAGGTGCAATGTGTTGTTCTCACTCCTCCTTAAAAAACATTTCTCTAATTTTTCACTCCTACCAATTATGATCAATTCTGTTGCCAGATGTTTATTTGTTTCTCAAGATAAACTTGAATGAGGTAGTTCCAGGAATAAGGTAAATAGGTTAACATTTTTTCTAGTATCTTTGAACTTTATTTCTCCCAATCAATTTCTACTTTATTCCAATTAAGCTTAACTTTATTCCATCACCTCTGTATAACTCAATGTTAAATTAAATTATACTACTGTGGCATCATTTTCTTTTATAACAGTGATTTGAGAATGATTCGTTCTTGATTCTCTTAGTGAAAAATTAGCCACTAATATTCTATGGATAAGTATATAAACTATATATATATATATATATATATATATATATATATATATATATATATAAGTCAGGAAGCTTTTCAATTTGGGTCAATATTTGTTAATTATTTCATTAATGGTTAGTATAGTGACTCCTGCTGCCCTCCTCCCTCATTGTCCTCCTATTCCTTCTGGACTTTCTTCCTACTTTATTTTGTAAATACAGTATAGACCTTTTTTGGCTACTCCCAATTCCCTTGTTTTATGGAAATATATCTATTGCTGCTCCCTTGTCTTATGGAAATGTAATTGCATCTGGCTTCCTTGTGTTATAGAAATGTACCTTCTCCCAATCTGTAGCCCTGTGTTTTATCCAGAGACCCCAATTATAAAAAATCCTCTAAACCTGCCTATAGTCCCCTAAAATTCCTGTTTCATTACCACATTTTGCAAAATAACATATACACTGTATACAAACATTAGACATTTATAGTCTCTTATACATTTCTTTAATTTAATAAACAATATTAAAGAATCAAAAAATAGGAAAATAATTGCAACAAGTGTGATAGAGAAATGATTACTGTCTTTAATACATGATTGTTCAAAAATATATAACCAATCATTTCCTTCCCATTAGAAAAATAAACAAGTGTAATGACAAGATTATATGTGGGAGGAGAAATACAGATAGTCAGTAAACACAGTAAAATATGCTTATACTCATTAGGAAACAATCAAGAATAGATATTTTATAAGATATTCATAAATCTAATTGACATAATTTTGTTTATTACTAATACTTATGGTTAGCAGGACTGTTAAGAGATAGAAATTTTCATTATATGGTGGAAAGCCTTCTGACAGTAAATATATTTGTGTTTTTTTATTCAGAAGTTCTCTAGTAAATTCTCCTAATGATGCCAAGAAATATTAATACATTAAAAATGTCCATCGCATTTTTCAATGGCACAATATTGGGAGCATCACACATACCTAATACTAGGAGTTTTGCCTAATAACTATGGTGTAATTATATGATGCCTATCACATTGCTATTAAAAATAAATATTTAAAAAGTACTTAAGAGTATAGAAATGATAGTATAATAGTAACAAGGCAGAACATAGAACCATAAACACAATATTACCTTAATTTTTATGTTGGTTACATTAAAATAAAATGTAAGAAAGGGAAGTCACCAAAACTTTAATATTGATTACCTCTTTGGTAGATGTGCATGTTTTTAATATACATATTTATTTGTCAATATTTTCAACAATGACATAATATATTATTTAACATTTAAATATATCATATTATTGAAAGAGAATGAACTTCAACTATTTTAACAACTTTATTATAGTGGTTAAAATTGATAACATAGTTCTACATTTTCAATATCAAATTTTCAATATATGACTTAGCATTAAAATTTTATTTGTTTCAAAGTATAAACCTACGTAGATAATAATTTACTTTTTTATTTTATTTATTTTCATTTTTTTCATCTTTACTCAAATGACAGATATGTCATTTTATTTGTAAACTAGAGGCCCAGTGCATGAAATTCATGCATGGAGGGCTGTACCTCAGCCTGGCCTATTCCCTCTCCAATCTGGGACCCCTCAGGGGATGTCTGACTGCCGGTTTAGGCCCAATCCCCTAGTCGGATATCCCTCTCACAATCCGGGACTGCTGGCTCCTAACCACTTGCCTGTCTGCCTGCCTGATTGCCCCCTAACCACTCCCCTGCCAGTCTGATTGATGCCTAACTGCTTCCCTGCCAGCCTGATCACCCCCAACTGCCCTCCCCTGCTGTGGCCCGCTTCATCCTCCGAGACCCGCCTCTCAGTACAAGGTGGCAGAGATGCCAGGATCGGCCTCCTTTGTGCCACACGGAGCTGTGGGACCCCCAGGCCTCACTGCGTGGAGCAGCTGCCAGGCTCCGCCTCCGCTATGCTCATGGCCATCTTGTGATGGCCATCTTGTGATGATGTGAAGGGCGTGACAGCCACCTCGGCTAGTATTAGTATAGATATTTTATTATGTATCTATAGAGAATAATTTACTTTTGAAAATTATAAAACGTTTTGTATATACATAGATTTCACAACATTAATGAAATCAATTTCCACTTTCCTAGACTGATAAAAATGCTTTAGTAGATTTTAGCTATTTGTTTCTCTGAAATGCTATATGTAAATAACATATATATATATATATATATATATATTATATGCCTCAAAAACTTCATTCATATAATTAATAATTGCATGCCTTGCCCTGGCCAGGTGGCTCAGTTGGTGGAGCATGGTCCCCTACATCAAAAAGGCTGAGGTTTCGATTCCAGGTTCGGGTACATGCCCAAGTTGTTGGGTTCAGTCCCCAATAGGGGCACATATGAAGACAGCCCATGGATGTTTCTTTCTCACATTGATGTTTCTCTCTCCCTTTTCCCCTCTCTCTAAATATCATTGAACATATTCTCTAGTAAGGATTAAAAAATAATAATTGCATACTTTGATGTTGTGAAAAAGGAGCCTTTTGTTAGAGTCATCCTACAGAAGTGTGGAGATATATACAAATACATATACACAGCTTAGGATTAATTGCCTACATTTTATATAACAGCTGTTTCAAATGCAAAATTTTCATTTCAAAATTACTTTTAGGAAATGAGAAGATATGACATAACTCAGCTATATGGTTTTTTGCAAGTCACCATTGGATGATTGATAGCATTTGCTTTATTATTTTATCAACAATCCCAGCTGTTCAGCTTTATCAGTTAGGTTATCAGCTTGAACCATGTTGGCATTTGAACTTGAAATCTAATGACTAAACTATCATGAAGTAGTGGTTTGCCATCAATAAGACTGGGCCCTACATTGTCAAGATTGTGATTCTTAAAATACTATGGTTGTGAGTGTGTTTCTCAAGACAGGTGATTTATTTATTCTTATTTGTGTTCAAGCTATCTAGCAATATCATAAAATAAAGGACAATGAAGTAAAGTTTAATTTAAAAATAACAGATATGTTAAAAGAGAAATGCAGTGTTTTCTTTAGTATTAAATAAGGCTGGAGGTTCCTCTTACACATTGAAAGGTTTCTTTGCAGAGCACTTATGTGCCTCGCAAATTGTGTTTGCTCTGCCACATTTTCCTGCCACACTTCTATGCGAAGTAAATGAATTGGTAGTAATGACAAATCCATATCTGATGAAAATGTTTTCATGCAAAATAGTTTGAGTGAATCATAGCTTATAGTACTTCTTTTACTTGATATAAACAAAGTGCTTTTCCAAGAGGTGTGTAAGTAACTCAGATTATAACATATTCAGGGACTTGTTAATAGTGTTTCAACTCAAAGCAGGCTGATCTCCTTTGTGCTAGACTTCACTTTTCTCTTTCCACGTCTCACTGCATGAATTCTTGCCTGATGGACAGCATGCATGTGCAACCAGGCTGTGGAAGCTCAAGAAAAGTTAAAGCCATTCATCTTTTCTGAATGTCTGGATGACTATACTCAAGGACATTTTGTGTTCAATAGAGAATTACACTGAGAAGACTGGTAGAGCACACATTTGTTTGATTGTCAGACCTGTATATGGGATCCTTCATATATAATACGTTGTTGTGTTCTGCCACTGAGTTAAATAAAATCAACAGAGAGTTCCTAGCTAGACTAAGCATTTTATTGCTCTACCCCACCACTCCTGCAAAGTGCTTTTGTAAAATTCTTTTATCAGTCTTTACAGGAGAAAATGCTAAGACAGGTGGCCAGGAAGCAAAGGCACATTGCAATGGCATGAAAAAGTTGATTATAGAAAACATTGTCCTGAACGAATAACTATTGTTCCTCCAAGAACATATATAATCTTATGGTCGCTATAAAATGTGTAAATGAGTAAAATAAATTTTTATAGGAGTTTTTAACAAACCTCAAGACAAAATTATGTTGCATGAAAGTATGGAAGTAAAGGTCATGAATGTATTCAGTTTATTATTAACTAATTTCTGTACTGACTCTACTTTTTCTTTCTGTTTTTTCCCCTATCTTATGAAATATAAATACAGACTATACATTGATGTACTGTTATATTAAACATTCTTTCTGGAATCATGTGTATAGTGAACAAATATATGCAGAATGTGGAATTTACCAAAATCACATGAGAGTGTGTGTGTGTGTGTGTGTGTGTGTGTGTGTGTGTTTTAAATTAATAAACTTTATTTTTAGGGCAGTTTTAGGATCACAGCAGAATTGAGCTTAAAGTACAGAATTCCCGTATACACCCTGTCCATTTCCCCACACCCCAGTGTGCACCCCCACCTCCCACAGTGCACAACACACAGTCTTCTCTGCTATGGACATCCTGCTATGGACATCTATGTATGTAGAACCTACAGTGGCACATCTGTTACATTCAAGGGTGATGACCCATCATCACCCAAAGTCCATAGTTAACATTGGAGTTCACTCTTGGTGTTGTACATTCTATGAGTTTTGTTAAATGTCTGACACACCCTCCAGTATAGTATCATACAGAAGCGTTTCACTGCTCTGAAATCCTCTGTGCTCTGCTTGTTCATTCCTCTCTCCTAACCTCTGGTGATCACTTATTTTTTTGTATCAACAACAAAGTTTTGCCTTTTCCAGAATGCCATAGCCTTGGAGTCTTACAGTGTGTATTCTTTTCAAATCTGTTTATCTCATTTAGTAGCATGCATATATTTCCTCCATATATTTTTGTGGATTGAGAGCTTATTTCTTTTTAACATTAAATAACATTGCAAATGTGGATGTACCACAATTTATTTATCTGCTCACCTAGCGAAGGACATCTTGGTTGCTTCCAACTTTGAACAATTGTGAATAAAGCTGCTATCAATATCCATATGCAGGCTTTGGTGTGCACATAAATTTCCAGCTCCTTGAGTAAATACCAAGGAGCTTGGTTACTGGATCAGATAGTAAGAGGATGTTTATAGTTTTGTGAGACACTGCCAAACTGTCTTCCAAAGTAGCTGTAGCGTTTCACATCCCCACTAGCAGTGCCTGAGAGTCTCTGTTGCACCAATTTGTTCTAAATTGAGCCCATCTTTCATCACCACCCCCCACCACCATAAAGCTTCTCCTGCCAATTACTCGTTACATCACAAAGTGACACTGTTTCCACTTGCTCAAGCCAGAAAGCCATGGATCTCCTTGAATTTCACCTTCTCTTCAAGGGCCTCATTTTCAATGTCATGGACTATGGAGAAGTCAAACTCTGAAAAAAATGTATTGAATCTATATTCTTCTCTCCAATATGATTATTTTCCTCCGAATCAAGCAGTATTCTCCCAACTTGTCCTCTTGACACTAACCTTGTCTCCCCTCCATATATTATCCACACTGCAAAGTATAACTTCTAAAAGGCAAATTACACTATTCATTGCTTTCTCGATAAAATCCAATAACTTTGCATAACCAGTAAGTGTCATTATATCCTCCCACATTGCCTCACTTTCAAAATATTGAAATTCTCTTCTAAATGGTAACCCTTTTCTATGAAGTCATCTGGCATTTGCTAGAAAAAAATCCTAATAAAACCCACAATATTGAGCTATATTGTAGTTGCCTGTCCTAAAGTTCATACTCCTGGTTTCAAAGCTTCCAAAGCCTGACAAAGTACTTTCATCATCCCCTTTTCTTGCTACTACATTATCAGTGATACTTTGTGTTTCTTCTACTTATCTATTCAGCATCCTCCAAATTCTTACATGCATAGTGCCTCTCTCCTTCATCTCTCTGAGACTCTTACTTGCCTAGAATGTGTTCCACATTGTACCTCTGCTTCTATGCACAGCCATGAAGCTTGAACACTAATCCCGAGCCCGGCTATTCCAACAATGTCCTGCCATCCAGATCATGTAGGTTTCATTTTTCCCCTCAGGGTTTGAAAAATTAAATGAAAAATAACTATCTCAATTCTTGTCTCTTAGTTGGGTGCACAGACCTATGCATTCATACTGTCAGAGGGCAAGCATTTGGCGATGGCAAGGATATGTCACCTACATATGGCTGTAAGACATTACAACGGACCTTAGGAACACCATACATCTACCTATTTTCTGTAAAGTTTTCTAAATCTTCAGTCACAGCCATCTCCACACTCTTTCTTTAAATCTATGAAATACATACCTTTACTACAGACTGCCAATATCCTACATTTTCATATCAATTATAATGGATTTTAACAGGTTAAGCACCAAGCGTGTTTTGTCTTCCTTCCCATTATCCAATTTCACCGATATGCTGGTGGCCGGAGACTGACGTGGTCCGGACCGAAAGTATAGTGTCAGTCACTGGTGACTGACATGGCACTTAACATGTTAAAATAACTTGTATTTTCCCTACAGGAGTGGCTCAGTGGTTGAGCATTCACCCATGCACCAAGAGGTCACTGGTTTGATTTCTGGTCAGAGCCCATGTCCGAGTTACTGGCCCAATCCCCAGTAGGGGGCGTGCAGAAGGCAGCCAATGGATGCTTCTCTGTCATTGATGTTTCTATCTCTCTCTTCCTATCCCTTCCTCTCTCTGGAATCAATAAAAAAAATATTTAAAATAAAAAAAAAACTTGTATTTTTCACTTAATTATCTCTCTGAAAAGTAACAACTTGAAATAAACATGTCTCACAGGAGTCCAGAAGATTATAACTCAACAGTTACTTTTCACAGGAGGTATTTCTCTGAAATCACATGGTTTATTTAACATTTTATTCAAATTTTGCATGCTATTGTATAGCAAGATAGTATTTTTATTTACCAGAGGAAGATATAAATCACTTACTATTAACTAAAGCAAGCCACCAAATTTATCCTTAGCTTTCCTACCTATGTTTTTTTTTTTTTTTTTATTGATAGTTGATGTGGTTTAATTTATCCACTTTATAAAATATGAGTGTATTTATTGGTCTTTCTTGTATGAAAACATCAAAGCTTATGATCAGTGTAGTACAGGGTTATAAAACTCATTTAAAATAAATTTCTAAATATATTCTGTGCTTTTAAGAGTAAGTTGTACTTAGTATTGATTTACTATACTTGTGATAACTTTACTGAATACCTTTTTTTTGTGGTTCGGACAATATATTGTTTGACATCTATATATATATAAAAGGCTAATATGCAAGGTGCCCCCTTGGGAGTTCAACCGGGAGGCCAGGAGTTCTATTGCTCGCTATGATCTGCGCTGACCACCAGGTGGCGGCGCAGAATGAAGGAAGGCCCTGGGTGCCAGCCAGCAGCCAGCAGCAGGGGAAGGAAGGCCCTGGCCAGCAGCCAGATGACTCTGATTGGCCCTGATCACTGGCCAGGCCTAGGGGCCCTACCCATGCACAGATTTCATCTACCTGGCCTCTAGTATATCAATAATTTCAAGTTTAATATTAATACTTAGATTAAATTATTCATTTATATCAGTCTTTGATACTGCAAACTTCTTATTTTTAATCACTAAAACGTGTTTCCACTAATACATAATTCAAACATTGTTTTTATAAGTTTATATATTTTGAATGATGATGTTTTGAAAAGTTTACCAAGCCAACCAATCACAGAAGCAAAATAATATTTCTTAATTATCTTTCCCCCATCTGCTGGGATGTGGAACTTAATATTAATTTAAAAGTTAAAATTATTTGTAGCAAATATATTTGATATATATATAATATTACTTCAAAAATAATAAACTTGTTTTTTTTTTTTAAAGTTAGCTGTTTAAAAGCCCCTAAGGGCTGATGACGTAATCTTAAAGCATCACATTTTTTATGTGAACAACATTAGCTGATCAGATAAGTAACATTAGATCTATCATCTGTTCTCCCTGAAGAAACTCATTGAACAGGAGCATGATGGTGCCATTAGTAATCCTGATAATAACAACAATAACACAAAAACAATAGAAAAAGAAAGAATACAAAAAATTCTCCCTATAAAAACCCTATGAATTTCCCCCCAGCTCTTTTGAGATTCTTATATCTCATGTAAGAACCTGATATCTGGAACTATATTTTTATTTTTTTTTATTGCCTTCATTATGGAATTCTTCTATATAAAGCAAATTTTCATAGGTTATGTTTTCCCTGTAAGCTATTTTATAGAATTGGGAAAAATATATTATCATTCATAAAATGTATTACTTAATGATAAATTAATCAACCATATGTTCTGGCTTGATACAATGATTAAGATGAAGCACAATTTATTTTTTCCAAATGTAGTTTCAGTTTATTGAGGTTTTTGAATGATGCACACATTTATATTTCGACTTGTTGAGAGCACTTGAACTAGCTGCTTGCCCATTCCTGCAGGTGACACTGTACGGAAATGATCTAGGTTAATATCATTTAGTTATTTCAGCCTTTGCTTTTCCCAATTATTTGTCTGTGACCATTGAATAGCTATTCTAGGTCAGCTTTTGAAGCAAAGGTGCCCTTGACCCTTTCTTCTTTTTAAAATTGCTCTCAAACTCAAAGATGTATTTGTGAAGTACAGCCCTTCTTAGATCCCACCTAGGAAAGAATAATATTTTATCCAATTGCTTGATTATGTCTTCCTGTTAGGTCTGCACCATGTCTTACGAATTATGCCCTGCCTGAGCCTCCTCACATCCATAAGATAGTTATACTAAATCTAGTGCTAACAGTTCATGGACAGCTTTTTACTCAAACATGATAAAACTTAAAGAAAAAAAAAGCTTAACTTCTTTTTACTTTGAACAATCACACAACAGTTAATTATATAGAACATTTCTAAATGCTAAGTTGAATATTAGATTCTCAATGACACTACCACACTGAGCATAGGGTAATAGGTAATTGGCTCAAAGTCAGTATTTGTTGAATCAGAGAATAAATAGATTAATGCATTTCTTAATTCAGCACGAAGTACTTAATGTCCCAAGGTCACCAATGGTAGGTTAGTGATGTGCTGTGTGCTTTATGCTTATCTTTAAATGTTAGTTAATTTTGCCAGCCTTTGTTGTTTGAAAAACAGACGGAACCATAGATAAATTATTATCTGGGATTGAAACTCATATATATGCCTGCAGGCGATCAAGAAATAGCTGGATATCATATTTTGAAAGATTTGCAATATGTGATCTCTATAGATATTTATTTTAACTAGTGTGTAGGGCCTATAATCTCTCTGCCTGAGCTCACTACTTATGAGTTTTTCTTAGTCTATTAAATTTGAGGAACATATTTTATTATTATTAAATTATAATTGCTCTCTATTTCAAATTGTTAAACTCCATTGCTGGATTTTTTTCTAAGAAAAGAAGCCATTGGTGTAAATCACAATAACTTTAAAGCATTATTTAAAATAAGAATTTTAAAATAAAAAAAATGAATCTGGATGTATTTTTTATTTTGACAGGTGAGCATGATTGGGTTCCCATAGAATATCCAAAAGCTCACCAATAGAGATAAAGATCGTTCTGGCCAATACATATTAAGTGAGAATTACTGGGCTGATTTGCAGGATACACTTTAAAAGGAAATTGGAACATGCAGCTTGTCCTTTGCCCTGTCTTTCCCTTATCCTTCCTACAACGTTGCAATGATATTGGAGGTGGGGTAGCCATTTGTAGCTCCCAGGTGATGATAACCCCTATGGTAAAGAAGTCAGGGCCTGAGGGGAAGCAGCATGGGCATTTCATGACTCTACCAGGACCATTTGCTTCTGGAATTCTTTTAGGTAAGAAAAATGAAAACTCCCATTTATTTAAACTAACTTTTAGTTATGTTTTCTATTACTTGCAGTAAAAAATGCAATCCCTAACAAATGAGGATGTTAACATTTTTACAGGAACATATGATCTTACAAATACATTAAAAAAATTATTAAATTCATACAAATTTCTTGACCTGAAAGCTTTACTGTGAATACAAAGTTAAACAACAATATATTTTAAAGGTTAACACTACATTTGAAATTAGTAATATGAAACACTACATTTGAAAATGAGCATTATCTAAAAAAGTAGCCTCTTTTAGATAATAACCTAAACTCAAAATGGAATCAGTTGCTATAGTGTTTCTCTAGTGACTTAGAATTTTTTGATGTAATTTTTTCCTACCAAAAAAAATCAGTTTTTATTATTAAAATTATTTCAACTTCCCATTATTTTTCTTTATTTTAACTTTCTCTAACATGTTTATAGTTATAATATTGTAAGTCATTTATTTTTTTATCTTTCATGTTGTAAATGAGAGAGGATAAGAGGAAAGTAGTTGAAGATATAAATATTTTCTATTGAGATAACTGAAATTAGATATTTTTACCTTTATTGAGAATTTGTATTGATAAACTACATATTTAATCTTTATAAAAATCACAGCCAAGGACACTTCCACTATCCATTTTACAGATTAAGAAACTGAGGCATGCTAAAGTCAATGAGCAAGCTTAAGGTCACAGAGATAGTAAGGGCTGAAATTGGGATGTAAACACAAATTATCTGCTTCATATTTTGTCCCCTTATACCAAGGGAAGCTAGATGACATACTGTCCAAAGTCAGTATCATATCCACTCTAGAAATATGTATTTGTTGGTCAATTTGACCATAATAGCAAACCCTATATATTGAGTTTTCAGGAAGAAATATGCTTTACCTTCCTGGACACAGCAATATATCCTTTCACAAAAGTCTTAAAGATGTTCAGTAAACATATAAGAAGGACACAAGGGTTGGAGTTAAACAGTTTGATCTACATTCTTTTTCTTGATTGCATTTCCCACCCTACACAAAAAGCCACTGCAGGACTTTCCTTTGTGTCATGTAGAGAAATATGGCTTTGCCTCCTCATCCATTATTCTACTGCAACCCACAGTATAGCTAGACTCTCCACTCTGACTTTGCGCTATGTGTGTGTGTGTGTGTGTGTGTGTGTGTGTGTCCCTTGATGTTTTGCTGAAGTAGAGAATATATTAAATTTTTTTTCTGTATTTCTAGGCTGCTACTTTTATGTTTTGTTTTTCAAAAAATAACAGGCTTTTCTTGGGACTATTTTTGTTGACACCAATTGGAACTCTGGTTGTGGGCTTCTTCAGCAATCAGAAATGTATAACTGGCACCCCCCCACCCCCAATCTCATGACTATATTTCATCTTGACTTCTGGGATCCTCAGTGAATCTGCCTTCTTTAACAGTCTTCCTTTGTTTATTTTGCATATCATATCCAGGCTTTTTAGCCTTACTTAGTGGGAGAGATAGATAGAACTTCATTTACTCCATATTTTCCAGAACTGAAAGAGGTATTAAATTTGTGATTGCCTGGTTTGTTGTGTTGTTGTCATCTAAAAGTCATTCTGGTTGATTTAAGATTAGCTGGTTTATTAAAATAACGTATACCAAGGGAAGCTAGATGACAGCTAAAGAAAAATGAGAAGTATGGTGCTTGATATCCTCTTGAAGCAGCTGTATTGGTCACCAAGTCTATTTTCCTCTACAGTTGTCTTAGTCAGTACAGTACAATTATTTTTCTAATGTCTTTCCTGCTTATAATAAATATCCTCAGGAATCTCTATTAAGATACTACTTCTTCAGGTGCTTCATGGCTGGGGTCTGTTTTTGCTGTAAGCCTTTTAAAAATGCTTTATGAGGAGTTTGGAATATGACAATGAAACTATGTACCAACCTAAGTTTGACTCACAAATGAAAACCACTTAATTTTGACTTAAAACTGATTATAAAAAGTTAAAAGAAACCCAATATCACATCTGCTGCAGGATTCACATTTGTGAGTGTTATTACCTTATTCCAAGAGTTTCCGATGGATTTACCCTTTCTTGCCTGCAGAACTGAATTAAAGTCCCATCTATTTTTATAGAAAAAGACTCTAGATAAAGCCTTCAAAGATGTTGTCAAATATTTAGATTTACCTAAAATATCTGGTGTTCTATGCAGTTTGAGATCTCATAAATATAACTCTCAGAATCTTCCCACCAAATTTTATATACCAATATTTTTTCATCTGAAATTATACAAGGATATAAACCTATTCCTATAGACTGGGAAATATTGAATCATATATTGTCAGAATTTTGAAAATTTTAGATATTTCTTAGAAAAAAAATGAGACCAAGACTTAAATTTAACCATGAGAAGTTTACCTGTTTAGGAGAGAGATGAATTTTAAGAAGCAATTGAATTATGGGTATTCCTGGACTGAGAAAATGAAAGTAAAGTGGGTCAGAAAGAGGATTGTATTATAGAAAGATGTTAATAAAAGTACAGAGTAGATCCCTAACCATTTTGGCTCAGTGGATAGCACATCGGTCTGCAGACTGAAAGGTGCCAGGTTCAATTCCGGTCAAGGGCATGTACCTTGGTTTTGGGCACATCCCCAGTAGAGGATGTGCTGAAAGCAGTTGATCCATGTTTCTCTCTCATGATTTTCTAACTATTCTCTCCCTTCCTCTCTGTAAAAAAAATCAATAATATATATATATTTAAATCACAGAGAAGAGAGTAATTAGGCTACTAAAATAAAGGCCATTGTGTTTAAGTTGTGATTTGGTTGTGTGTACAAGGATACAAAACTTTTATGTTTTTAATTTTCTTTGGCCAGTGAATATCTTATAAAATTATTGTGAATTTCTTTAGAAAGCTTTCACATATTAATTCAAGATTCAGACCATTAAATGTTTGGAATTTTACAACTCCTTTCTTTTATAGGTAACTAGTGGCCCGGTGCACGGATTTATGCACATTGAAAGGAAATTAATTAGAAGTATTTTAATATTGCTATTCACCCTTTCTCTGTAATAGAAGTGTCAGAGATGAAAGAAAATTAGTAAAATATATATGAAAATAATATATAAATTGATTAATAAAGAAACAATAACAACATGATAGAACAGCAAAAACATGATATAAAAACATTGATAAAAACAATGATTAATAAATTGATTAAACTTATTCTAATATCTCCCTTTATACTACTTCAAGAGTAAAAACACTTTCATAGTGCTTGACTAATTTTCCTTGTGATGAAATATTTACAACTTTAATGTCACACGCTCTTCAAACTTGAGAGAAAGCAACATATAACTGATCATATCCGAAAATGGGTTTAGGTAGGAATATTCCTACTCTGTCTAGAGTACACTTTGTCATTGTGATTTATTAATAGTCATCACAAATGCTGGCATCACAGGAAACTGTCTTCAAATTAATTTAAATGGGAGGCCAGTGTCAGACGGGACAGATCAATTATTGGAATCAGAAACACCTCTCCTTTCGCAGATCCTGGTAATACTTCAGCTTCAATTATGTTAGGTCACAATCTTTTGATAATAAATCTAGTGCCATTACAAAGACCCCATTTACTATTAAGATTTCTCAGTAGTATGATGATTGCACCTACTTTCAATTTTAATTTATGACACAGCATTCCCAAAGGAGTAATACTATTAAGAAATTTGACGGGAAAATTTTCCTTTTTGGCATCATCCATTGAATTGATGGGGTCATCACTCAAATAGGTGTGAAAATCTCCATCAAGTATATCCAAAATTTCTTCATTTAACTTATGAATATGCTCATTTTTTGGACAAATAATTGCATGTTTAGATATATTTTTAATATTATCTATAGATATAAGATTTCCAAAGGTAGCTTCAATAATAGATCCTTTACAAATAATTTCAGCTTCAGAGGTACATTGTGCCAATAGCTGGTCTTCAGATACTTTCTGTCAAAATGATGCCGGCTTCTTTTGGCTTTAGAGGTACATTCAGCCAATGATTGGTCTTCAGACATATTCTGTCCATGACACTGCTTTCTTTTGGCTTCAGAATGTCAACAAAAACAACCAAATTCAGGATTGACAATAACAGATCAAAACACAGGCATGCGATTGGGGCCAGTGAGAGCTTTATATGTATCATGCATGCGTGGGTCAACGTTTATTTTTAAATTTCCAGTGCGCGTCATATGTACCAGCTGGTTGGTTGGTCGAACGGTTGAACGGATTGTATGGTTAGTCACTTAGCCTTAAATATATATGTAGATTCTCAAATTAATATTTTGTTAATATTGAAAGTTTCTTAAGTGACCAATTAATTCTCAGTTATCATTGGTGAAATTGTGCCATTTTTAAAGATAAGGACAAGAATTAGAGCCATCATTTGAATAACATAAGAAGCAGTAATCTGACACAAAGTGTACACAATTTACCATGATTCAGACCTATAAAGGTCTGAAAATTGTTCATTGACTATGGTATTTGTGTACTTTATTTCTCAGACCCCTGACCGATTGACTGACTCTCTTTGTTACAGACCTGACAAATTTTTAGTCCCTGGCAGGCAGAAATTTTAGAGATCACTTCCAGATAAGACTCATTATGACAAAACCAGATGAGATTGCTTTTGATATTAGAACCAAAAAAAAAAAAAAAAAAAAAAACAACAAAAAACAAAATTGTCAAGACAATACTCTGTTGAAACCTAAATGTATCAGTTTTTACATCCAGTTTTAGAGATGATGTTATTGACCCTATGTCTATCCTCTTCCCTATGACTTTCCTTTAAACGACTCACAACAAAATGTGGCAAGAACAGACAGTCATGTTTTTACTGAAGCTGTCCAGGATAAGAGTTTTCATTTCTGACCAGAAAAATAAAAATAATTTCTAAATGTGCTGCCCATTTCTAAAAAAAAAAAAAAAAAAAAAAAAAAAAAAAAAAAAATATTTGGGAGCTTGCAAAAAGAATTCAGAGTCAGCCACAATACTATATCTATTTCATTATAACTACTGGAGGAACCTCTGACCAAGGGGCTAAAGGGCCCTATGACAAGGGCACTGTTTTCAGACTGGGTGGTTTAAATATAGCAATGAGGGTATATTGGCTGCATCTCCCTGTGACTTCCAGGGTTGTCAGCTGTTTGCTTCTTCCAGAAAATCACATAGGTAACTGATTACACAGGAAAAATTATGTTTATTAAACTAATTTTAGTGAGTGAGAACACCATTTTGTTGGTTGTAATTGTTTTTGGAAGATATTGGGTTGTTCATCAAAGATGTTTACACATCTTTGGGTCTGCACTCAAGTAGCTTAAAAGCTTTCAAGGTAAGAAATGGAATAGAATTGGGCCAAGTCAATGACATAATAGTGTAAGATTGAAGGGCATGATGAAATGAAAACGGTGAAGTAAATCTTGATGTGTACATTATTATTTCATAAATAATTTATTTGCTCAGCTTAGCTTTCTATTCTTTTGATAGGAAAGAGTTTGTCCAGATACACAAATTGGTTTACAGACAATAAAGTTATGTATTGGTTTACAGCCTTAGCTTTCTGGGAAAAAATTTCCTGAGACAAATAGTTGTCATGTTGACATAGATGGTTTATATCAAAACACTTTTTATAAAACAAAATAAATAAACACACCAAAAATAATTTGAAAAATAACCCTAGAGTATGAAAAGGTATTTGCAACAACTAAAACAAATAAATGATTACTACTATATATATATATATATATATATATATATATATATATATATATCTGCTAAAATCAGAACAAGAAATATAGAAAAAATATATTTTGTAAAATAAACCTTATCAGTCGCTAAAATGTGAAAATATATTCAACTTTTCTAGAATCTGAAAAAATTAAAACAACGAAGTATCAATTAATGACTATAAAATTGTCATAAATTCAAATTTTATAAGTTTCAGAAAATAAAATATTAAAAACTGATAATAAAAATATACAGAAGCATTAACTCCCATAACCAGTTGTGGAACTGAAATTTGGCTTTTTTACTTAGGAGAGCATAAAAATAATATGAACACATCTATTTTAAAACGATACTACTTTAAGTAGATATACTGAAAACACTCTTGAGTGTATGCATAAGGACACATATTCAAGATAAATCAGTGAAAAATTTTTTTATGGTGAAAAATTTAAATACACCAAATGATCATAGAATAATAAACAATACAATGTGAAATATTCTGAAACTTGAATATCTTACAGCACTTACAAATTATAAACTTGATCTCTGTATGTCTATATAGATGACTAATGTGTGAAACATAACTGTTAGAAGGATATTAGAATATTTTGTGGTTTATGTAAATATTTAAAATGCCAAATAATAACAATTTTGGACGTGTATCACATATTGTAATGAAACATAAAATACCAGAGGCCCGGTGCATGAATCCGTGTGCCAGTGGGGTCCCTCAGCCTGGCCCGGGGGATCGGGCCAAAACTGGCTCTCTGACATCCCCCGAGAGGTCTCAGATTGTGAGAGGGCTCAGGCCAGGCCAAGGAACCCCACCGATGCATGATAAGGGCCGTGGAGGGATGCGAGAGGTTGGCAAGCTGAGGAGGGACCACAGGAGGGCTTCAGGACATGTCTGGCCTATCTTGCTCAGTCCTGATCAGCCAGACTCCAGAAGCAAGCTCACCTACCAGCTGGAGTGTCTGCCCCCTGGTGGTCAGTGCATGCCATAGTGAGTGGTTGATTAGCCTTAGCATATCATTAGCATATTATGCTTTGATTGGTTGAACAGACAACCAGATGACTGGACACTTAATATATTAGGCTTTTATTATATAGGAGGATTATATAGGATGACAAAGCCTATAAGCCTAAACTTCAGGGTCAAAGTTTCCTTGGACGAATGAAGGGAATACGTTTCAAGTGAAAATCTAACGCATTTTAAGAGATGTAAAAATATTGCTTAAGGCTAACACTTGTTAAATCTGGATATTAAGGACATGGCTGCTATTGCATTTTTCTCTTCAATTTTTTGTTTACTTTAAATATTTTATTATGTGAAATAAAGGTCTTTGATATGAGATAAAAAATAAAAGAAAAGGAAATTATCTTTGTATATATGGAAAGATGTATGTCCAAAGATGCTTATTGCTTGTTGCTACTTTGTAAGAAAGAACTATTTTAAACATTTATCATTAAGAAAAGCAAAATATATTGCTATATGTTACATATATATTCAAATAATCTGCAACTATTATTAAGAACTATGTGGGGAGAGCATTATGCTAAGCGAAATAAGTCAGTCAGAGAAAGATAAATATCATATGATCTCACTCATTTATGGATTATAATGAACAACATAAACTGATGAATAAAAACAGATCCAGACACAGAGAAGCATTGATCAGATGCTCAAACCTCAGAGGGAAGGTAGGGGAGAGTAGGAGTAAGGGGGAGAGATCAACCAAAGGGCTTGTATGCATGCATATAAGCCTAACCAATGGACACAGAGACCAGGGGGGGTGAAGGCATGAACAGGAGTGGGGTGAGGGGGCAATGGGGGGGATAAGGACACATATGTAATACCTTAATCAATAAAGAAAAAAAAAAGAAAATTGAAAAAAGAATTCTGAGATTATGCAATGTGTCATCCTATTTAGGTAAATTTAATATCTTTTAAAAAATAGTTATTGAAATATTGTTTAATGAGAACCTAATATGAGAATGAGTGTACATGTTTTTAAGCATTTGGAAGTAATACAAAAAGCTGTTTACAGTGCTAACTTTTAGAAAATAGGTGGGATTCTGGATGTAGAAAAATAGTTATATATTATTCTTGTAATAATAATGAATAAAAAGTTTTTAAAAAACAGAAAATAAATACAGTAAAATTGGAGTATACATTGACAAGGGAAGCATAAATAGAGGTTTTGGGCCTTTTCCTACTTTTCACTTACAAAGGCATTTTCAAAGAGGAGAAGGCTTTCAGTTACTCTACCATTAATTAATAATCCATTAGAGAATTTATTCTGAATTTGTATAGAGAAAAAGACATAGAAACATAAGTAAGGATTTTTATAGGACACGCTCCCATGTCAAAATGATGTGCATGAGTTACCAGATACATTGAATCCAGAGTAAAGAAGCCAAATTATTGCTAGATACCTAATGTAGTCATTTTCATACAAAACTATTTGTTAGTTTAATATAATTTGCCACATTTTAAAATAAAGCAACTATTTACTTCTTACTATTTTTCACTTGTACTTGCAGCTGTAACATTTTTATTATGGAATTTATTATATTTTTTTAACCAGGACCTTCAGAGAAGTGTGTTGAGTAATTAGCTCATGATAGTTTCAGAAGCTGGGCTGATTCTCAGGTCTTAGCCTTCTCCCCTGAGGGAAATTTGATCATAAAATTTAAAGGCAGATTTGGTTCTGATTTTATAAGGAATATTATATTCAGTTCAACCTTCACAATCTAGATAGGAAAAAGATGAAAGGATTAGCTGAAATTGAACACCATGCCTACAGTCCAGGAAGAAATAAAAAAGTTAAACTTTCAGAGTCATAAATTATACATGAGAAGATATATGCTAATAGTATAATCTTAAGTCACCAGAATTTCTGCATTATCTGAAAGTATAGGTAGTTGGTGAGTTGAATAATAATAATGGCTTTAAAAAAACAGTGAAGACCGCCAGTGTGGTTCAGTGGTTGAGTGTTGACCTATGAAGGAGGTCATGGTTCCTTTCTTTTTTTTTTCTTTCTAATATTTGTATTGATTTCAGAGAGGCGGGGAGAGGAAGAGAGAGATAGAAACATCAATGATGAGAGAGAACCATTGATCGGCCACCTCCGGCACACCTTCCACCTGGGATCGAGCCCACAACCCGGGCATGTGCCCTTGACTGGAATCAAACCCTGGCCCTTCAGTCCACAAGCTGACGCTCTATCCACTAAGCAAAACTGGCTAGGGTGCATGGTTTCTTTCTTTATCAAGGGAGATGCCCTGGTTTTGGGCTTGATCCCCAGTGGAGAGTGTGCAGGAGGCATCCAATTAATGATACTTTCATCATTGATGTTTCTATCTCTCTTTTCCTCTCCTTTCCTCTCTGAAATCAATACAGATATATTTAAGAAACAGAGAAGAGAGTGAAAACCTAGGTAGAAAAAGTATTTTCTTAATTTTACAGTTCTTTATCATATAAAATAATTGCAATTGTCAATAAAAATGATAATGATAATTTCCAGGGTTTTAAATCACATTTAAATTATTTTTGTACACAACATTCTTTGTAACAAATTTTATAATTGTTGCAAAAGTATTTATATATATCTATGCATAAAAATCATTATAAGAAACATTTACTAATTACTTCTATTTTTTAAAAAATGTATTCTTGGTATCACTTTACTGTCCTTTGACTAATTTTTTAAAAATATTTGTTTATATAAGTTCAAAGATTGACAAATTCACTCTCATTCACTGTTATAGAGCATTTAAAATACAGATTTATAAAGTATATGATGGTGATTGGAATTTTATAAGAAGTTGACAAATAAAGGCATGGTATATCATGCAGTATTTGCAAAACATCTTTTCAATTTACCAAAAAACGATATACTAGTATTGTAACATTTTTAAGGAAAACTTTTTGTCTTGGATCTTTGGGCTTTAAGTAAAATGCTGCTGGTATCAGGTCCATTTACCATTGACTGATCAATGGCTTCATGCCTTATTGTATTTGTTGTCAAAGTTGTTTTATTTGAGAAAGGGTGAAAGAGCATTATCTACATACCACAACTCCCTTCTCTAGTAGGTGTACCTATGTCCAGAATTATGGCTATGTGATGCCAACAGCTTATGCTTAAACATGAAAATATACTTTACTTCATTAATTACTAGAAAATCTACTATTTTTTAAATATTCCCTTCACTTTCAAAATGTTTTGGAATTCATGAGTAGACACAACTTGATCATGGGACAGAGTATATGACAAGAGAATGACAGTGCTTCAAAAATTATACTTCTATTTTCTAATAGTTGAATGTACATGAAGCCGGAAACATAAAAAGTCAAGTGTCTAGAATCCAAATAAATAATGTCAAAGTCAATTTTGCAGGAACAACAAATGGACCTTGATTGATTTGATGCCATGCTCTTCAGTTTTTAGAAATGTTCATCATTGCGACAGGATAATTTTGTAAAATAAGCTGGGTTCTGTTCATTGGCACTAGGTATTTTTTTCTTATCAATTCCAAGAGGATAAAGATGCAAATGTGTTCTTTTGCCTTAGGGACTATCATATTTTACATCTGAAGGAAGAAATTGAGGAAATTTTTTTCTAATCCTCAAGTCCCTCCAGATTTCTCTTATCAAAACCTATCACTATTCATTTATTCAACAAAATCAAATGAGTGCTTAATAATTTTCAAACAAAGTTATAACAGCAGAAAACAAAATGAGACATATAAAAAATATATCATAAGTTACTATGAAAAATTAAGAGAAAACTTTCACATATAGTATATATCTCTCTTATTTCATATTAAAATATTGGTGGCAATGAGTATAGTAATTGTTAATAGGTTGTTTTACTGTGTGTCATGCCTTGGGCTACATAACTTATATATATATTATCTATACAATGCTCAAAATCATACTCTGATCATCTAATTGTGCAGCTGAGATAAAAGTGAAACTTTCAGAAGTGAAGTAATTAAAAAAAAATAAATGCTAAAACCAAAATTTCAATTCAAAATCTGCTGATCTCCGAGTCAAAACTAATCATTGAGCTATTATACATATACATAAACATATTCAGATAGATCAAAGAAAAAAATTCCAGGTTGGTACAATAATACAGAGCTCTCTCTAATATTAATAAGCTTTTAGGATTGTAAAAAAGAATAGGATATCCATGGCGGGGGTCTGATGGGGAGAGAAAGGGATATTAGAACTTTAACTCAAAGGTGCAGTAGTGGCTTTAGGTGAGGTTGGTTTTTAGATATTTCCTCCAGACTGAGAGGTCCATGTGAGACAGGATTTATAATCCACCATCTTTCAGTGCCCCTAGGACTTATTGAGAATCAAGTTTTATACAATCAAGGAGTGTAGAGCACAGATACCTCACAAAGTCTATGTTTGACCTAAATAGCCAAGTTTGGCCCCAACTAAGTGGGGCCACCTGACATTAAGGAAGACTGACTATTTGGAAGCCCATAACACAGATGCTCTCCTTATATGTACACAATAGCAGGAGATTCCTGAAAATATCACCTCCCCTTGATAGTGGGGGACAGACATTCAATTTCTTATTGGAATCATTTAAATTTTACTCCAGCTTAGTGGAATGATTTAAATTTTATTTCAAAAAGTAAAAAAAAAAAAAAAAAAAAAAAAGTGGAATTTTTACATCTGAATGATAGGGTAAAAATCATACTTTCTAATATGGAGGCTTTATTACCAAATGATGAATTATGATTCTTGCATTATAAAACACCTAAATTATATCCCAAATACATGAAGACAATTAATTTTGAGACACTGGTCATGACCTTGGTGGAGAATTTATATGTAGAACTTTTATAACTTTTAGTTACTGGCAGAATATCAATGAAATATGAAAAGAGAAATGTTTAACTTTTACTTCATAATGCTTTACCAGACATAAAGGACCATAGACTGATGATCAGAACCAATGTAGAAGAATGAGAAAATGATACATGTGGTCTTTTACAGTTATCTGATGATATATAATTTTGGTAGACTGTCAAGAAAAAAAGAGATGAGGAAAATACATTTTAAGTTTTCCATATAAGCTAAATTTAGAAACAAATATTCAAACAAAAAAACCACTTTCTTACAGGAAATATAGGGACATATACAGGGACATAATGCCTAATGTTGCCAACGTTCTGGAAGAAAAAGTCATTTTTTTTCCCCCATGGAAATGCCACCCAAAACAGGGCTCACATGTAGGGACACGTTGGAATGACCAACAGGATAATAAAGGAAATGACAGAATACCAGAACTGCTGGTGTATTACAGGGATAAAATTTCTTTACTTAAATGATAGACACTTCAGTCTTCCTTGGGGCATTCTGTTATGATTCTGGAATATTGGGAAATTTCCAGAAAGTATTATGTTTTCTATTGTCAGGGTGGGAGTATGTGTGGGTAGGGAGGGATGACAATTTGATGGGATGTTTTTAGAAGTGGAGTTTTAAATTTGTAATCTAGATACAAGTACTCAAAAAAAAAATATTCAGTAAAGTGACTGAATGCGAAAACACTTTAAAATAAACTGTTTTGAAGCGCGGTAAATCGGTAATATCCTCAGGTTAATTTCCTAAAGTTCTACCCTAAGCAGGAGAAATGTGATTGTTTAATATATAAAGACTTATGGAGGGAACTGAACCTGGAAGGTTTAGACCCAGGAATATTAATCCCATATAGAATGTGTGTGTCTTCGGATACTATTGGGCACAATAATTCTCTTTAAACTCTATTTTATTGAAAGGTTGTCCTCTGCTTTTACCACTTGCTGGATATGGTGAAAAAAGAAACAATAGCGCCTCTCTAAGTAAGGAAACGCATGGCAATTCAGAGGCACCAGAAAACAGTGCATAAGAAGACTTATCTCCAAAGTTAGAGTGTAAAGGCGTTACTAACCCATCAGAAGCCAATTGCTTAGATGAGTGGATTCTGGTACCTTAACAAATAGTTAAGACTCAAAGGTTTGAGGCAAAAAAAAAATGATTTTGATGAGGAGCTGTGACCCATAACTATGTGAGCATCTCAAAGTCAGCAACTTGAAGTTTAGGGAAGTGTGTATACTTCTCCTTACTGTGGGGAAAATAAACTTTTTAGTAACCCACATTCAGCAGAAGAACTCACTTTTAGGAAAGGGGTAAATGTAGCTGGTGGTGGTGTCAGGGAGATACATTATGTTTAAGGAAGGTGGCGGGAGGATAAAAAGGGTAAAAGGAGTCAAAATGTGAGGTGACAGGAGAGGACTAAATTTTGGGTGGCGAGAACACATAGAGTATACAGATGTTGTTTTATAAAGTTGTGAGACTGTCCAATCTCAGAGGAAAGGCAGGGTAGGTGGGTGGGTGGGAAGAGATCAACCGAAGAACTTGTATGCATGTATGCATAACCCATGAATACAGACAATAAGGTGGTGAAGGCCTGGGGCAGGGGTTGGGTCGGGCTAGATGGGGTCAATGGGGGAGCATGGGGAACATATGTAATACTTTCAACAATAAAGAGTTAATAAAAGAAAAAAAACAATAAAGTTGTATTCCTGAATTTAATAAAGTCAAGGAAAATTTAATTTAAGACTTAGGAGGGCTGAAAGTTTGTTGACATGTTATTTAAAATAGTTTCAAAACAACTCAGAGGATATTTGTAAAGGGTTGGATAACGGATGCTAGAGCTCAGAGAAGAAAAACAATGTTGAAATAGAATCTTGTGAAGCATCCGCATAAGTGATATTACTCAGGGAGGATGAGCGAGACAGTAGCTGAGAGCAGCATCTTCAGTGTTCTGAGACAGGTAACTCTGCGTTCTCACTCACAGGAATGGATTTTCAGCTGCTGTGGGCCATCTTTCTCCAGTTCTGCAGAATCCCCCACGTCAGTACTCTTGCAGAATTTTTTCCATGCTCCAGTCTCTATTTGGTGCATATTGTTATTTCCAAAAGTTTAGGTTTATTTGTTTGTTTTCCCATGGACGTTAGGCTTCCAAGGATAACCTGATCAGAAATCCCAGGTACTGGAATATCTGCTTATCAGGCCCCACGGTTACTTTTTATTTTATTGCATTTATTGGAATTTGACCTTAATGGAAATACAGAAGTGATCAGAATTCATAATCTGCACTTGTGTATTGATCATCATAATCATTAATTAGAAAGTGAATGCTCCTCAAATTTCCACGTGCTTAGGGTCTGACACTGACATGATGCAGATACAAAGGGGAGAGCCTGATCAATTTTCCCCTAGAAACCATATTATATCCATTCTTGGTCCACCTAGATGCTAAGGCACCTAGGACCAGCTGCATAAACATTTCAAGGAGAAATGAGCCTTTGAACAACTTAATCAGAATCACTTAGAATTAATTTATGGTATATATCCACACTACACACATGGGCATTTTCCTATTGAGTTATTTTCTACTTTTGTCCCCAAAAATTTTCGTGACAAGTTTAGGGGGAGTCCTTGCATTTTTAAATGTGTCCATCAGGGATGTTTCATTAAATAACTCTTCATCTTTGTAAGTCAACCCCTAGATTAAGGGAATTGTGGGTTATAGATCTAGATCCCCACCCCCATTTGATTTTTTTTTTTTCCTGCAGAACCCTGAACTCCACTACAAATTATATATTGGGCAGAACATTCTTAGTAGAACTAGTAAACTTGCAAATTGAAATGTAACAGTGATCCTGTTCTTATGTTTTAGAAGGATTAATTGTAGACCAAGAAAGTCAATATTTAATTTTGTGTTAATAAACAGCAAAATGCAGCATACCTGCTCCTATATTTGATGATAAAATTTAAATCCTACAATGCTTTTTAAATAAATTTTGCATTTACTTGTGGACTTTATCATCCTCCAGACTTTCTCCTTCATTAAGAATATTTTGCAGTCTTTTTAGCTGCTGTAAAACATATCCTAGATCACAAATTGTGTAATTCAGCAGGATTCTCAATAAAGGAAGAATGCCATCTACTTGGATGTGGAGTTCAGCCTGTTCCATCGGTGTGATAATACCCTTACAGCTTCTCAGTCTGTAATACGTCCTCCTGCTGGTCCTCATTATTACCACCTTCAGCGATGCCTTTTCAGGCCTGTTGTCATACAGTGTGCAGTATCTCAGTGCTGGAAGGAGCATCATTATCTGCTCTGTCAATAAGAGCATAAGCATCTGACCCCAGAACCTTTCTAAGCTCATTCCCTGTGAGGGATTTTGAGAGGGGAAAAAAAGTGTGTGTATCTGTATCTATGCAAACAATTTTTTCTCTCAAACTATATTCCTCTCTCTCTCCCCCACAAACTCATTATATAATGATACAGAAATAAGTAAGTAAGTAAATAAATAAATATATGTGGAATGATGCGATTTAAATAAAAAATATTTTTATGTCATCATTCTTCAAAAAAAGTAAAAATAATTGGGAACAACATTTTGCAAAAAGGCACATTTTCCCAATTTTTATTATTTTCATTATTTTTATGGACAGCATACAATTTAATAGAAAATAAAATAAGCCTATCTTTAGAGGCATAAACAATCTTAAGTTTGCTTTCTGTTTTAAAAATGTAAGTAAAAAATAAAAGGAGAGGTATCTCAATCATATTTACCACACTAGAAAAAAATATGTCTTTAAGAGATATAAAATTTGTAATGGCTTTTTAGCAGCATCTGTGTAAAGAAGACAAATTGTGATTGTCTGTAATTAAATTTATAGATGTAGGAGTAACTGGAAATTGAATAAGTAGACAACTTGCTGACATTTCCAATGGCGATAAAAATAATTCTTTATAAAACTCTAGCACTCAACTCAAAGAAACACTATTTTGGACCAGAGAATAGAATGTGAACTGAAAATTATAATGCTATTTTTGTAAAAAAAAAAAAAAAGCTTGTGAAATCTAAGGTTTAGAGACTATAATTAATTATATCAGAGTTTTATTTTTATGATATTAATGTATATAAACTAGAGGCCTGGTGCACAAAATTCATGCACAGGTGCGGTCCCTAGGCCTGGCTGGCAATTGAAGCGTAAGCATCTGGCATGGAAGGGCAGGTCCCAGCTGACCACTTGGCCCTGAGCAGCACCTGGACCCCCAGGTCCCTGCACACCCCCCTCTGCCTGAATCACGGTGCCCGAGTCCCCAAGTGGAGATGTAGTGAGCATGGCCAGACACCGCAGGCCGGGGCACAGTGTAGGGCTCTGGGCCACCCAGTAGCACTGCATGGAAGCCGGGTGAACAGTGAGTTCTCTATGGGCCGACATCACAGACTGGCTCCTGTGCAAACCCACGGGGAGTCCAGGTGGCTGCAGCCTGGCTCACCCAGAAGAGGCCATGTGGATAAGGGGCAAGCTCCTTGCAGGCGCACCTGGCATGCAAGCCCTGGCGTCCCAGGGGAGGATAGCAGGGGGAGTGAGAGCGAGCTGGGTGGACATCCTGCATTCTCACCACACCTCCATCCCTGTCACCCCTGCCCCAGGTAGCCGGCAAGAGGTTGCAGCACATCACCAATGTAATATTTAAATAAGTCCATTATGACTTGAAAAATATTTAATACATATCAACACTACCTATAAATACATATTTGAAAGCGTGAGAGACATTTGCATGGGTCAGAGGAAAATAAATATCTAATAAAAAGGAATGAATTGTTCAAAATATCTTATTTCACATATATCTATACTAATAAAAGGGTAATATGCTAATTAGACTGGGCATCTTCCAGACATCCTTCCAGATGTCTTTCTGGACAGAGCCATGCTGGCAGGGGTAGGGCAGAGGCAGTTAGGGGAGGTCAGACAGGAAGGCAGAGTGGTTAGGGGCGATCAGGCAGGCAGGCAGGTGAGCAGTTAGGAGCCAGCAGTCCCGGATTGTGAGAGGGTGCAGGCCAAGCTGAGGGACCCCTCCCCCCACATGCATGAATTTCATGCACTGCGCCTCTAGTGTTTTTATGTAGATCTAGATATAAATGTATGTTTTACATGTGTTGCATGTCCGTCTTTTAGAGTAATGACCATGTGGCAGAAAACTTCTCATCTCTGAAAGGCAGCTCTGTTTCCTATTTAGGCCATAGTGCTCTTTAATAGTCTTCATCATCAAGTTATAATTAAAAATTATAGTAAATCTTGCGCTGCATGGCTTTGTAAATACACTTACCATATTATCTAGAAATCCATTGTCAGCTAAAAATGTTCATTTGTTTATTGCAACAATGCAACTTTATAACATATATTAAAATATAATTTGTATAGTGTTATATTACGTTAATACCAATGTCAAGAATGAGGTTGACTCATTAATAAGAGCAAATTTTGATACTGATTAAGAATTCTCTATTCTTTTATTACATTTAAATACTTGTTAAATTTTTCTGGGTAAACAGGAGGCATGTGGATAATTAAAATTTTCATATATATATGTATATATATATAAAGATTATTTTATAGCAAAAGTTAGAATCGTTTTATTTATTTTATTTTCCTGAAATAAGCTTGGTCTATACTAATTTATCCAATATCAAAATTATGCTAACTGAAAAATTTTCACCATATAAGAGGAAATCATATATAATATTTCAATTAAGGTCAAAATGTCCCCATGTTGTTTTTCTTTTAAAATATATTTTTATTGATTTCAGAGAGGACGGGAGAAGGAGAGAGAGATAGAAATATCAATGATCAGAATCATTGATTGGCTGCCTCCTGCATGCCCCACACTGGGAATAGAACCCACAACCCAGGCATATAGCCTAACTGGGAATTAAATTGTGACCTTCTGGTTCATAGGTCAATGCTCAACCACTGAGCCATGCCAGCTGGGCCTGTATCCATATTTTTAGCTAAATTCTCAGACTTATTATTATTTTAAAAATATTTATTGTTGGCCCCAAATGCTCTTCACTGTCAGCGCTTGCGAACAGAGCCCGCACTGTCAGTGCGTGGGAGCAGCAGTGGCAGTGAGAGTGGGGCTACAGGCAGTCAGGGGACTGGGGGCCACGGTGGGAGGGGCCAGGTGGGGGCACAGAGGTTGGGCCAAGACCTGCCCCTGTGGCCACTGCAGCCTCGCAGCCTACAGTTTCTTTCAAGGTGCATGAATTCATGCACTGGGCCCTTATATACTTACAATATTTATGTGATTTAATGAGATTGTTGTTTGTCAATACAGGTACCAAACTTCCCAGAGTACTTGTGCAGGGAACCTGTCTTAGTACTGGGCAGGATCCCCTTGGGCTGTCTCATCTTTCCCTAGGCAATGATCCATACAGCCTTCCTCATTCTGGCTCACTTATTAATTTCATTTCACATAATGAAATTCGTTTACTTTTGCTTCAATGTGATTTATTTTTTGATATTAAACAAATCAAAGTCCAAGAAAATAGTATTTATAACAACATGGATCCTTTTTATTATTTTTTAAGTTCCAAGAAGAGCATAGAAAACATAGAAATAATTGGATAAAACCCTGACATATTAATTTTGTAAGCCATTTTAAGTGACTACGTGATGCAAAGATGCAAAAATAATTTCATTCAAAGGATGACACAAGATATGTGGAATTTTAATGAGTGTTTCATTTTGGAAGCTGTATTAATGAACCTTTTTTTTTTGGAAAGTGTTTCATTTTATTGGGGATATTTAAATAAATTAATTTAAGACAAAATAAATATTTAGCAAACATTTTGGACATAATATGAAGTTGATTTCAAACTACTTTTATCTTTTCCAAAAGAAATCTATTGTGTCATTTTTCCCAAAATTATAAAACTTGAGCATGAACTAAGCAACTATTTTAGCCTCACATATTTTGCACTGAGAATTTTGTTATATATTTGATAAGGTGGAACTCACATATTATTACTATACTAGAGGCCCAGTGCACGAAATTTGTGCAAGGGGCTCCACCCTCACAGCCATGGCGGCTACCACTGCCCTCACAGCCCCATCTTTGTCCGGAAGGTCATCCAGAAGGTTGTTCAGCTGTCTGGTCTAATTAGCATATTATGCTTTTTTTTATTATAGATGATCAATAAATATAAAAACACAAGACTACACAAATGATTTCAAAATCAGTATCATATTCTTTAAAGCATTTTTTTGGGGGATGATATACACTTATTTCACCAATTCCAAAATTGTAATGATATAAAATATTTTTTTTAATTTATATTTGCACTGTAAGATAGATTATACATTTTGAACACATAGCAGCTTTAAAAACAATCAATAATTAGATGCTTTAAAAAGCAAACTACTTCTAAAGGATAATGTTTTCTATCATAAAGATATTTACATTCTCTTTAAAATTTATTTCAAAGACTTGCTAAGACTTTTAGACCAATTTTATTTTTTTTAAATGTATTTTTATCAATTTCAGAGAGGAAGGCAGAGGGAGAGAGAGAGATGGAAACATCAATAAAGGGAGACAATCATCGATTGAATGCCTCCTGCATCATGCCCCACACTGGGGATCAAGCCTGCAACCTGAGCATGTGCCCTGACTGGAAATCGAAGCATGACTTCCTGGTTCAGAGGTTGATGCTCAACCACTCAGCCAGGAAGGCTGGACTGGACCAATTTTAGAGGTGATCTTAAATGAGCCGCTACCCTCACATAGTAAGCACTTAATTAGCATGTTGGATTTAAAAATCTAGTCACTTTCATTTCTATTCATGCTTTGAGTTTTCTTTATTGTTTTGACAATGAATTTTGTTTCTTTTCAGTATAAATGATCAATAGTAATAGCAGATTATCAATAAAAGATAAAAGGAATGGGATGTGAAATGCTATCACTGCAGTCTACAAGATAGATAGACTGCTTGTGCAAGAACTGACAATAGATACTCTGCTGAATGTCAATGAATATTGGAACTGCATCAAAGATTCTATCTCACCCTGGACAGTTGAAGTAATGGTTTCTTGGTTATAAAGAAATAACCGGCGGAAATATTGTTTAGTACTAATAAAACTTTCCTCACATCTCCTTAAGATATGCTAGTGAAAATGATTGAAAATTTAACGCATTTCCATAAGTTTAGAAAGACTTTTCACTATCAACAAATTACTTGTCTTTCCCAGTAGCAGGTATTAAAGCTGAATTTGTTTTGTACACCAGTTAGGTGCCCCTTCTCAAGGAGTTTTTAAATTATTAGATGCCCCAAACCTTAAAACATACTCTTTCTTTTAAACGCATTGTCAATCAACAAGAGGTTGAAAATCACTGGAGTGAAATATTTAAGTTACCCATGTTTTTATTTCAAATGAGAATGTTTTTATAAATAGCAATGCCTATCCTTGGTAGCACTTTCCCACCAGGTCTGATGTAACATTTATTGTATTTTATTCACACTACTTTACCAACCCCTTCACAGCTGGCTGCTGGCAGAGCTGGATTAAGAGCCTGGTTTCCTTTTGCTCCTTGTGTGTCTCATCAACTATAAAAGAAATATAAAATATGCCTAGTGTGCAAGGTAGACTGAAAGGTATAGCATGTGTGTCATTAGCACAATACTTGGCATGCTGTAGCCTCTCAATGAACATTTATTGACATTTATTGCTGTTTTCTCAGGACCTTGAGAAATAACCTTGGATAATTTATTGAATAGATCTGTACTTCACTTTCTCATTTCTAATATACATAGTAAGGATAATTATATGTCATTTTCATAAGGATGATTAGTGGGGATTAAAAAAAATAATTCTAGTAAACCACTTATTAAACTTCCTGTTACATAGAAAGCAATGAAAAATTATTTATTATAATTAATATTTCAAACAATAATATTGTTAATTTTCTCACAAAATATATGTGTTACCTGTTATATGATCTATATACAGTAGGTCCTTGGTTTACATCAGAGATCCGTTCCTATGGTGCTATGTGATGCGATTTCACTGTAAGTTCAGAACCCACCTACATAAGCACCGACATCACTCACATGGAGCACATACACAGCAGTAATGAAGTGAAAGCAGTAAAAAAATTTTAAAAGAAAGATAACAATTCCTGATCTTTACTTGTGCTAAATAAATAATAAAAAACATAAAGCACATATGTACATATGTCAAAATGATGGAACTTTTTTTTTTTTATAACTAAATGGGAGACGGCGATGTAACCACGAAACTACGTACATCAAGTCCGATGTAATCCAAGGACTGCCTGTATGTAAAAGGCTAAGTGACCATCTGACCATCAGACTGTCTGACCGGCTAGTATATGACACGCACTGACCACTAGGGGGCAGATGCTCAATGCAGGACCTGCCAAGCTGCAATGACTTGGCAGCAGCGGTTCTCAGATGACGTACCCCGGCATCAGAGAGGAGGGACCCTGATTCCTCCCGGAGCCGTGTGATTGCACCATTGGCTGTGGGTGCACGAATCTGTGCACCAGGCCACTAGTTTAAATATAATAATAGAAGAGGTCATTATATTGATCTAGGACGGTGAAACTTCAGCTTTATTGATAATTATGCACATTTTAGCTATTTGATATTTATTTGATGTCATCACACTAAGGCTTGTTTTATTAATCTAAAAATGACAGGGTTAGACTAGATCAGGGGCCAGAAAATTACTGCACATGGGCTAAATATAGTTTGCCACCTTTTTTTGTAAATAATTTTTATTGGAACACAGTCACACCCATTTTTGCACATTGTCTATGAATGCTTTTACACTACAATGGAAGAGTTAAGTGGTTGCCCTTAGAGCTGAAAACATTTATTATTACTCCTTTTTCTAAATTGTTCACTAGATTGTTTTAAGGTCCTTTGGCTCTGATATTCTATGACCTATATATAATAGTATTTCTAAATAAGCCAACATATTTGGAAAGGAGAAATAATGGAAATGTAGTATAATTATATATTTCGGTTCCTAAGGAAACAAACTCCACAGATTCTTACTGAGAAATCACAATCCCCAGAACTCTGTGCTTAATTTTAATTAATTATTTACAAGCTATAGTGGTGGGTAACTAGTGGTGGGTGTAGCACTTGTTCTAACCTTCTGCCCTACCCTTGCAGCACCTTTTCAACCAAGCTTACCATCTACTGCCCCTGTGACCTCTATCAGTTCTATCTCTTATTTGACCAACTGTGACGCTAGATCACCAACCAGATTTTTTTAAAGTTTATATCTATAACTAGAGGCCCGGTGCACAAAACTTTTTGCACTCAGGGGGTAGGGGGGTCCCTCAGCATGGCCTGTGCCCTCTAGCAGTCTGGAACCCCTCGGGAGATAACGACCTGCTGGCTTAGGCCTGCTCCCGGGTGGCAGAGGGCAGGCCTAATCCCTAGGTGCAGCCCCTGGTTGGGCTCAGAGCAGGGCGGATTGGGAGGTTGTGATGCCACCCTCAGTCACACTCAGGGTAGGGCCGATTGGGGGGTTGGGGCACCGCACCCTGTCACACTCAAGGCAGGGTCGATGGGGAGGTTGCGGCGCCACCCCCTGTCACGCACAGAGCAGGGCCCATCAGGGTTGGGGAGCCCCCCCCCCCGTCACACACAGAGCAGGGCCCATCAGGGGGTTGGGGAGCTCCCCCCTGTCATGCACAGAGCAGGGCCCATCAGGGGGTTGAGGAGCTCCCCCCTGTCACTCACAGAGTAGGGCAGATCAGGGGGTTGGGGCGCCACCCTCTATCACCCACAGAGCAGGGCTGATCAGGGGGTTGGGGCGCCGCCACTGTCACACTCAGGGCAGGGCCGATGGGGAGGTTATGGCTCTACCCCATCACACACAGAGCAGGGCCCGTGGGGTGTGGGGGTTGGGGCGCCACACCCTGTCACAATCAGAGCCGCAGGGTGATCAGGGGGTTGAGGAGCTGCCCCCTATCAGGCACAGAGCAGGGCCGATAAGGGGATTGGGGCGCCGCACCCTGTCACACAGAGCTGCAGGGTGATCAGGGGGTTTGGGCGCTGCCCTCTGTCACGCTGATCCCAGTGCCGGGAGGCCTCGCGGCTCCGCTGATGCTGGTGCTGGGAGGCATATTACCCTTTCACTATATAGAATAGAGGCCTGGTGCATGGGTGGGGGCTGCCTGGTTTGCCCTGAAGGGTGTCCTGGATCAGGGTGGGGGTCCCCACTGGGGTGCCTGGCCAGCCTGGATGAGGGGATGATGGCTGTTTGCATCTGGTCACACACCCTTCAGGGTGGGGGTCCTCACTGGGGTGCCTGGCCAGCCTGGATGAGGGGCTGAGGGCTGTTTTCAGGCTGGGACTGAAGCTCCCAACTGCTCCTTTTTTTCTTTTTTCTTTTTTATTCTGGGCCACCTTTAGCTCTGAGGCTCCAGCTCTTAGGCCTCTGCTCCTGAAAGCAGGTATCTGGTTTTTTTTGCGTTCTATAATCGAAACTCTGTATCAACTCCAGCTCTGAGATCCCAGCTGGCTGAAAGCTGGTTTCTGGGGTTTTGTCTAGCTTCTATATGTTACAATGTTTCTTAAACTGCAAGCTCAGAGGCCGGCAAGGCAGGCGTGGAACGTTGCAGTCCTCCGTCCCTGAAGCAAGCAAGCCTCATGTTCAGTTTAAGCTGCCTGGCTGCCGGCCGCCATCTTGGCTGGCATTTAATTTGCATATCACCCTGATTAGCCAATGGGAAGGGTAGCGGTTGTACGCCAATTACCATGTTTCTCTTTTATTAGATAGGATATGCTGCATTGTGTACCTGGGTACTATGTCAGACCCACATGGTAACTATCCAGTTTGAGGCTAAGATTTTATCACACTTTGGTTTTATAATTTCATTTTGAATTTACTTTTTTCCTAAAAATGGGTAGCATTGACTGGGAAATTCAAGGAATCTATTTCTCCCAAACTGAAATTTACTCTTCTTGATCATCTTCAACCTTCCAACAAAGTTGATCTGTCTTCCATCAATTTTATCCTCTTTTCATTCTCATTCTATAATGTGTTTGGTAGCTTAAAAATTACTACTGGCAGGTGTGTAAGTGCTTCTATGCCAAACTTGGGCAAAAATTGGTGTACATTGGAAATGGGCTTAACCAAGCCTTTCCTGTTCCCTTAAGATTGTTCTAAATCTCATCAGATCTGATTTATCAAAGTAGTTTCTGGAGTGTTAGAAACCAGTTAAATTCTGGGGAAGTGTGTGTTGTTCAAAGCACAAGTTTCAGAGTCCAATTGATCTCTGTTCAACTAACAATGCTACTCCTTCTGTCATTCATTTTACTAAATCTCAGCCCTCCTTTCCCACTTTTAAATAGAATTAATAATTGTTATAATAATTAAATTAAGTGATTCTTATAATGTGCTTAGCATTATTTAATATGTGCTGGCACATATTAAATTTCAACAAGTAGTGATTACCATTATAATCTTATTACCCAGTTGTTCAGGAATTGGCAGGTTAAATTATCAACACCATTCTAGAATCCCGAATAGTTCTGCATTAAATAACATGGCTTTCTAAGATAATTGGCTTAAATAGATGTATATCAATAAAAAGAAAAATATATATTTTTGTCTAATGAAAAAAAAATCAAATTCACAGTCACTTCTAAAACATAACAGATGAGAATTGTGAGTTCCTCCTTACATTATGGTCAAGGTCATGCACATTTTGACTACCTTGCTATCTGAGAATGGGCTCTAAAGTGATCAAAAGATAAGCATAGTTTAAAGCAAAATAGTAAGGTTTATAAATAGATAAAGTAAATAAGGTTATGGAATGAGTTTCAAAATAAAATAAAATAAAAAGAATGAAATGAAACTGAGTCATATAATAAGATTTATAGTCTATAAAGGATATTATTCAATGGATAATAACAAATGTTTTCCTTTTTTTTTTTTTTTTTACTTAGAATGGGAGATAAAGGGGATTACACTGCAGCATGGAGGGTCTAAGCTATAAATAATGAAGGATTTCCTCACAGTTAAGGGTGTTAAACATAAAGATAGGATACCCATGGATGGAAATCCTTTTCAAGGAAAAAGATTTTTATCTTCAAGGTAGTTTAAATGTGCTCTTGCCTAAAGGTCAGAAAATGGACTTGAGAGCCTCATAGGGTTCCATGCAGCCCTGTGATTCTCTGAATAAATATTTGAGTAAATGTTATTACATTTTTAGAGCGGCAAGATTTTGTGCTTTCAGGAAGTATTATCACCTATATTTTAACATCATCTTCACCAATTCACTTTTATGGTATTCCCTGAAGAGATATTTACAACTTTTACAAGTGAATTTTCTATAGAAACTCTAAATGCAAGCAAACTCTATTCCATATTGCCTTTATCTGGAGTTGATGCTGCACTCAGTGGGCATTAGAGTTTTTAAACGAATACATTTTTGAAGCATTGAGAAATAAACTTTCAATGGCTTATGTTGCTCATAAAGCTTCTAGCCTTAGAGTAAAAATACCATTGCATTCCAAGGAAATACTACTTGATATTCCTTAAACTCTATAAAAAAAAATGTTAGGAAGTAATGTTTTTGTTGTGACAGGAGGGAAATACAAACATGGGATGTAGGAGGAGAGGAAGAACCCTGTGGTAACTCATTGGGATTGCAGGTATCAATATGAAATTATTACTATATATGTCAGGGTCTATATACTAGAGGCCTGGTGCAAAAAATCCATGTACAGGTGGGGTCTCTAGGCCTGGCCGGCAATCTGGGCCAATCAGGGCCATCTTGCTCAGTCCAAACAGGGGCCGATCAGGGCTGGATCAATCAGAGCCTGCTGGCAGGGGGGAAGTACAGGGGGAGGGACTGCGGGAGGTTAGCCAGCTTGAAGGAGGGACCATGGGAATCTGGCTGCTGGCCCAAGGAGTGAGCTAACCCTAAGCTCCCCTGGGAAAGGAGCTGTATCCGCCACCACCCAGCCCCAGTTCCTCATCCCAGCCTGGGCCTGATGGTCCCAGTGGGGTCGGGAGAGGAGGCGACCGTTGCCGGGTCAGGTGTGGAAGAAAAAGATGCTGGATGCCAACACCACTGTTGGCACCCTGTCCCCACACGGTTCCCTGCCTGCACCTCCTCCTCCCCTCGCCAGCGCGTCGCCACTGCAGCAGGCAGGCGGCCCCCAGGGAAGGGAGAGGACGGAACCAAGACAAACACTTGTGTCGAGGACTGACTTTCAATAGATTGCAGTGAGGGAGCTGCTTTGCTATGTGTGAAACCCTGACCCAGAAGCAGGTCATCTATGAATGGTTTAGCTGACAGTGGTTGGCAAACTCATTAGTCAACAGAGCCAAATATCAACAGTACAACGATTGAAATTTCTTTTGAGAGCCAAATTTTAAAACTTAAACTATATAGGTAGGTACATTGTTATTTAACTTAATTAGGGTACTCCTAAGGCTTAGGAAGAGCCACACTCAAGGGGCAAAATAGCCGCATGTGGCTCGTGAGCCACAGTTTGCCCACAAAAGGTATAGCACCAGGGGCTTATGGGGGCTGCCAGCTGGGAGGAGGGACTGCGGGCAGTTGGCCAGCTGTGGGAGGTTGGCTATGGGAGTGCACTGACCACCAGGGGGCAGCTCCTACATTGAGCATCTGCCCCCTGGTGGTCAGTGCATGTCATAACAACTGGCAAACAGGTCATTTCAGTTGTAATGGTCGTTCGGTTGTAATGGTCTCTTAGGCATATATATATATATATATATATATATATATATATATATATATTTAGATACAGTAACACATATATATTTGTGCGTGTGTGTGTGTATAATGTAGTTCTGCCCACTGAAATAGCATAAAAACAATGAGACACCAATATCAATGAAAAACAGATTACAAGGTCTTTGGAAGTATCAATAATTCTAGTACTTGGCCAGGGAAAATACACAATATACTTGAAACATCTCATTATATCAGAAAGTGCTAAAAAACTGATAGGATTTGAGTTGCTAAGGTATCTCTGATCAATGCGGGGAAATGTCTCCAAGGCAGGGGAAACCACAGGGAGAAGTGAGCTAATATTTTACACATGCTATTTCCAGCAGGGTCTTTTCTGCTCCAGGCCATAGGGAGAGGATATGGTGAAGAACTGAGGCAGAGATCCTTAGTACAAAGAAGGGAAATCACCAGAGTTTTGGCAGTCTCATGTGGAGAAAGACACAATACTAGAAATTTGCCAGTTTCCAGTAAAAAGGGTGGGATGGCAGCTGAATCTGTGCTACATTTCCTCTCAAGACTTCTGCCAAATGCTGAAACTGAACATTTCAGTAGAGAAAGGAACAAAGCAGAAAGCCTTTGAAAACTTTACAGTTTGGGGCAGTCTCATAGAAAGACAAGAAATAGATTTTTTAATTTGCCTGGGGAAGTAGCTCAGAAAAACAGCTCACCCTCTCTCAGTTCCCTTATTATTAAGAATATCAGCCTATGCTATAATATAGGAGAGTAAATTCTTGGAGGAAAATAACATCATACTGAGCCAATACATTTTTTTCAGTAAAAATGTATCACATTTAATCATAAGTAATCAATCAGAAATAAATTATCAATGAGATAACCGAGAACAATGCACATACACACACATGCAGCACACAAATACACATTAGAAACAGATATACATGCTCCAGACTCAAATTAGAATGGAGAGATGCAATAAGTGAACCTGAAGCACTGCCTACATTCCTCAAAGATAGCATGCCTGGACTTACCTTGGGCTTCTGTGATAGTTTCACAATGATCAGGCTGCTTTCACTCTTGCCGTCCCTCCTCCCCAGGAGTCATAATACACTTTTTGCAAGATAATTTTTGTTTCACTACTTCCCTACTTAAAGCTCTGAAGAAGAGTTTTTTTGTTTTGTATATATTTACAAACTCATCCCCGTTAGAACATGGTGTACTTAGGCCTCTTTTATTTAGCCCTTCTCAACTTTTCCTCCCTGCCCCATCCTTCTTCACTCTGCTCCAGACACTCTGACTTATTTTTGTTTCTTGTAAATGATAATTCTGCACTTAGAGGCCTTCCCTGAAACTCTCTAGTTCTCCAAATATTTACATGGCTAAATTTGTCTTGTCTTAGCACATATGTGGACCACTCTAATGATGCTCATATTTTACTGTTAATATATGATATATATATATATATATATATATATATATATATATATACACACACACACACACACACATATATATATATGACACATGTGTGTTTATAGGTATGTGGGTATAAAAATGAACATATACATGTGTGTATACACACATATATACTTATACATTTGAGTATATACCTATACACGTATATACATATATATGTACATATACATGCATATATACACTGGGCTCTTTCTATCTTGCAGTTCTACCATTTCAAAGATTATTACTTCTATCCAATTGCAAGGAGGAAAGAGAGAGAGAGAAAGAGAGAGAGAGAGAGAGAGAGAGAGAGAGAGAGAGAGAGAGAGAAACCAAGACATTCTTTTTGTTCAGACTCCATTGGAATCAGCCTGACAGTTTTTGTTTGCATTAATGATTAGTTTCAATGTAAAGACTACAAAACATCTGAGATGGTGAGCACACAATGCAATATGAAGATTATGCATCTTAGAAATGTACACTTGTTACCCATATAATCTTATTAACCAATGTCACCCCAATAAATTTAAGTTAAAAAAAAATGCAGCACTGTATAAACATTTTTAAAAGATATAATTATATTTCAGAGTGCAAATATAAACTATTGAATTACAACAACATTAAACTCAAGTCCTTTATTTTGTAGCTAAAGAAACAAGTATAAAATTTATGCAACTGAGTCATATAATGAAACAAAACTGAGCTGTACTTACTCCCCATTTTAATGACTACAACCATTGGATTTTAAAATAAAGGATTATTTCATTTGCCCCAAATTGCCATTTTCCTTTCATGCAGTCTATTTCTTATACAAACATTTTAAATGTAGAAATGAGACAAAATAACATTGTGGTTTTTGAAATGGAAATAGTAATAAGAAGAGTAAATTTAATGGTGGTTAGTTTTCTGAAATGAAGTAATTTAGACTTTTACCACTTCAATTGTTAAAGAGAAAAGAAGGAGTGATTGCAATCCTGAATTTGGTTTCAATGAGAATAAGAGGATTTGAGAAAAAAACAATAGGAAACTGCTGTAATCTTGAAAAAATCCTGTCAAGGAATCAAAACGTAAAACATTTGTAAAATTTCTATTAAAAAAAAATCAAACTCTTTAGTTGTAGTTCACAAAATGCCTGTAATTTGCTCTATTTTATATACCCTAACCAAGTCCTGGGTTAAGTAATTCTGCCTCAGCAATCTAACCCTCACCTGCAAACAGTTAAGTATTTATTGGTCTCCAGGCCACTCTTAGCTATTTAGAAATCTAATTTGTCAATTTAGAAATAATAATATTGAGAAAAGAAAAGGATTCCAAACTCTATGAAATTGTTCAGTTAGAATATCGTCTTAATTCAATCACATTGTTTTATAGATCCATTTACTTCCTTAAAATTTGCAAAAGAGTAATATCTGTACTTTTCTATTTATGAAGAACACATATAGCTACAATTGTCAGACTTGTATTAAAGAAGTCAGCTGCCTCCTTATAAATATAATATTGTGTTTTGCTTATTACTATAGTCATTATTATATTATTTTAAATTGATAATATGAGTCACATAAGACAAAAAATGTTCTAACGTCAAAGGAAGACTAAGATAAAATGTTTAATATTGTAAATATACCACCCCACTGACAACAATATGAGATTCAATGTTATATTTAGAAAACAAAATGACTATGATTTTAATTAAAAGATGATGAGCTGGTTACTATTGCTGCCTAGGAAGACTGTGAATAAGCTGGGAGTTATCATTATAATAACCTTAATTATCATTTTGGAATCTGTACAAATTATCTGTGCTTTAGCTCAGCTGATGACCAAATGAAAACATTCTCATAGTGCTACGTTGCAAATTCAGTGCCAAGAAAAAAAAAAATGCTGCGAATAAGACATTTTGTAGCAATTCCATGGACTTTCTAAATATTTTGAGATTGCTGATCATTTTGCATGTAATCTTTCTAAATATATAGCTTTGAAGTTTTATTACAGATCTGCAGAATGGACAGATGCAAG
The DNA here is from genome assembly GCF_964212035.1 of Myotis nattereri. Classification (NCBI taxonomy): domain Eukaryota; kingdom Metazoa; phylum Chordata; class Mammalia; order Chiroptera; family Vespertilionidae; genus Myotis; species Myotis nattereri. The sequence continues at coordinate 26,239,219 of NC_138077.1, forward strand.
TCTCTGGCCTCAGCAGCTAACTGCAATTTCATTAGGAGGGAGAAGGTATATAAAAACGTGTACTCTGTGGGGGACAGTTTCTACATTGGAAGACTAGCTCTAAAGTGCCATTACATGTTGTTTTAATTGAATTAGAGTAAATGTAAACCATTTTGTTAAAGCTGTGAGAGTTTTGAGTTTTCTGTGTAATAAGAAAACCACAGCCAAATTGTTTGTCACTGTTGCTAAATCCTCTATTGTTCTGCCTTTTTTTTTTTTAAATATATTTTATTGATTTTTTACAGAAAGGAAGGGAGAGAGATAGAGAGTTAGAAACATCGATGAGAGAGAAACATTGATCAGCTGCCTCCTGCACATCCCCCACTGGGGAAGTGCCTGCAACCCAGGTACATGCCCTTGACCGGAATCGAACCTGGGACCTTTCAGTCCACAGGCCGACGCTCTATCCGCTGAGCCAAACCGGCTTTGGCTGTTCTGCCTTTTTTATTAACCCCTAGGATTTATCAAGATTTATTTGTGAACACACAACTTTCAAAATACAGTTTTCTTAAAGATTTAATTGTTTATTAATAATTTTTAAGTACCTATTATTTTTACGCAAATATTTGAAAGGACAATGGCAAGTAATCCCAATTAATATACATTTAAAATTACTCTAAACAGCTGGTGATAAATTTCCTTGTAAACCATCTCCCATATTTTACATTTATACAACCTGAAAGCTCACAAATCATTGGCTTTATATAGTATGCAGGAAAATTAACAGTGATAAATACCTGACGGTCATTTTATTGGTTAGTAAGGTTTTCTCCTTTCCCCCAGAAAATGGAATTCCAGACCATCTGCAGCTTTGTATCTTATTTTGAATCTTAATTCTGTGTGTATTATGAGTAGAGGCGCTGACTGCCTTTGTTCCAGATTATTTTTTCAAAGATGTTTATATAGTGAGCAGCCATGGAATATAGACAGAAGTGTCTTTCTCCAGAGAAAAGGGCAGTTGTGTGTGTGTGTGTGTGTGTGTGTGTGTGTGTGTGTGTGTTTTAATTGCCCACTATAAAAAAGACAATGTCCTCCTGAAATGCGAAGGATAGGCAAGTTTAATGCCCAATTTTAGAAGATTCAGATTTTCTGAATTCAAGGTTTATCTTCTCTCCTGGAACCCTCTGTGCATGCAGGCATCTCCTCATTCTCTTTGCAACAACCTGTGGGAATTGGGACTAAATCAGCAGTTGGACATCCCCCTCTGGAAACTAATGCAAAGGCTTACGTTCTGGCTACTGTGTTTGCTCAGAGTCATAAAGTCCCTTGTTTCTGATTGTGGTAGGCTAACATGATAGCTACAAATAGGGTAAAAACCTTAGACCCTTCACATTTCCTCACAGTAGTCAGGATTCTAGAAACTGCATTCAGAAAGAGAAGGGTGGGAGGAAAGAGGTGGGGGAGACTATGGGTAAGGGAAGGAATGAGGGACTAAGGAAAAGAGAAAAGGATAAAAAAAATCACAATAGATTGCATTAATACTGAAACTAGGAAAGGCTGTCTAAGTAGCACTAGCTAGATACATAATTAACTCAGATTAAGACTGGTGTTTATTAACTGCAGACCAGAATACTGTGTTCAGTTTGGGTTGCTTCTCTTATTGGTGGGGTGCCGTGATTACAGTGTCTGGCCTCTGCTCTGCTCTCTTTCTATTTAATATTAGCTACTAATTACCCATTACTGGTAGAAGTGGAACTCTTGCGGTGCCATGGGGAAAGGCCCCCACGGGAAGATGAGGTACCCTGGGAAGCTTTATTGTTGATGTAAAAGTAAGGGAGTTCCCCTGCAAGGTCCCATCTCCCTCCATCCCAGCATGGAAAAAGTCCAACTTTGTCTTCAGTAGGTCTAAGATCTAAGCCACAACCCATAGTCTCTGCTCCATATAAAAGCACATTCCAGCCCTAACCAGTTTGGCTCAGTGGATAGAGCGTCGGCCTGTGGACTAAGGGATCCCAGGTTCGATTCCAGTCAAGGGCATGTACCTTGGTTGTGGGCACATACCCAGTAGGGAGTGTGCAGGAGGCAGCTGATGGATGTTTCTCTCTCATCGATGTTTCTAACTCTCTATCCCTCTCCCTTCCTCTCTGTAAAAAAATCAATAAAATATATTTTAAAAAATATAAAAATAAAAACACATTCCAGCCCAGCATCTGGCTAGGTTTGCTTGTGTTCCCAGGTGCAGTCCTCTGTGTGTTAGGTCTGCATGGACATGGTCCATGCAGCTGCTAAGGCCACATGGCGGGCTAGCACATAGACAAGTGCAGGTCACAAAGCAAGAGAGTGCAAGGGAGCAGGAACACAAGTAAGAGGGCAAGAGGCAGAAGATTCTTTGTCTGAGGATTTTAACTGGGAGCTTAACTATTGAACCCTTCAGGATTTTGCATGCTTGCATTGGCTCCAACCTCCTGGCCAATGATCTTTGCTCCCCAGGCTAGACTGACAGGCAATCAGCTTCTCTATGTCATTCCAACTTGACTGCACATGTGACCATTTCCCCTTTGTTGAATTCCTTCCCCCAGGGAATGGACTGGTGGTTCCCTGGGAGGAGTGAAGTTGTAGATTCCTGGTAAAGCTGCCTAAAAGTCCATGCTTACAATGTCTGGCCTCTGCTTTGCTATCTTTCTATTTAATATTAGCTACTAATTACGATGATAACACTTTGGTTTAGGGAAGATATGAAAAAATAGGGAGACGTAAATGATGATAAAAGATTATTTTATGAAAAGCAGCTGAAAGCCTGGATGTGTGCACTTTAAAGAACGGAAGATTGAGAAGAGCCATAAAAAGGTGAATAAATGTTTGAAGGATCATCTTGCAAATGTGGTAATAGAAAATATCCTGTTCCCCCTGCATAAGACTAGGACAATTAAGTTGAAACTAAAGACATACTTGAATGTGCCATAGACCTTTTCATAAAAGGTCTGCTCATTGCTAGAATAAGCTGTCCTGGAATATAACAAGTCCTGTTTTCCGATACTGTGTTCATGCATAAAAGTTTGAATATATGACCACTGTTTCTGCATCTGTAAAACAAACAGGTTTAAGGAAGTGGTCTCTGAGTCATTTGCATCTCTAAATCATTCTATGAATTTGCAGAGACATTGAGAAACACAGGTGATAATCAAGGCCAGACTTGAGATGTCAAATTGTTGGGTCAAGAAAATTAGAATTTAGACACAAGACTTGTATATCAAAAATAAGAATGATGTCAGAAAGATTCTTTCTTCTTTTTCTCTCTATTTTTATATGTTTGCTAAATTTGTTCTAATCTTTTAAAATTGAAAAAATAAGTATTAATTCCAGCAGCTCTCTATTATTTATTATCCTTTGAAGAAATTTCATGGTACAGCAATTATTTGAACTAAATTATGTGCGGGACAGTAGCAGCTAGGATGGAGTTAGGTCAGGGCTGCAGATGAAGTAGGATGAGAACCATAAACTTAGAATGCTAACTTTGCTTTCTGCTGTGAGAAATCTACATCTGTGTATGATATGTCTTTATTAGAAAAATAAAGCATTTATAAGTCCCATAAAAATAAAACATACATTCAATAATTTTTGAAATAAAAAGGAAAACAAATATAAAGGAAATCAAGCAATGAGCAATATTTAGAATATTAACTGTGACATGTGGTATTCCAGGGAGTGGAGTTCTGAGTGAAGAGTTGGAAAGAACATTTACCTCTCATCTCTTATTTCTCAAATCTCATGAAAAAAAAAAGCAGAATTGATGTGGAACTGACTTGTTGGCTTATTGTTGTTATAGTTCAAGTAATGCAATATTTTACCAAGAAAATCCTCTCACTGCAGCCAAAGAAGTGTCTATATATTATTAGAGTAGTAAAACATAATTATAATAACCTTCCTTTGTATAATAATTTTAAAATAAGAAGAGCTAAAATAAAATTGTTTGTATTATAGCCTTGGTTGTTGTGGCTTAGTTGGTTAGATTGTCAATTCCTGCACCAAAGAGTTGTGGGTTCAATTTTCAGACAGGGCACATACCCAGGTTGCAGATTTCATGCTTGGTGGGGGCATGCATAGGAGGTAACCAATTGATGTTTCTCTCTCATCTTTCTCCCCCCTGCCTCGTTCTCTCTCTCTCTCTGGAATCAATGAAAAACATATCCTCAGGTGAGAATTTTTAAAAAATTGTTTGTATTATAAGTGACTTTATCATTGAAAAAATGCTAATTCAGACAGTATTAGAGAGTTTTATGATGACTTGGTTTTATGACTTCCATTTTTTATTGTTAAATTAAACGTAACTCATCATGTTAATTATGTTCAGAGGAAGGCATTTGGATATTCGAAGCAAGAGCTTAGAATTATATTACCAAAAATAAAAATCACTTTTAATGACAACAATGTTTGGCAGTCTATACCCATCAACAGAATAAAGAATGGAGAAATGTTTCATAAAGCCTTCATTTTGTTACAAAAATTATATGTTTCCTAAATTTATTTTAAGAACTTTAGAGAAATAAATTTTGGTTGTTTAAGCCAATAAAGATGTGGCCTCTCTAATAGATAAATTAAGCTCTAATGTATCCTTGCAAATAACTTCCTACAAAATTAACTGTTGCACTCTGGACACCATCTTTAACACCGGGGCATGGCCAACTGTAGTGACAGTCACACAATACAAAGGCACACACACACACACACATGCACACACACACACCACATGTGAATGTGTATGATATGTCTTTATTAGAAAAATAAAGAACTTATAAATTCCATAAAAATAAAATATACATTCAATAACTTTTGAAATAAAAAGGAAAAAAATATAAAGGAAATCAAGCAATGAGCAAAAAAAAAAATTAAAAGTTTAATATACTTGAGAAATGCCAATATATGTTATTGAAGCTGCTTGCTCAAAAAAAAAAAAAGAAAGAAAGAAAGAAAGAAAGAAAGAAAGAAAGAAAGAAAGAAAAAAGGAGAGTTTGTGCTATGAAATAGCAATGTGATATCTCTCAGCTATAGGATAGAACACATAGCAGAAATCCTAATGAATGGATTATTTCAACCATCGAAGAATAAAAAAAAAAAAAAAATGTCAGTCGTTTGTTTGTGTTTTTTAATCCTCACCTGAGGATATTTTTTTCCATTGATTTTTAGAGAGTGGAAGAGAGAGGGAAAGACAGAGAGAAATAGCCGATGTGAGAGAAACACATCAATTGGTTTGCTTCTTGCACCTGCCCCACCTAGGGCTCAGCCCAGGGAAGGGCCTGGCACCAGGATACGTGCCCTTGGCCGGAATCAAACCCAAGACCTTTCGGTCAGCAGGCTGATACTCTGTCCACTGAGACAAACCTGCCAAGGCTAGTCTTTTGACAAGTAAAATAGTTATTAAATATGTATCATATACCAGGAATTGTTCTCAATGTTGGGCAATAAAACAAAGATCAAAAAGACAAATTCTCTTATTTTATGGATCTTATATTCTAATAGTTAGTTCAAATGGAAAGGAGAAATAAATAGCATCTACACTAATAAAAGAGAAAAATGGTAATTGGCGTACGGCGATACCGTTTTCATTGGCTAATCAGGGCTATATGCAAATTAACTGCCAACTAAGATTGGCAGTTAACTGCCAACAAGATGGTGGCTAATTTGCATATGTAGGCACAATGCAGGGAGGCGAAAGGGAAAGCAGGAAGAAGCCCCCTGCCACTGACAGTGATCTGAAACCCAGGGGGGAGCTAAGAGCTGGGGGGCAGGGCAAAGGCAGCCCTGGGGCCGCCTTTGCCCTGCCCCCCAGCCATGATCGGAGAATCAGGCGCCTTTGCCGCCCTGGCCAGTGATAGCAGGAAGTAGGGGTGGAGCCAGCGATGGGAGCTGGGCACGGTCGAAGCTGGCAGTCCCAGGAGCTAGGGGTCCCTTGCCTGGGCCTAAAGCGAAGCCCACGATCGCGGCGCCCCCCCGCGCCACTGCAGGTCCCCGCTGCCTGGGCCGGACGCCTAGGCCAGAGGCGTTAGGCCTGGGCAGGGGCGGAGCCTGCAACCGCGGGGAGCTGGGGGTCCCCTGCCCAGGCCTGACACCTCTGCCGGAGGCCTCAGACCTGATCAAGGGGCCGATCCGGTGATTGGTGATCAGAGGGTGATGAGGGTCAACTCCCCTGGCTGAGGCATCAGGCCTGGGTGGGGAGCAGAGCCGGGGATTGGGGGGATATGATGGTCCTCTTGCCCAGGCCTGAAGCCTGGGTCAGAGGCGTCAGGCTTGGGCGAGGAGTGGAGCAAGCGATCAGAGGGAGATGGGGGTCCCCTGCCCAGGCATGATTCCTGGGCCAGAGGCCTCAGGCCTGGGCGGGGGCCAGAGCCAGTGATCGGGGGGAGATGGGGGTCCCCTGTCCAAGCCTGACACCTCTGGTGGAGGCGTCAGGTCTGGGCAAGGGGCCGATCAGGCGATGGGAGGGTGATGGGGGTCAACGCCTGAGGGCTCCCAGTATGTGAGAGGGGGCAGGCTGGGCTGAGGGACACTCCCCCCCTCCCCCAAACCCAGTGCACGAATTTCGTGCACCGGGCCCCTAGTACTAATATAACAAAACATCACTTAGATAAGTGCTATAAAGACAGTTTATGCAAAATAAAATACTAGAACATAAATCAAGGAAGGTCTCTCTGAGGAAATGCCTTCTGAGCAGAGATCTAAAGAAACTGAATGAGCAATTATATAGATATACATGGGAAGAGTATTCCAGGCAGTGAGATTGGTAGATGCCTAGTTGATAATAAATACCTTGGAAAGATCATGGAATTTCAGCCGGCAGGGAGCTTAGAGTTCTATGACCATATGGAATATGTTAGAAGATGAAATATAAGAGAAAACTATGCATAGCTGAAAAAATAGGACCTTCTATTCTATGATAAGCGTTGGGGATGTTATTCTAAAAGACTGGGAAACCTTTACAGGCTTAAGTGGCCATGTGTGAGGGGGAGGACACAAATTGCTTTACATTTTAAAATGATCATTAGATGCAATCTAATAATGGATAAGAAAAGATTCATTTGGAGGCTATAGCACTAGTTTAAATGAGGTATGATGATGGATTGGTCTAATAGAGAGGTAATGAAAAGTCTAGTTTTGAAGTTAATTTGGAAATAGCTATGATAGGGTTTGATGATGTTTTTATGTGTTGCTAGAGAATCAAATCCCTCCCTTACTCATGGGAGTGGAGTTCTTACAATGTCTTTAGAAAATACATTTTCTAAGACTCGTGCAGGATAATGAGGTGTGGTAAAATACTGCATGTGCATGGAGTTACATTCCTCAGGTTCCAAAGTCCTATATCCCTTAAACCAGTCCTGCAAAAGGTGCAGCTGGGGTCCCAGTAGAGCCAGAAGGAGAGCCAGCATCCAGAGCTTCCGTTCCATGTTGGAGCTGCCTCCAGTTCAGCAATGCTAATTAAAGCCCATCAGTCCATTACATGTGGGTTCCACCTGGTACTGGGCCACATGGGCACAGGAGAGTGTGTCCTCTGCATCAGGAGCCCCAAGAGGGCCAGAGGGCCAAGGGCCAAGAGAGGGAACATTTCTTTAATATATATCCTATATAATTAAGAGCTAATATGCAAATGGCGTTGTGCCCTCACGTCCTTGCACTCGCCCTTGCACCCTCGCACCCCTATGCTGGGTCCAGGGGACTTGAGGCCAGGCCAGGGGACCTGAGGCCATGCCCCCTGCCCTGGCACTGGGGCTAGGAGACCTGAGGCTGCACCCCCTGCTTGGCATTGGGCCAGAGGATATGAGGCTGTTCCCCCTGTGCTGTGGGGCTTGACAGAGGTGGGGCTGACTGGGTCTGTATCTCATGTGATTTTGAGGCGCCCGCGGGTGGGCGGGGACTTGACTCTGGGTCCCGCAGCATGCCCCAGACTCTGACAAAAGGGAGATCTTCATATACATTTTACTAATTTTCTTTCATCTCTGATACTTCTATTATAGAGAAAGGGAAAATAGCAATATTAAAATATTTCCTCTAATTAATTCCCTTTTAATGTGCACGAATTTTGTGCACTGGTCCACTACTGTATGTGTATCCTATATAACAAAAGAGGAACATGCAAATTAACCATCCCTCCACTATGATCAAGCCAGGCCCACCAGCCAATCAGGAGCAAGTATGCAAATTAACCAAACTAATATGGTGGAGGCCACAGAGCTTGTGTGAGCAGGAGGCTTGGGTTGCCTCTGGCGATGGAGGAAGCCAAGCTTCCCGACTGCCCTGGCTGGCTCTCGGCTCCATTCAAGGCTACAAGTTTGTATTATAGAAGATAAATAAATACAATAAAAAAAGGAAAAAAGAGAGGCTGGGAGCTTGGGTCGCCGGGGGTGGGGCCAGCCTGAAAATGGCCCTCAGCCCCTCACCCAGGCTGGCCACACCACCATGGGGTGAGGGTCCCAACTGGGGGGCTTGAACAGACTGCAAACAGCCATCAGTCCCTCACCCAGGCTGGCCAGGCACCCCAGTGTGGACCTCCAACCTGAGGGGGTGTGGCCAGCCTGAAAATGGCCCTCAGCCCCTCACCCAGGCTGGCCAGGCATGCCACAGGACCCCCACCCTGATCTGGGACACCCTTCAGGGCAAACCATCCGCCCCCCAACCCATGTACCAGGCCTCTATCCTATATAATAAAAGGGTAATATGCAAATTGACCCTAACAGCAGAATGACTGGGAATGACTGGTCACTATTACACACACTGATCACCAGTGGGCAGACACACAATGCAGGAGCTGCCCTCTGGTAGTCAGTGTGCTCTCACAGGGGGAGCTCTGCTCAGCCACATGCCAGGCTGATGGCTACCAGCACAATGGTGGTGGTGGGAGCCTCTCCGCCTCCTCAGCAGCGCTAAGGATGTCCAACTGCAGCTTACTCTTGCTCTGTGCTGGCATGTGGACGTCCCCTGAGGGTTCCCAGGCTGCCAGAGGGATGTCTGACTGACAGCTTAGGCCTGATCCCCCAGGGTGTGGGCCTAAGCCAGCAGGTGGACATCTCCCGAGGGGTCTCAGACTGTGAGAGGGCACAGGCTGGGCTAAGGGACCCTCCTGAATGCACAAATTTTTGTGCACCTGTGCACCGGGTCTCTAGTATATATATATAAATATAGATAGATAGATTTTAGAGAGGGTTGATCAGCTGCCTCCTGCATGTCCCCCACTGGGGAACAAGCTCTCCATTCTGGGCATGTACCCAGACCAGTAATTGAACCATGACTTTCTGGTTCATAGGTTGACCCTCAATCACTGAGCCAGGCTGGCTGGGCAAGAAGGAACGTCCTTTGTTCAGAAGTTTAAATATTCAGGTTTTGTGTGCTTGCAGTGGCCATGCCTATTCTGGCGATTAACTCCTAAGTGTGACTGACAGACAGGTAGGGGCCCTTTCACATCCCTCAGCCCTTACTGCATATTCTCTAAACTGCCTTTGTTCAGTCCCTTTCCCCAGTGATCAGTGGGGAACAGACTTGGAGAGTGCCAAATTAGCAAAACTGCATGAATGGCATGCCTATATCACCTAGTCTTTCCTTTACTCCTTTCCTGTAAAATAATAACCAGATTATTACAACAGTATCATAGGGAGTGTGGGACAAAAATGAGGTCCAACATGGCTCCAAGCTTTTCATCTGAGGAAATGTCATGACAATTACTACTGTATTAAAAACTAGAAAAAAACCTGTTGGGAAAAAGATACCAGAAGTTTGATTTTGGACATGTCAGGAGTGAGATGCCTGTGACACAATGATGCAGAGAAAGAAAGTAGTAACTGTGAAATAGGAGTCTGGATATAGGGAAATATCATGGCTGAAGACATAAATTTGAGAGTCCTGGTGTTAAAGGTCATGCAGCTGGATGAGACCCTCTGGAGAGTGAGCTGATATAAGAAAGAGAAGAGGTCGGGAGCATTAACCCTGGGGCATCTAATGTTTGTGAGGTCAGGAAAATAAGATCATTCCAGCCAAGGCGACTGGAAAGGAATCGCCAGTGAAGTCAGAGGAAAACTAGGAGAGTATTGTTTCATCAGAAGCAAAAGTTGAGAAATCCTTGCAAAAGAGAAGAGTGATGGTGCCAAGCGATCTTGAGATTGAGAAAATGAGGAAAAGTATTTAATGAAACAACAAATTATTCACAATGTTCATGTGGACTGGTTTAAAAATATTATAGGTATGGAACCCTGGAAGGAGAAAAAAATGAGTGGGATGGGGCCCCCACTCTCTCTAAAAGAGCCCATCTTAACATCAGCTCAAAATAGCCTTTAATCATTGAAGTATCCTGATGCTCAAATGGTGATAGTTACTATTTCTGAACTCTATCCTAAGCTAAATATTCTGGGATGCTTATATTCAGAGGTTTACTCAGTGGTTATTCAGACACAAAAGTTATATCAAATGCTTAACACTTTTCCAGATGTTTCATAAGGCCATTTGAAAATGACTGGATAGAATAGAAATAGAATCACATTAGAAGCTTTAAAATTGTAGATTCCTAGACTCCAACAAGAGAGATTTTACTTCAATAGGCCTGCAATTCGCAGCAGGCATTAGTAATTTTTAAAAATCTCTAGAGAATATATTTATACTAGAGTCCATGTTATGAAGCAAGAGTAAGAACAAAAAAGAAAAAAAAGAAGATAGATGAGAATACATTTATTATATGCTATGTGTCCAGCATAGCGCTGTATTTTTTAATATATTTATATTCAACTTTACATATAAGAAAACCCAGGATATATTTGAGAGCTTAAGCTTAACACCTGAGGGTATTTGAAGTCAGTAAGATTTAAATATCTGATACTCTAATCTCTATCTTGCATTTTAACCTTGGTTCACATTTTAACTTTCATTATTTCTGTTTGTACTAAACTTCACAGCAGTCTTCTTCTGCTTTTTCTTTTGGCCAGAAGCACAGATAAATTCTCTAGTCCATATGCCAGATACACATGTGGTGAAGGCTTTATGAGGAATATTATACTGAATTAAAATAAACAAACAAAAAATACGACATTGTGCTTGTACCAAGCTGCTCTTGTTCTGCTGCCGGCATACTTTTGTAACTGCCCAAGTTGTTACATAAAAACAGCCATTTGAAGCCAGCTATTCAATTATACCCCTTTACTTGAGGAAATTTAACATTCATTGTCTTTTAAAATGCAACTGATTATGAACAAAAGGTTGTTAAAATTAGACTGAAATCTCCCAAATTTCTCTTTTCTCTGATATTCAAACCTGTAGTTGTAAGGCTGTTCATGTAATACCTCCCTGAATTCATAGTACAGTATTTAAGACTAGTTGAAAAAATGAGATTTTACAATGAATAAATATTGTAAGGAAAGTGAAAGAATAAAAAAGGAAGCAAGGTTTATCTAAGAGGGAGATCGGAACATTAAATATCTATATATATAAAAGGCTAGTATGCAAAGTGTCCCCATGGTAGTTCGACCAGGAGTTCGATTGCTTGCTATGGCATGCACTGACCACCAGGGTGTGGCACAGAACAAGGGAAGGCCCCAGCCAGCAGCCAGAAGGAAGGCCCTGGCTGGCAGCCACAAGGCCCCTATCAGCCCTGAGACCCAGCCAGGCCTAGGGACCTTACCAGAGCACGAATTTTGTGCACTGGGCCTCTAGTATTCTAATAATTACACTGATTAGAAGAAGGTAAAGAATTTAGTGTTAATATGTTAAGGAGCCAACGCAAACACCAGAAAGTTATCACTTTGTTTATTTATAGTGCACTTAAAATAAAAGCACACCAGATGTTTCATGGAAGGGTAATATGCCTGGTCCTAAGATGAGAGGGAAGTTTCTCTGAGAACTCTTATAGTGAAATACAGTAAACAATTTAAACTGAATTGTTCAAGTTCAACATGCATTTCATAGGTCTCTATCTGATAAAGTAGACTATTGACATCAAGCCAAGGAGATTCAGTAAAAGTGACTCTTAGGGAGACTAAAGCAATACAGAAAATAACTTTCTATTACAATTTTTCTTAATTGAGTTCTAAATTTACTCCTCTGATTGCGCACTGTGTTGAATGTCAGAATAACCATGATTAAATGCCATCCATGCCTCAGGTAAAACATAGAATTACATAGGCCAGACTTATAAATATGCACTCTGAATAGAATTGTTGGAGCACTGTTAAAAATAACTCCAAGTATTTGTAATTGTACTTGGTTTTCAGAATCATTTTTTTACATATATTTTTATTGATTTTTAGAGAGAGGGAGGGAGGAGAGAGAGATAGAAACATCTATGAGAGAGAAACATCAAACTGCTGCCTACTGCACCCCACCCCCAAACTGGGGATTCAGCCCACAACCCAGGCATGCACCCTGACTGGGAAATGAACCTGGTCCATGGGCTGATGCTCAACCAATGAGCCACACCAGTTGGACCAGAATCATTTTTATTATTCCAACTAGCAAGAGAAAAAATATTCTTTAACTGTTATTGTGTAATTATTGGTTGGGCCCTTGTAACAAAGGACAGATTAAAAAGAGAAAGGCATACACATTTATTTCAGATTAAGTTTTATGTGACATGGGAGCCTTCAGAAGAAAATGAAGATCTGAAGAAGTGATGGAAACTAGAGATGTCTTAGGTTAGGTATGATGAAAAGTGAAAAGTTGCTCAGCCAGTATTGCTCAGTGATCGACCTATAAACCAGGAGATCATGGTTCTATTCTGGGTCAGGGCACATGTCTGGGTTGCAGGCTTGATCCCCATTGTGGGATATACAGCAGGCAGTGATCAATGATTCTCTCTAATTGATGTTTCTATCTCTCTCCCTCTTCCTTCCTCTCTGAAATCAATATATATAATTTTTATTTTTTTAATTTTTTTAAATTTTATTGTTTAAAGTAGTACATATGTTTCCTTTTTTTTATGATTGAACCGCCCTGGCCACTCCCACCCCCAAGGACAAGCCCCCACTGCCCCAGTGTCTTTGTCCATTGGTTATGCTAATATGCATGCATACAAGTCCTTTGGTTGATCTCTAACCATCCCCTCCTCTGCCTTCTCTCTGAGGTTGGATGGTCTGATCAATGTTACCTTGTTTCTGGATCTATTTTTGTTCATCACTTTATCTTGTTCATTATATCCCACGTATGAATTAGATCATGTGATATTTATCTTTTTCCAACTGGCTTATTTCACTTAGCATAATGCTCTCCATGTTGCAAATGGTAAAAATTCCTTCATTGTGTAGTTGTACCACTGTTTTCTAATCTACTCATATGCTGATGGGCACTTAGGCTGTTTCCAAATCTTAGCTATTGTAAATTGCGCTGCTGTGAACATAGGGTTGCACATATCCTTTCTGATTGGTGTTTCTGTTTTCTTGGGATATAGTCCTAGAAGTGGGATCACTGGATCAAATGGGAGTTCCATTTTTAACTTTTTGAGGGAGCTCCATAGTGTTTCCCACAGTGGCTGCACCAGTCTGCATTCCCACCAGCAGTGCACCAGGGTTCCTTTTTTCCACATCCTCGCCAGCACTTGTCATTTGTTGATTTGTTGATGATAGCCATTCTGACAGGTGTGAGATGGTACCTCATTGTTTTGATTTGCATCTCGCAGATGATTAGTGACTTTGAGCATGTTTTCATATGTCTCTGGGCCTTCTGTACGTCTTCTTTCACAAAGTGTCTATTTAGGTCCGTTGCCCATTTTTTGATTGGATTGTTTATTTTCCTTTTGTTAAGATGTATGAGTTCCCTGTAAATTTTGGAGATTAAACCCTTATCTGAGATAGAATTGGCAAATATGTTCTCCCATGCAGTGGGCTTTCTTGCTGTTTTGTTGATAGTTTCTTTTGCCGTGCAAAAGCTTTTTATTTTGATGTAGTTTCATTTGTTTATTTTAATAAAAATATATTTTTTAAAAATAACAGCATCCAATACAATAATAGCTCTCCAGTATGAATGAATCAAAATTATATGCAATTATTTTTTGAGATCACTAAAAAATATATTTTTGGTGTGTGTGCTGCAGAATTTTATTAATTCGCTTATGTGTGCCATGACTTGAAAAATGTTGAAAATTGCTGCTTTATGAGCTTAAAGTGGAAAAAAACTTTTTATATACACTGCCAAAATTAATGCTAGTACTAGTATTCTGAGATAAATGATAATTAAATAAATGTTTTGGTTTTACCCTCTATGCTTTGTCATCAGTTTGGAATGTTATCATTTTTATTTTTTAACTTTTATTGTATACTTGGTGATATTCAGGATATCAGCATCCACTTGAACATTAATTGACATATTGTTTTTATGTGAAAATAGGAGATGTATAGCAGAAATCTAAACATATATATATTGATGTTTATAAAAATCTTTTTCAAAAATTACTTCTGCCATCTCATACAGATATGGTTTAGAATCCCAATAACAAGGAAAAACACACCAAAATATCAAAATATCTTTTAGATAAATTATGCTACATCAAAATATAAACATATAATATGACCACAAAGAATGATGAAGTAATTCCTTCTTAAATATTTATAGTATCTACTCTTACCAGACAGAACTTTCAAGTTTTACTTTTTACATGTTATAAATACTAGAATTTTTGGTAACACATGTATGTGTCTTTAGAAACTTTATTTTTAGAGCATATTTAGGTCCACAGCAATATTGAGCAGAAGGTACAGAGATTTTCCATATACATGCTGCCCCCTCCCATGCATAGCCTCCCTCATTGCCACCATCCTTTGCCAGAGTGGTACATTTGTTACAACTGATAAATCAACATTGACACATCATTATAATCAAAAGTCCATAGTTTACATTAGGACTTATTCTTATTGCTGGACATTTTATAGGTTTAAATAAATATAAAATGACAAAGCAATCATTATGGTATCAAATATTTAATTTTTCTAAAAATCCTCTATGTTCTAGGTAACATTTCCCCTCCACACACCCTAAACCCTAAAACACACAAACATATCTTTATACTGTCTTAATAGAATTTTGAGAGTGTCATATTATTAGAATCAGGCAGTATGGGGTCTTTTCAGATTGGCTTCTTTCACTTAGTAATACCTATTTTAAGTTTCCCCCCCCATGTATTTTCATGGTTTGATAGCTCATTTCATTTCAACACAGCAATATTCCCCTCTCTGGATATGCCACAGTTCACTTATCCATTCATCCCCCTGGGAGCAGTCTTTTGTGCTCACTCCAATAAATCTTGGCACTACACCTCATCCTCCTGTGCCTATATCCTTGAAATGTGTTTCCTGCCATGCCTTGAAAGAATCCCACTGACCCAGGCAACAACAGGAATTCTCATTCAATGCTGCTGGGAATGCGAAAAGGTACAGCCACTTTCCAACAGTTTGGAGATTTCTCACACATCTCAATATTATATATATAATGAGCCTATTCACACCATTTTATTTTATGGAAAAATACTAATTTTCAAATTATTGAGGCATAAAACAGTACTCTATTTTTGTCTCATCTTATTCAAATTTGAATAAATTATAAGGTAAAAATTTTGTGGTCAATGACAATAGTGACATGCTTTGTAATTGTCTTGAGTGAGAGCAGTGTGTAAGAAGGTAAAACTGAAATTTTATAATGCCTTAATTTATTACATCAAAAAATTAAGTTAAACATAATTGAGGTAATGATAAAAACCTCCAATAATAATGCTTGTAATCATTTACTGATTTGGCTTGGCTGCAGGTTTACTGAACCAGCAATGTAATGTGAGCACCACAAAGACAATGAAAGTTTAGGCCATGTTAATAATGACAATATTTAAGGCAAACAATTTTATAGGAAGTTATTATCTAGTGAGTCATCTTTTATTATTTACAACTAAGCACTCTAAGAAATATCCACAAAAACAAAGGAAAAATAGGTTTGGGGTGTGATCAAGGACTGATTTGAAAGAGATAAAATACTGAATGGAATTGTCTCATGTATCTTTGACTCTTGAATAGATCTGATTTGACCTTCATGTATATCAAACCCAAGAAATACAAAGATGATTTATAACCCCTTGTCTCCAACCCAGCCCTTATGAATGTTCTCACTCGATATCCTTATAGCCTTGCTAGTTTAACTCTCATTTTCTCTTACTACAACTGTTAAAATAATACCCTATATCACCTTTCTTCATCAAATTTTTAATAACTCAAATCTATCTCCTACTTACCTACAGGCTACATTATCTCAAGAGGCAAATTTGATCATGTCTCTTCTGAAATATCTTCAGTAGTTCGCTATCTTCTCTGCAGGATGAGGATCAATCTCTTTAGCACATAAGCCTTTAGGCATGAAAGGCTTACAAGTCTCAGCAACATTGTCTCAATGTTTTGTCCTTTAGTTTTTACATCCCTGTCCTGGTTTTGGCTTATACATTTGAACCTTTATTCATGCTATTCTCTTTTTTAGAAAAACCTTCCGTGCCTGTTCATTTGGCTTGTTTTAATAGATGACAGAGGAACATTTTTCTCAGATGATCCCCGGGTAGGAATACTAATAAGTGCCTGTGATAATCTTCACACAGCACCTTACACAACCTCTGTCATTAAGTCCATTTTTTATTATATATTTTTACAGGAGTAAAATATTGATTTCTTTGATTTTACCAGAATTTGAATGCTTTTAAAATTAAAACCTGAATCTTGTTTATGTTTGGTCCCATAGTGTCTATTAACATGAAGAATATGTAGCATATACTAATGATTAAGAAATAATTATCTTGTAATTGTAGCAATGTAGGAGACTGTTAGAAATGTGAAGATGAAATTAGATGATATATTTGAAAGCATGTTACAAATTTCAATGGGTCATCTATGCCTTAGGTATCACTGTGGCCACCCCTAGAATATTTTTAGCTATAAAGGGGAGTTAATATTATGTCATACATATTTTAGGGATTAATTGCCTATATTCCACAACATAGAAATAAATTTAGTGACTTTACTTACAAAATTAAGTATAGTACAGTTTGATGAAATTTTGGAAACTTAATATAGTTATACAACATAATGTTGCTTTTTAAATATAATTATTTTCTATAATTTGATTTCTTTTTGCTTTAGAAAGAAATATCATTGCAGAATAAGTTATCACATGTTTTTGTCAATATTCTGTGACACTTCAATTTAAGCATAACAATATTTTAGAATATTATTAGAGTTCCACCTGAAATAAATATGATGCCAAAAATATTGAATCTATCAGATTTGTAATAGCTTTTAGAAATAAATAATTTGTTGTATGTGTTAATTTAAGACACCAAAATATGACCATATCTGTTGGGGCTGGGCCCCAACAGGTCCAGGGTTCCCCAAAGGTGTGAACGGAGTCGGCGAAGTAGGAATGACACGGAGACAGCATTTAGTTGATCAGCAGCCTAGCCAGTATCTCTAGCCAGGATCTCCAGCCAAGTTCTGTGTTTTATTGTCTTATTACATCTGTATTTATACCAGTTGATTTTAATCCTATCAATTTCTATTCAAAGGTTAGGGCGTTTCTTATCTCCATTCCAGGGAGTAAAGATTATGTAGCTTAAGCGTGATTGTTCGTAGTGACCTTGGTTAAAACACATAGTGCAAAGAAAGGGAGCAAACATATTAAGAACAGTATGCCATATATGCCAGGTCCCTTGAAACATATGCTGTGTAGATGTTTCTTCCCTGCAGCGACTGTGTCAGGCAGCAAGGATGGACCGGCTTCCGACACATATCTCTACATTCAAATTACATCACCACTTTTAGGAGGCAAGCATTGTAAGATAACCTTTTGACCCATTTTATTAACTGAGAGAAATTAATTATAAAATTGCATGTGATATTTTGATACTTAAAATTACAAGTTCATATTTGAATCTCCCAGCATGAACATCAATAATTATTTTCCAATATAGTAAGTTAAAAGATACAAATTGCTTCTAAGATAATTTTATTTTTTTTAAAATATATTTTATTGATTTTTTACAGAGAGGAAGGGAGAGGAATAGAGTGTCAGAAACATCGATGAGAGAGAAACACTGATCAGCTGCCTCCTGCACACTCCACACCGGGGATGCGCCCGCAACCAAGGCACATGCCCCTGACCGGAATCGAACCCCGGACCCTTGAGTCCACGGGCCAACGCTCCAACCACCAAGCTAAACCAGTCAAGGCACTTCTAAGATAATTTTAACAAACTTGTGTAATATATATATATCTTACTTCATAAGAAATAAAAGCATGCTTATCTAAAAGTGTATTTAGTATAACTATACTATATAATTTTATTGCATCATAGAAATTTTATTTTAAAAAATAAATATGAATTTTCTCTATTATTGAAGAAATATTCTCATTTCATTTATATTGTACATAATCAATAAGTAGCTGTAATTTTCTCAACTTGCATTAAACATTATCTATTATGTTTATATATTTTCATATATTCAATATTTAGAACAGACATTTTAAATTTTCCAAGGAGTAAATATGGACATATTTATACATACAAGTGAATAACAATTCAAGACTATGGGTGACAATACTTCTCTCCATGTAGCTAATATGTTTGATTATGTATTGAGTGTATAAAAAATTGCACTTAAAACAGACATAAAGCAAATTAATCCAAATTCCTCTCTAGAATTGTTTGTGTTCTGATTTTCTCTGACCTTGAATAGTACTAGTCTTCCTATTGCTTTACCTAGTTTCCACCCCTTTTTCTTCTTTCAATTTTCTTTGAAACCAAGGTCAGACTTGCTATATCAGTTCCCTACAGAGTAAGAAATGGCTTATGAGAAAGTACAAATGCTATTTGGGATTAGTGATAAAGTTTAAAGGGAAACATCTAAAGACAAAAAAGTTGGAAAAGCCCAAAGGTTTCATGTGCAACCCTTAAAAGAAAAAAAAAATAAAGAAAGAAAGGTCACACAGTTACTGAAACTATATGAGTTGATTTCAACTTTGATGGAAAGTTCTTTCAGAGCCTGAGTAGAGAATTACAAGTAATTGCAACTTTAAGAGAGTTCTTGCTTATTGTTACATCAGAACTGTATTATATATTTTACAATATCGAACATTTTCACCTATAATATCCCTTTAGCTGTTCATGTGTCCAAAATCTATTTATTTTAATAGCTGTTATAAAGTCAATGATAACAATTCAATTTTAAAACTTTTATGGTTCTTATATGTGAATGAGCAAGGGAATGAGAAGCAAATAACAGTGTTCTTTGCTTCTGATGCCTACATGTAAGCATTATATTGCTTTGTATTTGCAAGGTGTATCTTTATTAAATGCCTGAATTCCAGCCTCTCTGGGACCTTATATTTTAGGATTCTCTATTATAAACATCACATAGCTGAAGTTTTTTAATCCATTCTGAAAATCTTTGCCCCAAAACCTCAAGTTTTAGTCCTTTGCATTTCTTAATTTTGCTGAATAATTAGACTTATTTATATTGTCTCATTATGTATTTCACTCTCCTACTTTAAGTGTGGGATTATTCCTTCCATGAATGGTTTCTAACACAGTAGTATATTCATATGGACCTGAAAATAGATACACCATTAATTAAAAGACTACTAACTATTTTACTTTTGCTTGAGCCCATTCTGGTAAATTATATTATTTTCTAGCAATAGAAAACTATTCATATTTTTCTAGTTTTGTTTTAATCTCATTATTTTTCATTGTACTATATTTTTATTGTTATCTTTTTAATTTCTTAAGTCAGTTATTTACGTTTTTCTCCCCTTTGTCTTTTGATCAGTATTTTAACTTTATTAGCTTTAAAAAAATCTAATTCCAGCTTTCATAATACCGTACATCTAAATATGCTAATTTTATGTATTTATTATTATTATTTGATTTGCCTATTCTCATTTTATTGCCACTGTTTCTATGCCATCTTTAGATAAATTTCATTATTTTTACACATACTTCAGTTGCATTCAACATATTGTAATATACTTATTATAACCCCATATATTGACTACACATTGCTATTAATAGTTAAAATATCATAGTTTATTTTACCATTTGTTGATCTGTGTTTTAAAAAAATTTGTGAATTTCTAAAAATAAATTCCTATTATTATTTTAGTATTTATATTTAGCTAATTCCATTTGGATTAGAGGACCGCTTTATGTTAGTTCAGTTCTTTCAGAGTTAGAGGAGGGTAAAGGGAGTCTAATAAATGTGATGGAAGGAAACGACTTTGGGTAGTGGACACAATGCAGTATACAGATGATGTATTATAGAACCGTACACTTGAAGTCTATCTAATCCTATTAACCAATGTCACCCCAATAAATTTAAATTAAAAAAGAAGTTTTGAACCTTTCTGAGGTTAGGGATTCTTACATTAAATAGTGTTTTCTTATGAAGAATGTTTATTCTTCCACTGAAATTAGTGTTCTTTATATGACCAATAGGTGAAATTTGTTAATTATATTCTTAAAATATTTTCTATACTGACATATCTCTATCTAATCTCTCTTCATGATGAAACAAGCATCAATTTCTGTTAATCTGTTTTCTTTGATACTAATATAGTCTTCTGAACATTTTTAGTTTTGTTTGAATTTGTAAGCAATATATTTTTTATCTGTTCTTAGCAGCGGTTCTCAACCTGTGGGTCGCGACCCCCTTTGGCGGTCGAACGACCCTTTCACAGGGGTCGCGTAAGACCATCCTGCATATCAAATATTTACATTACGATTCATAACAGTAGCAACATTACAGTTATGAAGTAGCAACAAAAATAATTTTATGGTTGGGTCACAACATGAGGAACTGTATTTAAAGGGCCAGAAGGTTGAGAACCACTAATGCGTTTCTTATGAGCCATACTTGTATTCTTCAGTTAAACAATTATTTTCTTGTCAAAAGATAATTTAATAAAATTATACTTATGTGAGGACTTAAATTTAATCATCTAGCTTCTATCTTCTATAATTTTCTCCATTCTATGTGATTTGTTTTTTGCCTTTTTCTGCATTTATTTTCTTATCTTATCACTATTTTGGAAGTTACATTCTCTTTTAATTCTTTTATGGTTACCAGTAAGATTGCTACAGTATTCATTATATTCTTCAAGTCCAAAATTAATAAAACTTTAGCTCTTCATATAAATATAAGGATCTCAGTATAGTTTAATGTTTCCCTTCCTAAAGTATGCACACTATTATTATTGTTTAATACAGTGTGTGTTAATCTATAGTTTTTTATGTTATACTTGTTTTAAAGTCCTTGCTTCTCAGACCTTCCATTTGAGATAATTTAAATTCTGTCTGAATTACTTTAAATACATTGATAAGTGTATATTCATGATGAGTTCTCTTAAGTTTGTTTACTTATGCCTCCTGCTCTCTTCCTCCTCCTTTTTCTTCTTCCCTCCTTCATCTCCTTCCCTTCCTTTTCCTCCTCCTAGTCATTTTTCTCTTCTTACTTCTTTCTCATAATCATACTCATTCTCACTCCATTTTTCTACTTGTTCTAAATGTCTTTGTTTTTAAAGTATTTTTCTGGATACAGTATTCTAAATTTGCAGTCATTTTCATTTTGAATTTAATGTTACCAATGTCACTCCAATACATTTAATTTAAAAAAAGAATAAAAATACTAATAAAAAGAAATCAGTATTTTATACTCTATTGGCATTATTACTGCTAATAATTTAGTTGTAAAAATAATTGACAGTCTTTGCATTTCCTCTCATTCCTTTCTTTTCTGCAGTTTCACTTTGATGTTTTGCAGTTATTCTGTTTTATATTAATTAGAATTTTGATGTCCTTCATCATTTAAAAACTAGAGGACTGGTGCACGAAAATTTGTGCACTCGGGGGGGGGGTCCCCCTCAGCCTGGCCTGTACCCTCTCACAGTTCGGGACCCCTCGGGGGATTTCTGACTGATGCAGCGGTTCTCAACCTGTGGGTCGCAACCCCTTTGGTGGTCGAACAAACCTTTCACAGGGATTGCCTAAGACCATCCTGCATATCAGATATTTACATTACAATTCATAACAGTAGCAAAATTACAGTTATGAAGTAGCAATGAAAATAATTTTATGGTTGGGGGTCACAACATGAGGAACTGTTTTAAAGGATCAGAATGTTGAGAACCACTGGACTGATGGCTTAGGCCTGTTTCCCAGGGGAATGAGACAAAGCTGGCAGTCAGACCTCCCTCTGGCAGCCCAGGAGCCCTTGGGGGATGTCCGACTAACAGCTTAGGCCTGCTGCCTGCCACTGCACTGGCCAGCCATGAGCCTGCTTCTGGCTGAGCGGTGAGGCCCCTGTGGAAGTGCACTGACCACCATGGGGCAGCTCCTGTGTTGAGCGTCTGCCCCCTTGTGGTCAATGCACATCATAGTGACTGGTCATTCCTGGTCATTCCACCATTAGGGTCAATTTGCATATTACCCCTTTATTATATAAGATTAGCCAATGTATTTCCAAATATTGCTGCTCACTGATTAATATCTTGGAAATTCAATTAATCTAATATTAAATATTTTCATTCTATCTTTTGTATCTCTTTCCCTTTCTTCTTCTATCTTGTTTCTCTTTGCTATGTTCCAGGTAATATTTTATCTTCTGTTTCACTAAAACTCTCTTTAACTGTATCTAATCTGCTAAACATATGCTGTTTATAATTTTTATTATGCATTTTTTTCTAGAGATAGTACAAACATTTTGTATCAATATAGATAATTTCTATTTCTTCAAAATATATATTTTAAACGGTCTTTTTTAAGCATAGTAACTCTATTTGTTTTATAATCTGTGTTGAATAATATCAGAAATTTTATAGATCTTTCACTTGTTTTTATGATGGTTCTTTTTTATTTTAACTTACATTCTTGTATGCCAAGTAACCTATGATAATATACTAGCTAAAATACTAGAAATACTATTTTTTTAGAAATAATATGAAACCTATTTGTATATACTTTCATTAAGAGTATGTTTGCTTTTGCTCCTCTTAGACAATGAGGATTATTTGAATCTAAATTCAAATTTTTAAGTAACTTTGGCCTCCTGCTGATGTGAAATTAGGTGAAAATTTCTCAAAATAACTGTTTTGTATTTTCAATATTATCTCTGAGTTTATGGCATTTTACATTCTCATATTACATTTGAAGGAATGTATTTTATTCTATTTCTATACCTTCAAGAGTCCCATACTTTTTAATTCTATTCACCTCGCATTGATGAACATATCAAAATGAATTTAAAGTTGCCAGGAATGGCAAATGCCCTAAAAAAAAAAAGAAAAATACAGTAATTAACTTTCTGTGTTTTTTCTTTTTATTATTGCCTACATATTCCCCTAATATATTTTCATCTTAATATGTTCAAAAAACACTAGAATAAATATTTTATTAAGCATTTTTACATTTTTATTAGTGAGATTTTTCTGAATAAACTATTAATAACATATATATTAAATATATCAATTTTGCCAAAACCGGTTTGGCTCAGTGGATAGAGCGTTGGCCTGCAGACTGAAAGGTCCCAGGTTCGATTCCAGTCAAGGGCATGTACCTGGGTTGCGGGCACATCCCCAGTAGGAGATGTGCTGGAGGCAGCTGATTGATGTTTCTCTCTCATCGATGTTTCGAACTCTCTATCTCTCTCCCTTCCTCTCTGTAAAAAATCAATAAAATATATATATATATATATATATATATATATAAATATATCAATTTTGAGGAAAATCAGTTCATGTGTTTAAAGGACTTATTTCTCAGTTTGAACATCATCTAAAATATACATATAAACATTAAGTTTAGATTTGTTTTTTAAAATCTGTAAACCTTAAATTTCTGTGTCATCACCACAGAAAGATTTATTTTCTCTTAAGTTAAAGAAAGGTCTAAATAATGGTAGTCCAGAGTTGTTATGTTATTATGATATCAAGGATATTAAGACAGGCATTATTTTCTATTTGGTCCTCTGTATAATGCTATGTTACATTTATTCATGGAATCATTTCAGTGTTTTGGTGTTCTTATTAGAAATAAAGCATTACAAACACAGGGAGAGAAAAATGGCAGTATTAGTCTCCATTTCCATAACTTTCACAAAAGTCCTTCCCATAACATTGGCTTGAACTTGGTCACTTAGTCACTTGGCCTGTGCCAACTGTGAGGGGCATCTACACTAATAAAAGAGAAAAATGGTAACTGGTGTACGGCGATACCGTTTTCATTGGCTAATCAGGGCTATATGCAAATTAACTGCCAACTAAGAATGGCAGTTAACTGCCAACTAAGATTGGCAGTTAACTGCCAACAAGATGGCGGCTAATTTGCATATGTAGGCACAATGCAGGGAGGCGAAAGGGAAAGCAGGAAGAAGCCCCCTGCCACTGACAGTGATCGGAAACCCAGGGAGGAGCTAAGAGCTGGGGGGCAGGGCAAAGGCGGCCTTGGGGCCGCCTTTGCCCTGCCCCCCAGCCATGATCAGAGAATCAGGCGCCTTTGCCGCCCTGGCCAGTGATAGCAGGAAGTAGGGGTGGAGCCAGCAATGGGAGCTGGGCACGGTCGAAGCTGGCAGTCCCAGGAGCTAGGGGTCCCTTGCCTGGGCCTAAAGCGAAGCCCACGATCGCGGCGCCCCCCGCTGCCACTGCAGGTCCCCACTGCCTGGGCCGGACACCTAGGCCAGAGGCATTAGGCCTGGGCAGGGGCGGAGCCTGCAACCGCGGGGAGCTGGGGGTCCCCTGCCCAGGCCTGACACCTCTGCCGGAGGCCTCAGGCCTGGTCAAGGGGCTGATCCGGTGATTGGTGATTGGAGGGTGATGAGGGTCAACTCCTCTGGCCCAGGCATCAGGCCTGGGTGGGGGGCGGAGCCGGGGATTGGGGGGATATGAGGGTCCCCTTGCCCAGGCCTGAAGCCTGGGTCAGAGGTGTCAGGCTTGGGCAAGGGGTGGGGCAAGCAATCAGAGGGAGATGGGGGTCCCCTGCCCAGGCATGATTCCTGGGCCAGAGGCCTCAGGCCTGGGCAGGGGCCAGAGCCAGTGATCAGGGGGAGATGGGGGGCCCCTGTCCAAGCCTGACACCTCTGGCGGAGGCGTCTGGCCTGGGCAAGGGGCTGATCAGGCGATCGGAGGGTGATGGGGGTCAACGCCTGAGGGCTCCCAGTATGTGAGATGGGGCAGGCTGGGCTGAGGGACACTCTCCCCGCCTCCCCCACACCCAGGGCATGAATTTCGTGCACCGGGCCCCTAGTTATCAAATAATAGTCATTACCTGGATTCAGGGTGACCTCGGTAGTGTAGGACTTCTGTTGGAAACAAGGAAGGGAAGACTAGCTTAGACAGGTGACTGGTCATCTCTGCTACTGAGTGACTTATGAATAATTTCCACTTTCTCTAAATCGATGTCAATAATTGGGAAAAGACTCCACTACTTTGAAATATATGATTTATTAATAATTTTCGTAAAAAATATTTTTAGTTATCATAGAAATACTTTCATGAATAATTACTGATACTTGTCAATCAGTGTTGCTTGTCAATGAGTAATGAAATCGCCCACTGCTGAGCACACTATTCACTCATAATTACCAATTAAAGAAATGCTAAGAGAGAAAATGATGTTTAGGATAAAAATATTTTACCAATTTACCAAAAGTTCCAATTTGAAATGACTTGCCTTGACAGGTGATGAATAAAATCTCATTAGAGACAAATCAAATGCTTCGCCCCTGCATAATTCTGATCTGAACCCTCTCTTTTCCATTAATGTTAATATTTCTAAAATGCATCACGGATCTTGATAATTTAAAAGGCATTATGTGAGAAAACACCATTCTGGAACTGAAAAAGCATTATTGTTGTCTTGACTGTGTTGACAGTATCATCAATGAGGTAATGGCCTGAGGCACCAAAGAAGTTGTTCTTCCTGTTTGCATCATTTAGACTTGCTTTCTTAAAAAAAAAAAAAAAATCAGTGACACCCAGAAGCATCTTAAAAATAATATCTGTCTCTCTGAACCCTCTATATTGTCTTTGAACTAGTAAAGCATCTTAATCGAACATTAAGAGAAGCACAAACATTTAAAGCCACTCAGTGATTGCAGCTCAAAGAAAATATTCTAATAGAATTGATCTAATTTTTGATGGAGTCATGTTTTATTTTTTAAATATTTATTTTCAGTTTTACTGAAATATAATTGACATATAGCATTGTATAAAGTTTACGGTTTACAACATAATGATTTGATATATGTATGTTGTGAAATGATTACAATTCTGAGTTTAGTTAACATTGCCACCTCACATAATGCTACGATGAACATGGGTGTACAGATGTATCTTCAACATAGTGATTTCATTTTCTTTGAATATACACTTAGAAGTCAAGTGCTAGGTCATATGCTAGTCCTATTTCTAACTTTTGAGGAACCTCTATACTATTTTCCATAGTGACTGCACTAATTTACATTACCACCAACAGTGTGCAAGTGTTTCCTTTCTCTCCACCAACACATTATCTATGTGTTTTTGGTAATGGCCATTCTAACAGGTGTGAGATATCTAATTGTGGTTTTGATATGCATTTTCCTGATAATTAGTGATGTTGAGCACCTTTTCATATTCCTCGGGCTATTTGAATATCTTTTATCAATAAATGTCTCAAAAATATCTATTCAAATCTTTTGCCCATTTTTATTGGATAATTTTTTATATATTTATTATTATTATTTTGCTATTTAATTGTCTGAATCCCTTAAATATTTTGGATATTAACCCTCATGAGATATGTGGTTTTCAAATATTTTCTCCCATTATATAAATTGCCTTTTGATAATTTTTAATTATTTTTTGAGGTACAGAGAAGTCTTGTTTTCTCTATGGGGTAAATCTAAGATATGTTATAATTTCCCTATAATAAAATAATAATTCATGTGTCATAATTGCAATTTTTAAGCCTCATAATCTGGGAATATTCCATCAGTTACTGACATCTCATTGATAATTATAAAATGAAATAATTTAATAATAGAAGACATTAGTAACTTTCCAAACCTAAGTAAATAAAAAGACGGGACCAATGTTAGAGGATGAAGTAATGTTACTTTTGTGGCTTCAATCAGGAGAACTTTTGGTAGCTATTCAAAAAGTCACAAAAGATGAGAAAACAATGAGATAATTCTAAAGCAGAATTTTAATGCCATATTATTTCACTGTATATTTTGTGGATGTATATATTGTTTTGGATAACTAATAAATCTCATCTCACCCTGGTTTTGTTTGCTATATCAAAGAAATTCTTTTAAAAAAGGGTGGGGTATATTAAAGCTGTAGACTTTTTTAAGTGAAGAATTGATTTCGAGTGATAATTCCTGAATGACTACAAATCCAATCCATAGAGCACGTGGCCTTTATATCTGACCTCAGTGCGGCTAAATCCTTGTGTGCTGCTTAAGATGACCAAGCGTAAGAACTATGCTTACATTCAGTCTTTGCAATGTCTCTATGTATAATATCTCATTTTGGCAAATGAGTAAAATGAACACAAAAACTAATAAGTAACTTGACAATTACACAGCAGCTAATTGTCAGAATCTGGACTTAAATATATTTTGAATGGCTTTAGAGTTCATCCTGATATACTAGATTAAAAAAATTATATAAAGTACTTTATTACCTAAGGAGCATTTGCTTCAATTGATATCATCTTAATTATGGTCAAAACCTATTTATGTTTTAAAATATGGGGTGGGAGAGCAGGAAGAAAGAAGGGACGGCAAAGAGAGACACTGCAAGAGCAAGAGGGAAAAAGTCTATTATCATTAAACATGATTTTATTGTTTGACCTAGTTACTTTGGCACCAAGTGATAGCTTCAAAAATTAAATTCAAAAGATAAAAAAGTTAAATTTTTGGGAAATTGCCCTGTAGGCATGTACAATAATCTTAAAGTCTCAAAACCATTGAAATAATGGCTTCTTGATACTTTCAGCTGTGTCACACTTCACCTCATATTGCTGAAAGAAGAAACACTGCTTTGAATCTCTTTGTCAGAAACATTTTAATTATTAGTTATTTTTAATACTGACAAAGAAATATCCATTTTTGTGAAATATATGTTATATATAATTTAAAGGTGTATATAATTTATATTGAAGGGGAATATTAGACATTTGGGGGACTAGCAATCTGAATCTTTGCCAGTAACCAGTATTCTGATGCACACTCTTGCTAGTAGATAATTAGCTCCATTCTTGTCTGCAATGCTTGTTCTGCCTTGCAGAACCTGTTTCCCGGAATACTCCCATTTTACAGAGGCCATAAACCATGAACCATACACAACCCCCAGAGGGGGTTGTCAGCGCTGGTATCAGCCAGGCCAGGCCTTTGGGTGTAATTTCACTTCCTCTATCCCAACCCATGGGGGGCTGCAAAGCCCGTGAAAAGTCTGGAAGCCTGATCCATATTTGGGGGACAAAGAAACTAAAAGGGATAGAAGGAAGACTTCCCCATATTCATCACTCAGGCTTTGGAGGCTGATTCCCTTGAGTCACCGCACTAGTGCATCTGCAATTCTGCATTAAAGGCTCCTCTTCTGAATCCCCTGAGTGCCTGCCTTAGTATTCTCCTGTGCGCCTGGCAGCTTATCTATAACAATATATTCACATAATTCACATATGTATATATTTCTCACTTTTGTCTTTAAAAATGGGGGATGTCAAATGACTCTCTAGGGCAACCGAAGAATTGCCCCTTAAACACACTGCGGAATGATCATCAAATAGTTATTTATTAAGCAGCTCAACAAGAATGTCCACATTCTTTTCATCAGCAGTTCTGTTTCTTAGAACCAAATATTTATCATATATAGTACTGAATCATGATAATGAGTACAAAAGTAGTTATTATGAAAAATAATAATTTTTTAAAAAATAAAAGATGTGTTGCCTGATCGGTAATGAAGATAAAAAAATAAATAAATAAAATGGGTCTAACAATGTTTACTATGATAAAAAATAAACACACACACACACACACACACACACACATATATATATACATATATATATATGTATATATATATATATTAAAAACAGAAAATTGATCAGAGCATATAGAGTCTACTTGTGCCATAATGATGGCAATAATTACAGTATTTATGTATTATTGGCAATCTGGTGATGATAATGTGGAGGACATATTGAAATGGGTAAACATAGATTCAGGGAGAAAAATTAAGTGGCATTGCAGTAACCAGATGATATATTATCCAAGTAAATGTATGGACTGCTGGGAACCAGCGGACGCCAGAGATGATATCAGATTACCCATAGAGGTGGAATGTGGTATAGAGGACACAGAGAATTATCTGAGAGATATTTAGATTAAAATATTATTAATTTAAGAAGTAGGAAAAGAAGGTATTTTTTTTTCTGTATTCTGTTGTTATCTGGTTTATAGTCTGTAACTTTAGTGGGACCTAAGGAAGAACCTACTAATCCCAGCTGGCTAGATGGACTGCCTGGGATAGGGTTTGGTTAAAACACACACACACACACACACACACACACACACACACACACACACACACAAGACAAACAAACAAACAAACAATAAATATAACAACATTGTAATTCATTTAATCGGATGTCTATGACACTGACTTTCATGCTGTGCTATGAGATTTAGGATCTGTAAATACACTATGCTAGTGGGGAGAAAAGTCCACTATTTAGTTTATTGTCTTTTTTTGTTTATTGGAAAGATTACATTCATTTCATAGTTGTAATACCAAAGGTTATCAGTCTTGACACAAAAACAAAATGGAATTTCAACTAGAGCACTACATTCCTTATAACTCTTAAGTAGCTCACCTTTTGCTTTCAAACTATTTTTTTCAATTTGCTACTCAGTAGTCTAATCTATAACACACATACTTCTATCTCTTTGCACACTTAAATTTATAGTGTAATTATACTTGACTGCCTAGGCTCATTTATGCTTGCTTCTCTCAGTAATTTTAAGAACACAACCTTCGCCGAAACCGGTTTGGCTCAGTGGATAGAGCGTCGGCCTGCGGACTGAAAGGTCCCAGGTTCGATTCGGTCAAGGGCATGTACCTGGGTTGCGGGCATATCCCCAGTAGGAGATGTGCAGGAGGCAGCTGATCGATGTTTCTCTCTCATCGATGTTTCTAACTCTCTATCTCTCTCCCTTCCTCTCTGTAAAAAATCAATAAAATATATTAAAAAAAAAACACAACCTTGTCCTACTTGCTATCTGGTTTTATTTACACTCTTCTTTTTGAAGTTATATATATATACAGAAAAGCATAAAGAGATAGAAATATAGATTAAAAAACTCAGAAATTCTCAATCAACTGTTTAAAATAAGATGATTGACATTATTAATAGTGTTGAATCTCCCTGTATGCAATTCATGCATTTCTTACATTCCATGTATACAGAGAATATTGACGACAATATGGCTTAAGTCTTATTGACATCTTTTTTTTTTAAATATATTTTATTGATTTTTTTACAGAGAGGAAGGGAGAGAGATAGAGAGTTAGAAACATCGATGAGAGAGAATCATCGATCAGCTGCCTCCTGCACATCCCCTTCTGGGGATATGCCCGCAACCCAGGTACATGCCCTTGACCGGAATCGAACCTGGGACCTTTCAGTCCGCAGGCCGACGCTCTATCCACTGAGCCAAACCGGTTTCGGCTTGTTGACATCTTTGTTCCTGCAACATCCAGCATAGAATTTTATCCATAGATGATATTCACTATATAATTTTTAGTTGAGTGTAAGAATATCCAGGCTGAAGAGAATAGTAGTAAAAAAGAAAATAAAACTTTTAGAGCTGAAAAATAAGGTATGTTTATTTTTGCTTTCTGAGTTTAAGTATTTTGTATAAGTTACTCATTGAATTTCAAATGCTAGTAGGTCAGCAGAGAATTTAGAAATAACAGCACATACTTGTGAAGTTTTCAGTTTTCTTCATGTTCTAGTTGTATGCCAATCTGGTTGGGAAAAAAGCTTGATATTTCAATCTTAAATTCATTAAGACATATTTTGTGTCCTAACATATGATCTAAACTGGAGAATGTTTCATGTGCATTTGAGAAGAATGTATCTTCTGATGCTGTTGGATGAAATATGTTGTATATGTCTGTCAGTCTCATCTGGTCTAACTTGTAGTTTAAGACCATTTCCTTACTGATTTTCTGTCTAGGCAATCTATTCATTGTGGAAAGTGGGGTATTGTAGTCCCATAAAATTATTGTATTGCTGTCTATTTCTACCTTCATATCCGTTAATATGCGTTTTAAATGTTTAGGTACTTCCATATTGGGTGCATAAATATTTATAATTAGTACTTACTCTGGATGAATTGATCATTTATTATGTGATTACCTTGTTTGTCTCTTGTCCTTCATTTTCCATGCAACTGCATCTTTGTTTACTATAGTTCTCTGGGACTTGTGAATGCAAGCCTCATCAATTTTCAGAAACAGTTGCTTTTGAGGCTCATCTTTTGGGTGGGAGCTTTAAAAGTTGGGGTGCTAGGGGTGTGGTCCAAGTGCTACTTTACCCAGAGAATAGTGGGAGTTGGGGGTTTTCTCCTGATTGTATATTCTATAGGTGGGGTTTATGTTGAGAATGTACATAAGCCTTTTTTTTCCATTTCAATGTGGGTATCTTTGAGTTGCCTGATGTATAGGATTTCTCAGCTAGGCTTCGGATTTCCTTCAGAGGGAATTGCTCCTTGTGTAGCTGTATGTTCAGTGCTCCGTAGGTTGAGAAAAACTCATTAGTCTCTAACATCACCGTCTTAGTCTGGAGTAGGAGTCAAACCTTCCTTATAGTATATATTGAAAGGAGTTGGCCAAAGGTTAAATAAATGTAGTTGAAAGCTTGAATTTCCTTGATATTTTCAATTTTTACTTTTGAGAAGATTATAGCATTATGATGTAAGGGTAAAATTATTACACTTCATAGGATATGCAGACTTTATCTATTATCATAGATTTCAAAAAGGACATGAGAGAAGGTTGACTTTGAAAAGCATTTATTAGTGCAGCATGGAGGATTATATAGCTCTCGAGTTAGCTGAGCTGAATTGAATAACGGAAGGAGTTTCATGTTTGTTCTCTGTACCAGTACCAAAGGAGTAAGTAGTATGCTTTAAAAAATAAAACCTTCTTTTGTATAAGTCAAGATTTGAGCAGAAGTTCTATGCACCTATTAAAATAATGTTTACACAGCTCTTTCTTCATGGGAAGTACATCACTTCTGGGCTCCTTCTTAAGTATAAAATAAGCTATAAAAAAATCAATTCCTTGCATATCTGTAATCTTCCATTATATATATATATATACACACACACACACACACACACACACACACACACACACATACATATATAACAGTCTTAACTTACAAAATGCAGTTTTTCTTTTTAAGTGGAAAATATTAGTGTACAATATTATGCTCATAAGCATTAATTTTCACAGACCATTTCAAAGCTATAAAAATTGCTTGAGTTTAGAATTATGTTTGATTTTTTTGTTCCCCTTCACCTAATTTTAATGCTGATCAGCACCATTCTTCTAAAATCATGGGTACTATAGTTTTGCATAACTTACAGTTCTCAAAAACAATGAAGGTATGAAGATCTATAAAGAATAACTGATGAGTCCTAGCTGGTTTGGCTCAGTGGATAGAGTGTCGGCCTGCGGACTGAGGGGTCCCAGATTCCATTCCGGTCAAGGTCACATGCCTGGTTGTGGACTTGATCCCCAGTAGTGAGTGTGCAGGAAGCAGCCAATCAATGATTCTCATCATTTATGTTTCTATCTTTTTCTTCCTCTCCCTTCCTCTCTGAAACCAATAAAAAATACATATAAAAATTTAAAAAATAACGATGAGGTAGATAAAACCTAACTCAGTTGAGGAAATTATATTTTTGTTATGTAAATTACTGAACTATGGTTCAGTCATGAAGAAAAACTTTAATTATCAGACTACCTTCCTGCTTCAATTACATTAGTTTTAATACCAGACCCTTTAAAAAGAAAAAGTAGGCCTACTCATGGTTGTTTGATAGGACCAACTCTCTTTCTTAACACTTAGCTTCAGGGTGAAATATAGTTTTGTTTCTAGATTCAGCCAGTTCTCATTTTCTTTTTTCCCTCTCAGCTTCAAATGCACTCTTTAAAGATGAAAAGATTTAACTCTGTGAACTTATCTCAAGTCACACAAGTTTGACTGTCAAAATAAACTGACAAACAAAATAGATCCAGAGACATGGAAGCATGCAACAGACTGAGGATCCTCAGAGGGAATGGGTGGGGGAAGTGATCAACCAAAGAACTTACATGCATATATGCATAACCCATGGACACAGACAAAGTGGAGTGAAGGTGTGAGGAGGAGGGTGATCAATGAGGAGAACAGGGAACATCTGTAATAATCTCAACAATAAAGATACATTTAAAAAGAAAACAAAATTGGATTCACAATAAGTTAATGCAACACAAATTTCTTTCTTCACATTTACCTACATATAATATGTACATATATGGTTATAAAATAACATGTCACTATAGGTAGATACACTAAGTAAAAGTTAACTTTATTTTCTATATCTGAGCTGATATTTCTTACAAATCCCCAACTTCCTGAGTAGGGAAAGATCTCTGTATCCCCTATACATGGGAATGAGAGTACAAAAATGACAGGTTTGGCACAGCAAAATAGAATAAGTTCAGGAGTAGAACAGCAATTATTATCATTTTTATGATAGTGATGTTATTTGGTTCTCTCTTTGGTGATTTGGAAAACAGAAGTAGATAGCATAGGTATTAATTAAATGATGATTTTGCCTATCCAAATTTTTTTAGGTGCTTTACATATCAACGTTTACTAAGCAGCAATATTGTTTCTGACCTCTATGTACACTGGCTAAGGATGGTGATAGTGCAGCTTTCTGATGCTTGTAGTTCATTCCTTGCACTTAGTATCAGCCAGGTTGTCCCTGAGGGGAAAATAGAGTCCTTTCATCATGTTTTCTTTTCTCTTAATAACAATCTATTTTGATAAACTTCTTATTGTTGGAATAGCACAATATGGAAACTTGTCAGACTGGCATTGTTCACATAGCAATATGATTTCAAGATTTCTCCATAACTTTTTGCAGTTTGCTAGCTCACATATTTTTATTGCTGGGATATACCACAATTTGTTTACCCTTTTATCTTTTGAAGGACACCTTGGTTGCTTCCAGTTTGGGGCATCTATGAATAAACATGTATATGAAGCATTTTGTGTGTACATAAATTGTCAGTGCAATCAGGTAAATAGCTAAAAGTATGATTACTGTACTGTGTACTAAGACTACATTTAGCTTTGTAAGAAATTGCTAAAATGCCCTCCAAAGAGACTGCTATCCCATTTTCTAGCTAGCATTTAGTGTGTTTAGCATTCTGTAATTCACACATTATAATGGAGTATAGTGGAATTATATAGCTGTTTTAATTTTCAATTCTCTAATGACATACGATGTTGAACACCATTTCAAATGCTTATTTTTCATCTTTATATTGCCACTGGTGAGAGGTCCTTTCAGATTATTCGTCCATTATTTTTACTTTTACAGTTGAATATATAACTAACAAAGCTCTACTATTGCAATGGCTGTTCTTTCTCCACCAAACTGCAAGGTTACCTTTGTCAGAAATTATTTGATGGCATATGTATTGGACAGTATTTTAAACCTATATTCTATTAAAAATGTGACTTAAATGGCATTGCTTTAGCATTTTTACCATTAAATTTTTATATGTGCATATACAGTATGTATTATATAGTTAAGAATTACATAGTTAAATGTATTGACACTGAAATGCTCAATATTAACTATTGTAACATTTTGATGAGTAGTTTTCCAGTCCATAAAACACAAATGTGCGTGTGTGCACTCGCACACACACACACACACACACACACACACACACACTGTATCTGTAAATCATCTCCAAGCTCTAAACCAAAAATAATTTGTCATACCTTGGGGTTTTCCATTAAATATCTGTATTTTTACCCTAACTTTGGTTTGAAAAGGAAGTATTCTATTTTTTAATAAATTATATTCTTAGCTTTTTATTTTATTTACTTAGATGCCCAGTGCATGAAAATCATGCACGGGGTGGGTCCATCAGCCCAACCTGCATCCTCTCCAATCTGGAGTCCTCAGGGAAGCCCTCTCCAATTCGGGTGCCCTGATGGCTTGGACCCACTTGCCGTGGTTCTCTGCTCTCTGCGGGTCCTGGCTGCTCCACTCTAGCTGCCTAGAGGCTCTCGGTGGCCCAGAGGCACTCTATGGGTGGTGCGGGACACTTTCCTCAATGCCGCAGTGACAAAGCAAGCATTCTGCCAAGCCGCTCACGCTGCCCACTCGCAGCAGCTACCCCCCCCCACCCCCCAGGACTGGGGGACTCTGGCAGGGCTGAGGGGACTGGGCTCCACCATCTTGTGGCTAAGGGCGCCGTCATCTTTGTGACAGAGTGACAGTTAATTTGCATATTATCCTTTTATTAGATAGGATAATGAAACCTTTATTTTTAACTCTAATAAGAGTGAACTTGAGCATTTGATCATATATCAACAAGGCTGCAAAAGGATGGAGTTTAGGAGTGAAGACAGCATGCTGTACATATAAGAAAGTCTAATAAAGCAGGACTTTTCAATACTTGCCACTTTGGTACTTTGGGCTGGATAATACTTTGCAGTGGGAGGCATTCCTTTACATTGTAGGGTGTTTAGCAGAATCCCTGGCTTTTGCCTACTAGGTGCTATAGCACTCATTCATTGTGACAACCACAAATGTCTCTAGGCATTGCCAGATACATCCTGGAGGAAGAGGGTATTGCTCTGTCCTAAGGAAAGGGTACACATTTCTTTAGCTGTGGACTCATGTAATTAGCCTTCCTCCTATATTAATTCATATGGGCCAATTGAAGGCTGCAGGTGGACTATTCAAAAACACATCTGAGTTTTTTTGGGAGGTAAGGAAGGCCCATATTCCATTCTTCTGAGATTGAATGAATGTCTTTGATAAACTCATCATACTCTAACCACATAATTTGATAAAAAGAAAGTGTGTTCGTCATATGTAACAGTACTATATGTTACAGGACAGATTTTGCAGCTAAGTGCATTTCTGATGCTACTTTGCAAAAGTAGCATACCCTACCACTTTGGAAAAATATTAACTAAATTATGTTGGGATCCCTTAGTCAAAAGGTCTAGTTCACATAGGAATAGAAGAGAGGAGAAGTGCTTGTATGGTAATAATATAAAGCTGGAAATGACAGGGAAGGCTGAATTGTATAAGGCATCATCTCCATTTAGTGCACAAATACCATCAGGAAGTACAATAAACCTGAGGGTGTAATGGCAATTATAGTATCCACAATATCTCAACGCATAGCAATGGCCTGTTGAAAGCTCTTAGTGATGGAGAAGATCAGAGTCCACGTGGCCTGGTTGCAGGCTTCAGTTGTTCACAACACAGTACTGGGAAAGTTTTCCTCAGGCAGTTGAATATCATAATTCTAGTGGTGACATCACTGAGTGGTGGAAACATTGAATGAAATGGGATATAGAACCTTTCAGGGAACTGATGAAGTCAACAACACTCTATAAAGTAAGAGAAATAACCATAATTGATACAACTTAGCTAAATATTCAGCCTTTCTGGTTTTCGCCCCATGAAACAAGGTATTCAGACCTGACCTGGCTGGTCCGGGTTATACCTTGGAATGCCTATTTTGTTTTGTTTTTCTCGAGTGGTGGGCTGTGTAGGAGGTTTTTCTGGAGAGAAAATACAAGCTCCTGATAATTTATAAACAAGGATCTCAGAATCATTTCATTAGGACACTAAATGAAATGGAAACACATTTGATTACTGAGCTAATTGCTGCATTTGGACAAAAGAGTTACAGTAATCCACACCAAACAAGGATGATAAGCTGTTTAAACATTTGTAGTCCGCTCTCTACTTAGATCTGGAAATTCAAGTAGAGAGATTTATGAATTTATTCATGGTGAGGTTAGGAAATGACATAAAAATAATTAAAGAATTTCTGCTTTGCATAATTTTTTATCATATCTCTTTACCAAGGTTGATTTATCTCTCATAATAGCTTAAGAGATTTCAAATCAAACTCCCATCTGTTTTGTAACTCTTGTATGACTTTGGAATTATCTGGTAATTAAACCAAAGACTTATTATCCCGGAATTGCTCATATATTTTTTGGTTACAACTTTAATAGTTTTATCTATCTTTCCTTAAATTGAATTAATTGTAAACTCTAGCTGAATAGTACAGAGTTTATTTTGGTGTGTGTGTGTGTGTGTGTGTGTGTGTGTGTGTGTGTGTGTGTGTTGGAGGTGCAACCTCTCTCTTTATCTGAATTCTGAATCACATGGAAAAATGGGAAGAATGTGGTATATGATGTGAGAAGACTTTTAATTTTGTTTTCTCCATTTTGTATTAAGAAAGTTGAAACAGACTCATAGACACAGAGAATAGACTAACTATTGCCTGGGGGGAGTGGCCTGAGGTACTGGGTGAAAACTGTGAGGGAATCAAGAAATACAAATTGGTAGTTACAAAACAGTCATGGAATGTAAAGTACATCATAGGGAATATAGTCGATAATATTATAATTACTACGTATGATGTCAGGTGGTTACTGGAAATATCAGGGTTGGGGGAGCACCTTGTGTAGTATATGATTAACCACTGAAACTAATACAAAATAATATTGAATGTAAACTGTAATGTTTTAAAAAGAGATGGAATAAAATGATAGATGAGAATATAGCATATATATTATATATTAACTTTTGAAGTTATATATTAACTTCAAAATGACAATGGCAATATTAATATCTATCAGAATAGAATTTAGTGGCTATTTAAGGCATCTATTTATGCAAATGAATTACAGTATGTGTAGCAATAAAGATATATCTCAAAAACATGATACTTACTAAATAAAACAAGTTGTATACTAAGTGAATACTGCTTGAATATTGTCAAGTAGACATTTGGAAAATACTTTAAAATACCTTTATTGTGATATTGTTTTTCTTGTTAGTCTAGGTTAACTGCACATCAATTGAATATGTTGCTCACCTTTCATAAAAATTCACTCTTAATTCTCTTCTAAGAAAAATCATATATATTTTGCATTATCCTTCTTCCCTTTTCTCAGCATAGATAATTTCTAAAGAAGATATTTTAAATAGCCCTGATTTATTCTTCCTTTGAGACTTTTAAACGCACTTCGAACACAGGGAATATAGGTGAGAGTTAAAAAAAATGCAATTTATTTTAAGCTATATGGTGGAGGATTTTTGTCAAGGTTAACAAAGATTGTCTTTCCTTCTAATTTTGATTTGCCTGACATAAATAACAAACTTGTACTTCAAAACACTTAAGCTTTGTAAGGACCCATGGCACTATAACTTCAAGGCAATTATGCAATAGAAATGCCAAACTATAGATCATCTAACCTTGAGGAAATTTGATTATATTATAATGCCATTTGCTTATTTGCATAATGGAAAACGTATTACAGTTTCGAATTGCACAATGATTTAGACATATGTTCATTATGGTATGCTTCTGAAATTGGTGCCAGAAATTGGATACAATGTTATTTATTTACAAATAAAACATTTAAGTAAATCATTGAACCAAAATTTAAAAAGTTAAAGTGTATTCTTCATCACTTCTTTTTGTCATCAATTTTAATGATTTTATGTTATTGTAATATGACTGAAAATTCTTACCTTGTTTTCTTAGCATGTTGATAAAACTTAATTTACACATCTCCAATTTCTCTATTATGTTTTATAATATTCTAATTTCTCTATTAATACATCATACATTTGTCTGTTTCCTATAGTATTTCTGGAAGCTAAAATGGTATTTTTCTGGAGGAGAGAAAATGCATGCTGCAGATATCAACATCCTGATCCTCACTGATATGTAAAGTGATGGAGCAATGGCACAATCACAAGCTCGCGTGGGAAACAATATACTTTCTTCTTCTTTTTTTAAATATACTTTCTTTTACCTTTCTTAATCACATAACTAGCCACTCCATAACTGGAATTCAAACGACAATCAGAAGCCCTCAGTGAAACAATGGCACAACTTCATTATGGAATGAATAGCATTTTCTGAGCTAGCATTGAAACTCCCATGGCCAGATATACTAGTAATATTGTGGGGAAGGAAATGTTCAGATCCAGGCACAGTACCTGGTGTGTAGGGCTCCAAGCAGTGCAGTTTTATTGAATGCATCAGTTAATAAGGATACATTTTTGTTCCTATCTTACAAATGACTTTTTGAGTACAAGAGTTGTCTCACCCTATTATGAAATTCAGTTTGGGATTTGGAGCATTTCTTTGAACATATCTAACAATTGAAAGACAGTATAAGAACAATCCTATGGAAAAGGTTCTGTTGACATTTTGTTTTTGAAGGAGAAGTTTGTAGAGTAATGGTGGAAATTAGATACTAAAAAGATTTCTACAGCATAAGTTTTGTCATATGGTCATTTTGCCTTAAGATGGGTGAATTTTGATACCTTGAATTTGCCTGAATTTGCCAAATAAAATGAATGAAGTAAGATTTTACACTGATAAAGAACATGTAAGGAGAAAAATAAATATAATTTGTCTCTTTTGAGTTTTTAATTGGAATATTAATAATTCACACAGGAATATTAATAGAAAAAATCCAATATACTATTTCTCAAGTAAATTTAAATATTTGCCTATTTAGTTAATTAATTAAATAACATTTTAGAATTGTGATTTGATAATTGGACATAGAGTTTTATGCTGTATTTATTTTCCCATTTGTACATACAGTCTGTGAGTCAACATACATTTATTAACACATAACTTATGCCCAGAGAAAGGTCAAAATGATGGTGTCTCAGCATTGCCTTATGGATGAATTCACCCCACTGTCATTCCATGTCCATAAGTGTCCAATAAATTGATATGTTTATGAATACATAAATATGGAATACAATTATGTTGGCATCTTCACAGCTGTTCTACTTTTTGGCAGATTTAGTGCCTCTTGGCCAACTCACAATAAGAAGATTTAAGAGCTTTTAATTGTGTTGTCTTTTCATTATTTCAGGAGATATAAATGAGAATGAGAATCAGTATCAAAGAACACTATATCGATTTTATATTTATATTTTTATATCTAAAAAGCCCAAGCAAAGAAAACATTTCTTCCATTTCTTCTCAGTAATACTTGCGTGTTCCAATTATGGAAAAGTTTTTTTGTGTTTTTTTTTTTTTTTTTTACATTTCTGCTCCATGGTGTTTTTATTTTAATATTTTTTTTTACTTTAAATTCTTTATTGCTTAAAGTATTACATGAGTCTTCTTTTTCCTCATTGACCTCTCCCTGGCTGCTCTCAACCCCCAGTACTAGCCCTCACCCCCCTGTCTGTGTTCATTGGTTATGCTCATAGGCATGCATACAAGTCCTTTGGTTGGTCTCTTATCCTTCACCCCCACCTTCCTTCATAGGTTGGAGAGTCTGTTCGATGCTTCTGTGTCTCTGGCTCTATTTTTGTTCGTCAGTTTATGTTGTTCATTATATTCCACAAATGAGTGAAATCATATGATATTTATCTTTCTCCAACTGGCTTATTTCGTTCAGCATAATGCTCTCCAGGTCCATCCACGCTGTCACAAATGGTAAAAGTTCTTTCTTTTTTACAGCAGTGTAGTATTCCATTGTGTAGATGTATCACAGGTTTTTAATCCACTCATCTGCTGATGGGCACTTAGGCTGTTTCCAATTCTTAACTATTGTAAATGTGCTGCTATGAACATAGGGGTGCATATATCCTTTCTGATTGGTGTTTCTGATTTCTTGGGATATATTCCTATATGGAGGTCTCTCTTTTCCGCGTCTAATGCAGCTAGAGAGTGGTCCGGTTCTTTGAGTATGGGCGGCTGGGGATTAAGAAAATGAAAGAAAGAGACAGACACAGAGATGGAAGAAAAAAGATGGGGCCGGGTGGGACCGCTGCCCTCTTCTGATGGACAGGCAGAGACCCAGCACTGAAACAGCGTGTTTATTTTATACCCCTAATATCAGGAAGTTTCACCAAAGGTCAAGACAAAGGAGCTTGGGTGGGCCCCAGTCATATTCATTCCCAGTGCTTGGCTGGATTTACATAATAAAACCCACTCCCAGGCACCTGGGCAAAAATGAAGGTCAAGCTGAGAACACTTCTGCCTTTTTGGTAAGATGTGTATCCAGGACTTGGCTTTGCCTGTTGCCCTGGATTCAGCTGACATTTATTAAAGAAATGAACATGTGCTTCCCAGGGGCCCTCTACATTCCTAGAAGTGGGATTACTAGGAGTGTCCTTTTTAATTTTTTGAGGAAGCTACATAGTGTTTTCCACAGGGGCTGCACCAGTCTGCATTCCACCAGCAGTGTACAAGGGTTTCCTTTTCTCCACATCCTCTCCAGCACTTGTCGTTTGTTGATGATAGCCATTCTGACAGGTGTGAGATGGTACCTCATTGTCGTTTTGATTTGCATCTTTTGGATGATTAGTGAGTTTAAGCATCTTTTCATATGACTGTTGGTCTTCTGTGTCCACTTCTGGAAAGTGTCCATTTAGGTCCTTTGTCCTTTTTTTATTGGATTTTTTACCTTGCTTTTGTTAAGTTGTATGAGTTTCCTATAAATCTTGGAGATTAAACCCTTATTGGATGTAACTTTGGCAAATATGTTCTCCTATGCAGTGGGCTCTCTTGTTGTTTTGTTGATGGTTTCTTTTGCTATGCAGAAGCTTTTTATTTTGATGTAGTCCTACTTATTTATTTTCTCAGTTTCCATTGTCCCAGGAGAGTGGTCGACAAACTGCGGCTCGCGAGCCACATGAGGCTCTTTGGCACCTTGAGTGTGGCTCTTCCACAAAATACCATGTGTGGGCGGGCACGTACTGTGCGATTGAAACTTCGTGGACCATGCGCAGAAGTCGGAATTTTGTAGAAGAGCCACACTCAAGGGGCCAAAGAGCCGCCTGTTGCTCGCGAGCCGCAGTTTGCCAACCACTGTCCTAGGAGATGTATTAATAAGCATATTGTTACAAGATATGTCTGATATTTTGCTGCCTATGGATTCTTCTAAGATTTTTGTGGTTTCCCATCTATGTATAAGTCCTTTATCCATTTTGAGTTTATTTTTGTGTGTGGTGTAAGTTGGTGGTCTAGTTTCATTTTTTTGCATGTATCTGTCCAATTTTCCCAACACCATTTATTGAAGAGACTATCTTGACTCCACTGTGTTCTCTTGCCTCCTTTGTCCAATGTTAATTGAGCATAATGGCTTGGATTTCTTTTTATTTATTTCAGAGAGGAAGAGGGAGAGAGATAGAAACATCAATGATGAGAGACTTGCCCAAGTTGCAGGCTCAATCCCTGGTAGGGGCATGCAGGAGGCAGCTGGCCTAAATACAGAGTTCAATTCTCAATTTGCACCTCTTCCTTAGAAGAATAAAGGAACATATCCATGTGGGTTGCAGGTTAGAGATGGAAATATATTTAAGAAAACTGCTCTGTATACCCTCTGAAAAATATCATGATTAAAAACACATATTACCATGGGGAAAATGCTGTACTAATTCCCAAACTCCATAGTATCGAGCGAGATCCTATATGGTCATATGAGTACATACAACAATTTCTACTACTTTCCTTTTTTAATGAAACCAGAAAAAAAAATCCTTACCCAGAAATAAATATACATTTAATTGAAAACTATCAAGAGTAAAATCTGCAGATTTTTTTAATTGTTTAACTGAAAATGTC
This sequence comes from Myotis nattereri, assembly GCF_964212035.1. Lineage (NCBI taxonomy): Eukaryota > Metazoa > Chordata > Mammalia > Chiroptera > Vespertilionidae > Myotis > Myotis nattereri. The sequence goes on from NC_138077.1 coordinate 26,282,166, forward strand.
AGTGATAGGTGATGTTCTCTCCATTGATTAGCCTGCTTTAAAGTTGTATCCTTAGCCTAGCAGGCATGGCCAAGTAGAAAACCCTTAAAACAGTTCAACTGACAGAAAATATGAATCTACATTAAAGCAGAAGTCTGGGGGATGGAAAAGAGTAGCCAATTTTAGCACATATTGCTGTTTTAATAATAGTAACCGGTGACTGATTTGGTATGGGAATCAGAAAGTGGGAGCCATAAATTATAATACCAAATATTCTATTTAATGAGAAAGGATTAAATGATGACAGCATTAAACATTTCACATCAATATTTTTATTCTTATTAAAACACAGCTACTACTAATCAATAACTCAGTAATTATTCTATCTATTAAATTTAACAACACAAATCTGACTTTCTTTTTTTAACATCCTACTGATCAAAATACTTTTATGTTTAAAAATAGAAATGATGTTATAGGCTTCAGAGTTTTAAACAAACACATCTTCAATATGTAATTAGAGAGGAAGATATTTTTGATTTTGTTACTTTATTTTCGTGTCACTTGTCAATTATTTTTGCCTGGGTCTTTAATAGTTTTATTTGCAATTGAATAAATCCCTTGATATAATTGGACCATTTTTACTTTTACTGGATTCTATAATTGCATGCTCAGGAATGAGAGTGAAAACACTATCAAAAAGTTAACATATAAAGTTGTAGGCATGTGGAGGATAAGAGAGTTTATGGGTTTTGTAGATAATACCTAAGATTAAAAATATGTAATGAAATAAATTTAAAGTCAGAATTTTACTATATACTGCTTCCATTTTATTTTTTAAAGGACAATTTTTCATAAATCTTCATTGCATACTTAAATAACAATGTAAAAGTAAAAATATTTTGCACAAAATGAGTATAAATACGAAACATTTCTTTCAATAGCATCCTGTAATATTTACAATAGCAAAGAGCTGACTTTTGGAAATTAGAGCATATAATAGTAATTTGTCACTTTTCTCCAAGTTCATTGATATTGTCAAGGCATATTTAACTCAGAAGTTAAATTTCATACTTGGTGATCTTATGAAGCATTCTTCTTACCCTGAGGTTTCAGCTAAATCCCTTTTCATTTCTTTAAATAAATTACCATCTATTCATATCTCATGGCTTCATTAGAATGTTCAGATGCAAACAATCAAAACACCACCTGCTTTCGAACTCTGTTTATATAAAAGTTTTACTTCTGATTTGTAATTTGGATAATGGCTGATAACCTCTGTAGGCAAGCAAAGTTAGGAGTTTGGTCAGAATCCCGTGTGGTACAACCAGATCTGTTTTATCACTTGGCTTAGAGTTAAATTGGTTGCATTTCATTAGACTGTTATTACCACTGGGAAAAAATTACACAAGGGAAGACAAAATGGATAACGGCATGTGAGTTTTAATAAGCAAAAGGAGAGAAAAACTATCTTTAGTAGGAACTGTGTGCTCCAATCAGTTTTACTCTAAGTCCACTTGATGGAAAGCATCTCTCTCAAACCAAGTACATTGTATATTGTTCTTTATTCCCCTTTTCCTACCCTAGCCCCAAATGAATGGCCCCTATATTCTTATAAATTATAATATGATATTCCAAATCATAAAAATAGGTCTTGAAGACATCTTTCATTATTTCTTTTCCCTATTATTCATAATGCTAATTCCAGTTATTAAATCTACATAATAGCAAAGTGTTGTGCTAAATATTATATGTATTACCTCTATATAACTAAATGCAAAAAAAAATAAAAAAGAAGCTAGTTCTAATAACAAATTTAGTAATTATTGATTTATCAGGTTTTATCATGCCCATATTATGCTATCCACATTTTATAGAGGAGGAAAGAGCACTTCGATTAGTTACTTAATTTGCCCTATTAAAGCACACAGCAAGTGAATGCCAGAGCTGAAACTTGAGCCATTTCTTTTCATAGTATTACATTGCATTTTTATATTTAAACTTGAGAATCTATAATAATAAAATCATAATATGCTAATTAGACCGGACATCCTTGCAGTCAACCTTCTGGACAAAGCCAGGGCTGGGAGGTAAGCCCGGGTCCCGGGTGCCAGAGGGAAGCTGGTGCTGGCAGCCAGGGGAAGGACGGCCTACTCTTGCCCGAATTTCATGCATCGGGCCTCTAGTATGTTATAATATTATAACATTTTATTCCTATATAACTCTTGAATTCATTTTCCTTTTCTAATGTACTTTATAGACCCATGAGCAGAGTTCTGACAGTTTACATTTAATTTGCTTCCATACCGGATCTAAGATAGTTTCCCTTCTTCCACCCTCATTCACTCTCCCACTCTGCTTTCCACTGCCAGTGAGAATTCCTCAGGTCAAAATTTTGCATTTAGTTAGTGTAATGATATAAAACATGAAAGTTGATGTTACTTGCAAGTGTTTCCTTATTTTTTATTAAGTATACTCCCATTTTTATTGCAATTAGATGTAAGATATCTCATACTATTTTTAGTGCTGTCAGCAGACCCTAATGATAGGTTGAATTTTGTGTTGGACTTCACTTGAATTCTCTCCTATCATTTTTTTCCTCCTTTTAAATAAATCCCATATACTCCACAAAGCACAGAGTCCTTCACTTACATAGATATAATTTTAAAAAACTTTGCTTCCCATATTCAACTTTCCCAGTATAATCTTGATCTGGATCCTAAAGTGCAGTGATGGCGAACCTTTTGAGATCGGCGTGTCAGCATTTTGAAAAACCCTAACTTAACTCTGGTGCTGTGTCACATATAGATATTTTTTGATATTTGCAACCTTAGTAAAACAAAGACTTATATTTTTGATATTTATTTTATATATTTAAATGCCATTTAACAAAGAAAAATCAACCAAAAAAATGAGTTCATGTGTCACCTCTGATACGCATGTCATAGGCTCACCATCACTGCTATAGTGAGTGCTATATATTTTCCTAAAATTAGCTATAGTTTATTAAGTGTTTAATATGTATCAAAAATCCTGATGAATATACTATGTTATAATATTCACAATAATCCATTGAGTTATGAGCTATCATTAAGGAAAAAAGCAGCTTCCTTATGTTGTATAATCACCAATAGTAAATTTATATCTAAGTTATTTTGCATTATGGTTGACAGCATTGATTATTTTTCTTTCTCCTTTTTGAATAGAAATGACTTTAGAAACCTTAGGATTCCTAGTCTTCACACCTCCTTTGAACTAATGTTTTAAAATCACTACATTGTGGTCATAAGAGGAGAGAGGATTATTCATAAAGGAAATGGAATCCTGTCACATATAAAATCTGGGGGTGCTTGATTTTCTAGATTTATGAAAACACTTTTATAAAGGGAAATATTTATTCTGAGAAATAATATTATAACACAGGGTCTTCAAGAAACCAAATTTATGTTACTCTTAATAGATCACATAATAAAATCTTATCCTACTTGATAATTCATTAGAATGTAAATAACTAATCCATTGCTTCAAATATTTATCAGATTCCCCACTTTTCTATGAGTGGTTGGGAGGGAAAATAAAGAAATAAAGAGAAGATTGAGAATCAGAAAAGCAGAAATGGATGAATTAGGAAAGATCACCAAGAGCAAAGATGCTTCATTAGAGGCTAAAGCTAAAATCATCAACACCCTCATATTCCAAAATAGTATGTGCAGACGTAAAAAACCCTAAAGACTCCATCAAAAAACTATTAGACTCAATAAATGAATTCGGCAATGTAGCAGGATATAAAATTAATGCCAAGAAATCTATGGCATTTCTATATTCCAACAGCTCTCTCAGTTCTATAGCAGCAATTCTGCCAATGACTTAAGGGGGCTTAGGAGCATATTTTCCCTTTTAAAGCTTCTGATGATACCACAATTCAGCCTATACCTGAAGATAGCCTCTTAAGACCCTAACTGTGGAGCTCAGACTCCTGACCCACAGAAATTGTGAGGTAATGTGTGTTGTTTTTAGCTGCTAACCATGTACTAATTGATGTAGCAATAGAAAATTAATACCGTTCATAATGTACTATTAAAATTAGAGGATGATCCCGGCTGGAGTGGCTCAGTGGTTGAGCATTGCTCCAAAAGCCAGGAGGTCACTGTTCGATTTCAGGTCAGGACATATGCCCGGGTTGCAGGCTGGCTCCCCACTTGGGGGCATGCAGGAAGCAGCCAATCAATGATTCCTCAATGTTATTTATAGATGATATATATGTTGTAGTTTTGTATACCTGAAAAGTTCTTTTCTACTCCCTGGAAATATGGAATCTAAAAGTAACAATGCTTTCTATTAAAGATCTTATGATTTTTTCAAACATGGTTTTCTAGAGCTTAATGCTCCAGAAGAGCCTTCTAAAGCTAAGCTGATCCTCTCTCCTTTGTAACCATCTGCCCAAATCAGAAAGCTTACAGGATTCCTTTTTATCCTCATAATACATGACTTTTCACTGAGAAATGTTTTGTTTTCTTTTCCTTTCAATATTTTTCCCCATTTTTCAGTGGGTTTTCTAGTATTAAAAAGTTAACTATAGGCATTTCTATACACCAATAGTGAACTTACAGGAAGAGAGACTAAAAAAGCAATCCCATTTACCATCACACCAAAAAAATTAAAATACCTAGGAATAAACTTAACTAAAGAGGTAAAAGACCTCTACTCAGAAAACTACAGGACGTTGAAAAAAGAGATAGAGAAAGACAAACAGATGGAAGAACATACCATGTTCTTGGACTGGTAGAATCAGCATCATTAAATTGTCCATACTTCCCAAAGCAATCTATAAATTCAACGCACTTCCCATTAAAATACCAATGACATATTTAACAGACCTAGAAGGAACTCTCCAAAAATTCATCTGGAATTAAAAAAGACCCCAAGTAGCTGCAGTGATCCTGAGAAAGAAGAACAAAGTAGGTGGGATCTCAATACCAGATATCAAGCTGTATTACAAAGCCAGTGTTCTCAAAACTGCCTGGTACTGGCACAAGAACAGGCATATAGATCAATGGAATAGAATAGAGAGCCCAGAAATCGACCCGAACCAATATGCTCAATTAATATTTGACAAAGGAGACAAGAACATACAATGGAGTCAAGACAGTCTCTTCAATAAATGGTGTTGGGAAAATTGGATAGATACATGCAAAAAAATGAAACTAGACCACCAACTTACACCATACACAAAAATAAATTCAAAATGGATAAAGGACTTAAATGTAAGATGGGAAACCATAAAAATACTAGAGGAATCCAAAGGCAACAAAATCTCAGACATATGCCGAAGCAATTTATTCACCGGTACATCTCCTAGGGCATTGGAAACTAAAGAGAAAATGAACAAATGGGACTACATCAAAATATAAAGCTTCTGCACAGCAAAAGAAACCATTGACCAAACAACAAGAAAGCCCACTGCATGGGAGAACATATTTGCCAATGTAATCACCAATAAGGGTTTAATGTCCAACATTTATAGGGAACTCATACAACTTAACAAAAGGAAGATAAACAATCCAATCAAAAAATGGGCAAAGGACCTAAATAGACACCTTTCAAAAGAGGACATTCAGAAAGCCAAGAGACATATGAAAACATGCTCAAAGTCACTAATCATCCGAGAGATGCAAATCAAAACAACAATGAGGCACCATCTCACACCTGCCAGAATGGCTATCATCAACAAATCAGCAAACGACAAGTGCTGGAGAGGATGTGGAGAAAAAGGAACCCTCGTGCACTGCTGGTGGGAATGCAGACTGGTGCAGCCACTGTGGGAAACACTATGGAGTTTCCTCAAAAAGTTAAAAATGGAACTCCCATTTGATCCAGTGATCCCACTTCTAGGAATATATCCCAAGAAAACAGCAGCACCGATCGGAAAGGATATATGCACCCCTATGTTCATAGCAGCACAATTCACCATAGCTAAGATCTGGAAACAGCCTAAGTGCCCATCAGCAGATGAATGGATTAGAAAACTGTGGTACATCTACACAATGGAATTTATGCTGCTGTAAAAAAGAAGGAATTCTTACCATTTGCAACAGCATGGATGGAACTGGAGAGCATTATGCTAAGTGAAATAAGCCAGTCAATGAAAGAAAAATACCACATTATCTCACTCATTTATGGATAATTAAGACCATTATAAACTGATGAACATAAATAGATACAGAAGCAGAGCAGCATTGAACAGACTGTCAAACTACAGCGGGAAGGCCAGGGAGGGTTGGCGGGGGACGGAGGGGTAAGAGATCAACGGAAGGACTTGTATGCATGCATATAAGCATAACCAATGGACACAAGACCGTGGGGTGTAGGGGAGGCCTGGGGAAGGTCATGGGGAGGAAATAAAAGGAGACCTATGTAATACTCTTTGTAATATTTTAAGCAATAAAACAAAATTAAAAGAAAAAGTTTGACAGTGAAGAAGGCTGGAGGGAAAAAAAAAAGAGATTCACTTGAAATCTGGTGCTGGGGGCGATCTCTGCAATCAGTCTGGACTGCCAGGGAGATGAAAAAGTGGGTCCTAAAGCAAACTGAGCCTGAAGTATTGCCAGAGGCAAAATGACAAACCTGAAGCTGTCCTAATTTGGGCACAAATGTGAAGGCAGGATTCTTTGGAAAAGATAATAATGATGGAAAAATAGCAGGTAGAGGGAAAAGAGGAAGACCAAATATGTGATGAATTGACTTCATAAAGGAAACCATAAGCATTAGTGTATAGGAGCTGAGCAGGTTTGTTAAGGACAGGACATGGTGGACATCATTCATTCATAGCGTCACCATGAATTGAAGCAACTCAACAATACATTACATAGGGCCTAAGAATTAGATGAAGAAAAACTTAACTTTTGTGGATAATAAATTTTTAAAAATTCACCTCATTTCAGTAATGAGATGGTTGCAGGATCTGTCTTTAAATCAGTCACCACAGCTAAATAAAATGAAATCCCCATGCTGTCTTCTAAGACAGGATTTGGCCAACCATGGCCTGCAAACTAAAGGTCACATCTATATCGGGAAAGGGGCAAAGAAAAGTCATCTCATCTGATTTCTTCTTTGGAGTAATAGAAATAGCATCTTAAAATTGCAAAGATTTATAGTAAATCAGTAAATCTTTGTTAACTGTCAAATTTTCAATGTTTTAAATAGGTTCAAAATTCAATGTGGCATCTAGCTTAGATTGGTGTGCTCCTTGGAGAGCTTATTTCTGGTTCAAAATATAATCAAAGAGAATAAGACCAATGAGATTTAGTTCAAAAATATTGCATGTGACAGAACTGGAAAAGTCACTTAATGTTCAGTAGTGATTAGGCTTTTTTATTTTAAAATGCATCCTCTAAGGCTCTTACTGTTGATGATGAAAGAGTCTTTGACATTAAGTGAAGGCAACCATGAAGCTGGGAAGAAAGAAGGCATCCCAAAGTAATAGTGTTTTAAATTAATGATGAGAACGATTGACCTGGCCAGTCACGTAAGAAAATAAACAATGAAACAAAACACTGTTTTTACATTTGCTGTTATTTCTTGAGTGTGTGATTGTCCAATTTTATGCAAATATTTTTAAAAATTAATTTAAAGAAAATTACCAGGAATTAATTTTAAATTAATTTCTTTAAAATTAATTTAAACTAAATCTCCAGCACCAGATTTCAAGTAAAAAAAAAAATCAGCTATATGAATAAGACTTTCAATGTACTTAGACCAGGTATAGCTTTAGATGTATAATAATAAATTTGTAAGTTTCACAAAGAAAATAAACCTCACTTTATATGTGCAAATTTTAGTAGTTTCTGGCATGAGATACTTATATTTTATAAGAAAACTTTTTGTTTAATCATTATAAATCATTATATGAGATCTCTAATTAAAAATGCATAGAATAATCTGGTTCTAGAGCTAAGACAAGGACAAAACAAACAGCTGTACACTATTGCTTTGCCCATCTCTAAATCTACCACAATGTCTACTCAGCTTTTGCTTTTTTTATTAGCTTTGATAACCCCCAAATTCAAATATACACGTTTACAATACTATACTGAATTTTTAGTTCTTATATACATCGCATTTATGTTAATTCTTTTTGTGATCCACTTAGAGTTAGCTTTGGATAAGTCACTAACTTGAAGACTCATACATAATACTACTTGATACCATGCACAAATATATTTGTTTTGTCATCTCAAACATAAAACAGGCACAGAATGTGGGCTAGAGAGATCCCAGTGTATTTGCTATTTCTGTCTGAAATACATTTGATAAAATAAAAATATTTCTGCCATTTCATCTAGTTATATTATTCAAATATAGGCAATACTCTATTTGATACTAATATGAATTTAATCAAATAAGTATTACATTGAATCACATGAAATTACCTGTAGTAAACTAGTTTTGGTCTAACTAATTGAGTTATACCTAATACTTATGCATTCACTTTGTTTAGCTTTGGTCCATAAACTTATTTTATTAATCCTAATCCATGGATATGTTTTTATTGATTTTAGAGAGGAGGGAAGAGAAATGAGAGAGAGAGAGAATCACTTGTCAGTTGCTTCCTATTTGCACCCCTATCAGGGATCAAACCCACAACTAGGTATGAGCCCTGACAGGGAATAGAACCTTCAACCTTTGGTGTACTGGCTGACACTCTAAACAACTGAGCCACCTGGCCAGGGACATAAACTTATTCTTAAAATATTAAGATGCTGGGGTACAGCCCCAGCGGGTCCAGGGGTTCCCAAAGGCGTAGACGGAGTCGGCGAAGAAGGAATGGCACGGAGGCAGTGTTCAATTGATTCAGCAGCCTAGCCAGGATCTCCAGCCAAGTTCTGGTCTGGATCTCCAGCGAAGTTCTGTTTAGGATCCCCAGCCAGGTTCTGTGTCCATGGTCTCTTGCTAGGTTCTCCAGCCAGGTTCTCCAGGTTCTCCAACCAGGTTCTGTAGCCATGTTCCCTCGCTAGGTTCTCCAGCCAGGTTCAGTCACCAGGTTCTAGTCAGGTTCTCTTGCCAATTTCTGTAGTCAGGTTCAGTCCAGGATCTTTTGCCATGTTCTCTCCAGCAAAGTTCTTCTGTCTGTAGGTTCTGTGTAGGTTCTGTGCCTAGGTTCTGTCTCTCTCTCTGTCTCTTGCTGTCTTGTTACATCTGTATTTATACCAGTTGATTCAATCCTATCAATCTCTATTACAAAGGTTAGGGCGTTTCTTATCTCCATTCCAGGGAGTAAAGATTATGTAGCTTAAGCATGATTGTTCATAGTTAAAGTGATTAATTACCCGCCTGGCACTTAGTTAAGAGGTGTTATTCCCTCCCTAACTTCAGGGGAAAATCCCTACCTGGGGAAACAACCTTTCTCAGAGACCTTGGTTAAAACACATAGTGCCAAGAAGGTGAGCAAACATATTAAGAACAGTATGCCATATATGCCAGGTCCCTTGAAACAGCAAGCATGGACCGGCTCCCGGCATTAAGATTAATTTGAAAATGTAAATGTCCAGAAAGAAGCTACTTGCAATGCCAATGTTTCTATGATTTATGTATAAAACATTCAATTAGTGAATAAGTGTGAAATATGAAAAACAAAGTATAACATATGTTTTCTTCCTACTTTTATCATTACCAGTGTAAATCCAATCAGCTAATATCTAAAGTGTTTACTAAAACTAAGACAATGTTATTTCATGAATATTAAGAATCAGACATATTGTTTTGTACATTAAAAGGTTGAGATATAAATAGGACAAGACAGATTTCTAGAACAACTAGCCAGAAATTGTGGCATGATACATTCGCAGGCCAATTTATTTGACATAGACATTAAAAAATTAAGAAATACAGGAATTGGAATAAGAGGTGAAATTTAGTGGTCGAAACTTCAAAGTATAAAGTAAAATTTGAAGTGGATTATTTTTAAATAATAATTCCTAAATACATAAGAAAGAGGCTTTAAGTTCTAAAATGAGACCTAGGTAAATAAAGTGACATGTGTATTTCAAGAAGCTCACATTTGAGATATGGTTACAGCTCTGCCTGCCATATATTCCATACAAAGCTATGTGCATTCTTTCGGGATTACAGGTTGTTTAATTTGGCACTATATAAAAATATTTTTCTCACTTTAAGAGTATTTTAGGCTCACTATAACATATCTAGAAATACAGAAAATAAATTAGCCCATCAGAAGCTGGACCATGTTTAACACTTCTATTTTACATATGAAATAGTGGTCTCTCCTTTCTGTTCTATTTTCCTCTAAGACTCATTAAGAAATTCTAATTGCTATCTACTCATATTTTACATGCAATATAAGAAGACATATTTTGATTACAAGTAGGGAAAAACAAACTTTGTTTCTGGCCAGGATGGTTTATTTTAAACTAACTTATTTTCACTATCCAAAGAGTCATTTAGCATGAATTTTTAGAAATTCTAATTTTAGTGGATAAAAATAAAAACAGTACTCTTTGGAAGTTCCTTTTTGTTCATTTATTCTTGAAATTCAGCATTAATTTATTTAACTTGAGTGTGTGGTTTGCTGTTTGTTTTAGTCCTAATTTATTCCCTAGAAACTACTAACATGGACTTTGAAAATACCTTCAAGAGAAGATTTTAAAAAGTGAAAAACTCACTCAGAGGGAAGACTCAGAACTCGGACTATACAGCTACATGATCATCAAGCATCAGAGAAAATAAAGGAAAAACAAGGGATCAAGGAAAACTGGCAGTGCAGGATATATAAAATGACATGAAAAAGGCACATTTTTGTTTCTCTTAGCAGCGTCTTTAATATTTTTAATTACATTTGACATAGAATGTCATATTAGCTTTATGTGTACTTTTTTTTCAAATCCAAGCCCTCTCTCAACACAGTTATTCAACATAGTTGGACTTCAACATAGAAGTCCTAGTCCATAGCAATCAGGCAAGACAAAGAAATAAAAAGCATCCAAATCAGAAATGAAAAAGTAAAGTCATCATTATTTGCAGATGAGATTATGTTATATATTGAAAATCCCAGACCCAACTAAAAAACTCTTTTATCTAATGAATTCAGTTATGTTGCAGGACATAAAATCAGTAAGCACGAATCAGTTGAATTTCTGTACACTAACCATGAAATATCTGAAAAATAAAGAAAATTATTCCTTTCCAAAAGCATCATAAACAATAAAATACCTAGGAGTAAATTTAGCAAGGATGTGAAAAATCTGTACACTGAAAACTATACAACTTTGTTGAAAGAAATAGAAGGAGACACAAACAAATGGAAGGACATCCCCTGCCCATGACTGGACAAATTAACATTGTTAAAACATCCATGTTGCCCAAAGCCATCTTCATATTTAATCCAATCTCCATCAAAATTTCAATGGAATCTTCCAAAGAAATAGAAAAACAATCCTGAAGTTTGCATAGAACCACAAAAGACCCCAAATAGTCAAAGCAATCATGAAAGAGAACAAAATCAGAGGCATCACACTGGCTAATTGCAAAATAAATTACAAAGATATCATAATTAACATTGTATGGTACTGGTGTAAGGATAGATATGCTATCCATGGCCAATGTGGTTCAGTTAGTTGGAACATCATCCCATAAACCGAAAGGTCGCAGGTTTGATTTCTTATCAGGGCACATAACCAGGTTGCCGGTTTCATGCTCAGTCAGGTTCATATGGGAGACAAAAAATAGACGTTCCTCTCATCTCTCTCTCTCTCTCTCTCTCTCTCTCTCTCTCTCTCTCTCTCTCTCTCTCTCTTTCTCTCCCCCTCTCTCCCTTCCCATTCCTCTCTCTCTGGAATCAATAAAATTCAAGACTAAGAGAATGGTCACAGACCAGAGGACATTACGGAGGTATAATATCTAAATGAAATATAGTAACCTGCATGAAATCCTACAATACTAACAAAAAAATGATGAAATCTGAATAAAGTCTAGAGTTTAGTTTTTGAAAATCATTGAATCTATGTGATAATTATAAAGGTGTTTATTGTACTTTTTAAAAACTTTTTAAAGCTGTTTACATAAAAGCTCATATAGATAAAATTATATATTCTCATTGACTACCATAATAAAATTATTACTACTACTGTGGAGATAAAAATTTGTCTCTAAGGAATTATTACTGTATACCATAAGACTCAGTAAACTTATTATAGTATATATAACTTAGTGGGATTAAAAACCTATATATTTATGAGAAAACAAATATGCATTTTATGAATATCAACATTAAGGGAATATGGCACTGAGGTTTGAAAATAATTAATGTTCAAGATCTTCCTATTTTAATGCCCTCAGCTAGTCACACTGTCCTCTAAACCTTCCCAAGAACGAATAAGGACACATTCTAGGGTAGAGAAGTATTCTAAAAACCCTACTCTCTAGTTCAGACTTAGTTGCTCATGTATTTTAAGTTTCATCAGTACTATTGATCTATTGGAAATTATTCTGTAGATCACAATTTCCTCAATTGTGTGAGACAGAATAGTGATCTAAAAATATTAATAGTTATACAGACAGAAAGGATTCTTATGCAAAAATATACATGAAAACTTAAATTTTTTCCTTTGAAATATTCTCATACACATAAGCATTTTTAAGACTCAGGGATATCTGCCCATGAATAAATCTACAGTATTTAGATTTGATTTAGTTGTTATTTTCAAGTTATATTTGAAAGGGCAACAATTTTATTAGGCACAGAACACAGTTATATAATGTTCTGTATAATACAGTATTGAAGTACTACTATGGACAGAATTTTGGGGTTCTTTTTACTTAAGTACCAAATATATCTTGAATTCATTCAGCACAATAAATTTTATAGAAAGAGTTGATATTTTATATTTTTTAGAGATTCTCAAAATAGAGTTGCATGTTGACTGTAGGGATAGAAACTAGATATTGTGTAAGGTAGCCCACTGTTTTGAGATATCTTCTTTATTCTTGAAAAGTGGCATAAATTAATCTTTAAATAAGGAAGTTTATTTTTTAAATGAAATGTGGTAGTTCTTGTTTATATCATGAATTTTCACAGTATATCAGATTTTAGGAGCAAGGACTTATTATTACAGCTTATTTTTTCTTGAATAGGTGACATATGCATATTTGTGGGTGACCTATATTTTGGATTTAAGCTAATGCTAGCATTTTTCATTGTAATGGCAGGAAATATGGTAAACAGACTGAAAGTAGACATCCCCACTAGGGGCATAGTAGAGTTGTAAACCTAGATTAGGAGTCCTCAGTAAAGGAATTTGCTGGTAGACAAAGCACAGGATCCAAAGGGCTAATATAATACAGATTTTGTTTTAATAGTTCACAGCAGAATTTCCAGAAATTATGCTGAGAGACCCAAAAAAGGTAAATAAAGTATATTGTACTCATGAACATTTGCAGTTAGGTAGGGGGATGCTATTCTGAGGAATGAGTTTTATCAGAAAAAAGATATTATATCTTTTAAAAATATTTATTTTTTTAAAGTATTAGATGTGTCCCCTTTCCCCCCTCATTGACTCCTTCTAGCCTGCCCCTGCCCCAGGCCTTCATCACCCTATTGTCTTCTTAAATTGTCCATTGTCCAATAAGAACTTGTGAATAAGGAATAGTTAGCATTTCAGTTATCACAATATGACAAGGAAAAATTCTAGCAGCAAGAACTGACAGTACCAGATCTGCCTAATTAGCTGTGGCTTGGATTACTGGGAGGGCAGACTTAGTTTCTAAAATACCCATAATATTATATTTTTATAATACATTGTAGTTTTCCATTTTAATGGAGCTGGGGTCAGGAGACAAGTTCTCAGTTCATTTCAGCTGTGGAGCCTGGTAGCCTGTGTAATTTGAAGTCTAGGTGATGGGTGACTGTCTATGGACAGGCTCTTATAATGAAGCTGGAAAGGTAACAGATGACACAGTGTTGAAATTTTGATAAGTCATTTTCTTAGGGGTTGTAATTAAACAAAGTGAAAAGAGGTCAATTCATGTTAAAATGTCTTATCGAATTATAATTTCTTTTGAATAACTAAGAGGCTTAGGTTTGGGGATGTGCTTAATGATTTTTGATGTTGCCTTTTTTTGTATGGTAGATTAGGAGAACTTTCAGGCACTTTCATTCTTCTTAAATTATGAAGCATGAATGATAGAATTCATTATGAGATGTCAAAACCTGAAGCATGGTTAAGTTTGCACTTACAATGTAATAAAGTAGTCCCATAGCCAGCTGTGCATTACTTGTCCCATTATGTAATATTCACATTGGAAATTATTAAACATTTCAAATAAAAACATTAAAGCAATGCATTACTTAGACTTATGGTACTTATGCAATTACTCTGTGATTTAATAAAAGAAAAGTAACAAATGCAATGTAGATTTTTGTGTACATGTACACCGATCTTAGATTTGGTTTTGGTTTGGGTTAAAATATAGTTTTTATACTTCATTCATTTAATTATTGAGAATATGTTCATATCAAATAAAGTAGAAAAATAGAGCAACATTATATTTGGCAAGTGTTTCTTATTCTAATATAGGATAAGTAATAGAGATAGATCAGAAATTGAGGCTACTGATACAACTAGTATTGGGGCACCAGGGTAACAATAGGAGGGGCTGAGGCGGTAGTCTGCATGGTAGTTCCTGCATTCATTGGCCAAGCATGTGTTTGCTTATTGTATGCTTGGTCTTCATAAACCTTATTAAAAGTGATTCCTGTTGGAGAAACTAAGATGGCGGCATAGATAAACACCGGGAAATAGTCGCCCCACACAACAATTGAAAATTAGCCCAAAGGACGGAGCAAACATCGTCCAAAACAACAGGAAGGCTGGCTGAGTGTAATTTCTACAACTAGAAGAAAAGAAAAGCACGCTGAGAGCCAGAGGAGCTGCGGAGGCTGAGTGCAGAGGTACGCGGCGGCTCGAGCGCACGGAAAGGGGGTGGCACCTGAGGACGCGGCTGTCTTTTTGAATCACAAGCTCCCGACTGCTCTGATCTCCGGTTCTGGGAAGTCTCTGGGGACCCAGGACTCATACGGGCAGAGGCTGCTCTCTCAGGCGGCAGCGGGCGAACTTGGGGGCAGATTTCCCTCGGAGGTGCTTGCAGCCATTGCCGGGACACTGAGACGCGCGACTCCGGGCGCGGAGAATCAGCCATAGCTTCTTTCTCCGGCCTTTTGCCTCCCTGAGACCCCGCCCCACCCGGGCTGCGGCAGAGGCTTTTGCATGTGAATGCCCCAGAACTTTGCAACCTGATAATTACCTAACTGCAGCCTGGCCAGCCAGACCCGGAACTTCCAAGAGAAGGCCCAAGGCCCCCCAGCGGCTTGCATTGCTTCACAGCTGAGCCTCTTTGTAGTTCCTGCTGTGTGGCCTCAGGCAGGGGCTGAATTAGCACCTCCTTAGATCCAGGAGCCACTGTACCCAGTGGTCAGAGGGGGTCCATTCTCCCACTTCAGACACAGCTGCTTCCCACAGCCAATTGGCCTGGAGGTCAATTCCTCCCAGTGATCCTACAACAAGCGAGGCACCAAGAGTGCACCAAGAGTGTCCACCCCAGGTAACTGGGGAGGCTGAGCCACTGGGCCCTACAGGACACCTGGCGCGCAGGCCACTCTATCAACACAGGGAAGCAGCCAAAATGCGGAGACAAAGAAACAGGTCACAATTGGCAGAAACGGAGGAGGCCAGATGACTGGATATAGAGTTCAAGGCCACGTTTATAAGGTTTGTCAAGAATTTTATGGAAACCGCCGATAAATTTAATGAATCCCTCAAGGAGTATGGTGAGACCATGGAGGTCATGAAAAAGGACCAATTAGAAATTATGCATACACTGACTGAAATAAAGAATACTTTACAGAGCTCCAACAGCAGACAAGAGGATCCCAAGAATCAAGTCAAAGATTTGAAATGCAAAGAAACAAAAAATACCCAACCGAAAAAGAAAAAAGAAAAGAGATTCAAAAAATATGAAGATAGTGTAAGGAACCTCTGGGACAACTTCAAGCGTACCAACATCAGAATTATAGGGGTACCAGAAGGAGAGAGAGGGCAAGATATTGAAAACCTTTTTGAAGAAATAATGACAGAAAACTTCCCCCACCTGGTGAAAGAAATGGACTTACAAGTCCAGGAAGCGCAGAGAACCCCAAACAAAAGGAATCCAAAGAGGACCACACCAAGACACATCATAATTAAAATGCCAAGAGCAAAAGATAAAGAGAGAATCTTAAAAGCAGCAAGAGAAAGACAGTCAGTTACCTACAAGGGAGTACCCATCCGACTGTCAGCTGATTTCTCAACAGAAACCATGCAGGCCAGAAGAGAGTGGCAAGAAATATTCAAAGAGATGAATAGCAAGAACCTGCAACCAAGATTACTTTATCCAGCAAAGCTATCATTCAGAATGGAAGGTCAGATAAAGAGCTTCACGGATAAGAAAAAGCTAAAGGAGTTCATCACCACCAAACCAGCATTATATGAAATGCTGAAAGGTATTCTTTAAGAAGAGGAAGAAGAAAAAGGAACTCTTACCATTTGCCACAGCATCGATGGAACTGGAGAGCGGATAAATACCACAAGATCTCACTTATTTGTGGAATATAATGAACAACATAAACTGATGAACAAGGACTGATCCAGAGACGGAGAGGCATTGATTGGACTGTCGGGCCTTGGAGGGAAGGTAGGGGAGGGTGGGGGCAAGGGGGAAAGATCAACCAAAGGACTTATATGCAAGCATATAGGCCTAACCAATGGACACGGACAACGGGGGGGTGAGGGGGTGAGCGGGGAGAGGGGGGGGTAGAGGGTACACATATGTAATATCTTAATCAATAAAAAATATAAAAAAAAAAAAGATTCCTGTTAACATAACTGATTTTGTGCAGTGGTTAGAGCATTGGCAGGAGGCAACCAATTGATACTGAGGCCATGCAGGGCTCAGAGATATTGAAATTCAGCTTAGTCAGTGAGAGAAAACACTCCACTGAGACATTCAGCTGAGTCTTTAGAAAACCATAATTTAGGACTAAGGGATTTTAATTATCTGCCAGGAAAAAAAAAAGAAAATCATTACCCTTTTAAGAAAGATAGCAAAACACAAAATCCTGCATTCTATCATTGACAACGCTTGTCATAATATCTAAAATTAGTGGGCATACAAATAAGCAAAAATCTCAAAATAATTCAGAGTTCAACTAGCAGATGAAGATTTTTGGAGCAGCTATGAATTCTCTCTCTTCCCCAACCACACTCCCTCTCTCTTGATCTCTATTTTTTATCTCTTCATTTGTAAATATTTAAAGGCAAAGATAACCATAATCAACAAACCCATTAGGATTATCAACAGAGAGAAGGAAAATTAAAAAATAAACAAATGAAAATTCTATATCTAAAATGTAAAGTATCTGAAGTAAAAAATAAATAAATAAATAACCCACTGAATTTCCTCCATAGGTAATTTTGGAGATATCAGAAAGGTTCAGTCAGTTTTTAAAGTTACATGAACATAAAGTATTTAATCTGAAGAAGATAAAAATATTTAAAATTATTGAATTAAGTTTTGGTGATGTATGGGGCAATATTAAATAGTCTAGCATACATGAAACTAGAAACTCGGGTGAAGGAATACAATGGAATATGAAATATTTGAAAAGAGTAATTTCTAAAATTTCCCAATTTTGAAAAAGACATCAACTACAGGAACTATGGTTACCTCACACAAGATAAATGCAAAGAAAATCAGGCTATAGAAATCAGAGTTACTCTGATGAAAACAAACAAGCAAAAAGGTAGTTACATTACAATTTTTCTTTTCCTTCCACCAACTAGGTAGCTCTGTGTTCAGTCCTTTTTCTTTCTAGGCCATTCTAAATGCTGCCACTTTAAAACTTTCCAGAATAATAAAGTTTTTAACAATTGTGAAACACTGCTACTAGGTGGAATGTTGTAAGAAGTAAACCTGTCAAATGATCCTATATAATAAAACCTTAATATGCAAATTGACTGAATGGTGGAATAACTGGTCACTATGATGCACACTGACCACTAGGGGGCAGACGCTCAACGCAGGAACTGACCCCTGGTGGTCAAGTGCACTCCCACAGGGGGAGCACCACTCAACTAGAAGCCGGGCTCAGGACTGGCAAGCACGATGATGGTGGGAGCCTCTCTGGCCTCTGCTGTAGGCGGGTGGTAAGGATCGAGGGGACCTTGACTGCAAGAGCCCTGGACTGGGAGAGGGATATCTGACTGCCAGCTTAGGCTCTGGATGGATTGGGCCTAAGCTGGCAGGCAGACATCCCCAAGGGGTCCCTGACTGTGAGCGGGTACAGGCCAGGCTCAGGGTCCCCCCCCACCAAGTGCACGAATTTCATGAACTGGGCCTCTAGTGTAATAATAAAAAGGAGAAGATATAATAATGTGGAAAATAATGCCATTTTAAAATGGAAATCACCCATAGGAATTAAAACATATTTAATAGAAGGAACAATTGGAGACAAAGATTTTCAAGGTGGAGAGGACAAATGCTGGAAGTATTTCCTGAGAATGAAAAACCAATATCACTGGTAGTAGATATAGTAGTAATGGGTTAGCCTTGGAAAGGAAAAAAAGTGTGATTCTTCATCTGACAATGTCAGGGCATAGGCAATAATAGGTACTATATCAGAAGCAGTTTTATATGTAGGGTTGGGAAATTGGACAATTGATGCTCGACAGTCTCTATTTAATCTGGATTATATAAAATAAGGTCATCACTTGAGATGATAAGGGCAAAGATAGAATTCAGACTTGAAAGGAGTGCTAACACTTTGAATAACTCTTACAGAATTGAAAAATTTACCTGGCTGTGGGTAAGTATAAAAATTCTGAGTTGGCTTGAGTACCTTGGCTTAAAATAAAATATCTTAAATGTGTAATACTGTGCAGCCAAAAAAAAAAATTGTATTTTTCTTTCTGGCACCACTCAGTAGGCTGAGAAAGTGGGACCTCAATTTATTTTTCATGTGTAGGAAGTGCACACCATAGGTGAGAAAATTATGTTCATTTTCTAACCAGCAATCTTACAGCAGACGTTCACACCTTTTACTAATGAGTAGACTTTTTATACATAATCATCTGGAGTCATGGAGCCGATGAAGTCACTTCATGGAATGCACATGAGATATGCAGTGTCACCGTTTCAGTGCCTGGCAGACAGTTATGGAAACACAAAGCCAGGAAATTCATGTTGATAGTAGCACTTGGGAATTAAGTGCTGAAATTCTTACTGCTTCATAATTGGATCTTGGCACCTCTTAATTTCCTCTGGATAGAATATAGCACTCCTAGCAAGTGGCATACTACAGTGTTACTTGGAGCTTTGGTAAGTGGCAAATTGCTACTGGGATTTTTTTGAATATATACTTATTTATTTCAGAGAGGAAGGGGGAGGTAGAGGAAGAAACATCAATGATGAGAGAGAATCATTGATCGGCTGTCTCCTGCATGCCCCGCACTGGGAATCAAGCCCACAACCCAGGCATTTGCCCTGACCTCGGAATCAAACTGTGACCCGAACCATGACCTTCTGGTTCATAGGTAGATGCTCAACCATTGAGCCATGACAGGCATGGCACTGCTGGCATTTTTTAGTACAGAAAAATCACAATTCAAAATTGAACAAAACAAATGGAATTAACATGAAATGTTGCAAAAAGAAGGGATGTCACCCTAAGTAGGAAACAAATTAGATTTTATGAAATACTTACATTTAAGGCTATGTAATAATGGATTTCATGTGGCTGCTTTTTTGTTGTTTCTGCTGTTGTTTCAAATAAAAAGTGGTAAATGATAATTTTGATTCTTCAAAATATTTATAAAAAGACCAGAATTATATGCAAGTTATATATCTTATAAATATCTTACAGAAGGTGAAGATGTTAAATAAAAGATCAAACTGCTTACAGCAATTTCTTTGTAGTCAAGGTAAAAAAGATTTAATGCTCAAGAACAGAAAGAAGCAAGCCTTTTCCAATTTCTTTATAAAGCCTGAAGACTAATTGTTAAACACAAGAGAGAAGCTCTAAACCTTAGTCCTAGATGGATGTAAGATTGGCTAAGGAATAGGATCAAGAAGTCAAAGTATTCATTTGGATACGGTGGTAAGGAATTTAGTTCACTTTAAGAGGTATAATTATCTAATATTATTTGTAAAATTGTCAAAAAATCCTGCCTAATGATTTGTGTCATTAATATACTTAACATGATGAAATTGTTGAGTTTTAAATGAAGGTGCCTTGTAGAGATAGAATATTTACAGTTCATTTCATAGCAGTTTGTTTTCCTTTTTAAGTGTTTATTGAGATAAAAGCCTAAGTGACCGTTATGACCGGACAACCGGCCGGTAGATATGATGCACACTGACCACCAGGGGACAGATGCTCAACGCAGGAGCTGCCCCCTGGTGGTCAGTGCAGTCCCACAGCCAACCTCGGTCCTTCCCCCGGGCCGGCCAACCTCCCACAGTCTGTCCCCCGGCCTTCCAGCCCCAATCAGGAATGGGTGAGATGTCCCCGATCGGATCCGATTGCCAGCCAGGCTGAGGGACCCAACCCATGCACAAATTTGTGCACTGGGCCTTTAGTGGTTTTATATTTTGAAATGGATTTGCTTCCCAGAATCTATAAATAAACCTTCCAACCAATGCTTTTTGTTTTATTGCCCCACCAAATTAAATTTTCTAAACAATAGCCAGATCTTATTTGTAATAAAACAAATGTGTACATTTTTAAAAATCATAAAACTCATCTGCTTGAAATCATCTTCTAGCTCTCCCACTCACTTAGACAAAAACCCAACTCCTCACCATGGACTACAAGGTTCTGTGTGATGCAGCTCCTGTTAAATCCTTCACATTATCCTTCATTACAATCCAGCCATGTGGACCTAAAACACAGCATGTACATTCTGTACACTCTTATATCAGGGCATTCTCCATTGCTCTTCCCTTTGCCTATAATTTTTTCATTCTATGTTTTTACATGGCAGGCTTTCCCCCATCATTTAGTTTTTAGCTAAATACATCATTTGTTCTTACATGTCCACCATGAAATCATTTCCAAAGTAAAATGTATCCCTTTCCACAGAATCACTCTAACTAAATGCTCTTTTTATTTTTCAGTCACAATATAGTTACCTAAAATTATCAGGGTTTTTTTCGTTGTTAATTGTTTAATCTTTCTTTTAATATAATATAATCTCCTTCAAAAGATGAACCTTGTTTCCCTTGTTCTCACTATAACCACAATACAGGTAACCTTGTCAACAAGATCCCATTAAACACCTTGAGATCCCTCTTTCTTGTAAGACTATTGTTAGATTCTTTCCCCTTTGATAATATAGATTAAAAAACAACAACACTAATCTTCACTCTTAGATATTTCTCTATGTAGTCTCAATATATTTCACTTGTAGTAAATGCCAAGAAGGAGAAAAGCATCATCATTATGGTGAGACTAGCAAGTGACAAGCTATAAATTAAATTACTTTTTTTTTTGTAAAAAAACAACAACCCTAAAAAGAAAACATTAATATTTCTGTTTTAACAGTGAGGTATAAGAGGCTGAGAGAAATTAAGTCTAAGTTCAGAAACTGCCTCAATCTCTATTTCAAAAATTGTGGTATTTTCATTATACTACTCTTGTTCTTTTGCTAAAGGCTATATCATGTTAAATTTTAATATTCTGTAGCATATATAGCAAAGCAGAGATTGTATTGCTTATTGTAAACTATTCAGATACAAATTCATGATAGCAGAAAGTGGTCTGATTCATCAAATAAAAAATATCAGCATATAAAATATTTTGTGTTTATCTTTATTAGATACTAGAGGCCCAGTGCACAAATTCAAGCACAGGTGGGGTCCCAAGGGTGTGGGAGGTGGCCTGGACATGATCAGCCTGGGCCGGTGGTGGGACGCCCTTGCCAGCCCAGGATACGAATCCGTCCTGCTGTCAGTTGTCAGGAGCCATCTGGCAGCCACTTTTATATCCTTTCTTCCTTGTGGAGCATCTAGGGAGGGGAAGTGGCTGTGGTGCCTGAGGCTGACTTCCAGAAAGCTGGTGGGGCTTGTGCGTCAGTGCCTGGCCCATTCTCCGGAGATTGGACCTGCAGGACTACTGAGGGATTGAGTGGCTGCTGCTGGGCTGGGGGGCCGCTGGGATGGGTCTCAGCTGAGCAGTGCTCCCGCTGTGGGAGCACACTGACCACTAGGGGACAGCTCCTGCATTGAGAACCTGTCCCCTGGTGGTCAGTGTGCATATATATATATATATATATATATATATATATATATATATATATATATATTACACAAACTGCTTAGTCACAAGGCGACTACAAGATGGTGTTCTATGTACTGTGAGAAAGAGGTATTATGAATATTATGTTTGCAGAACTCAGAGAGGACAAATATACACTTTGACTAAAATTTTAATTAATTTTATTTTTCTTGATTGATTTATAGAAAGTAAATCACAAGTTAAAAATTTATTTACAATTTCAATGTATTTGAAATGTGATGTAATGGATTTTATTCACTCAATCCTCATTAAGCATTTTCTTCAAATAAAACATATTTACAAAACAGGTTTTTCTCATTTTTTGAAGCTCTAAATATGAGTTAGTTTATAACACTAATAATGACTGGAGGCCAGTTATTTCTTTAACACCTGTTGTTAGCATCTTCCCTCCCCACTCTTTATGGGATTCTTAGAACAATGAGAACAAAATCTGAGACTCCTGATCCAGATGATTATTTCTGGGATTCCCCTCAGGGTAAGATAACACAATAAAATGCATTGTGATATAACAGCCTCATCTAGTTTGTTATTGTTAAAAATCTGTTTTTAACATAGAAGTTAAAGATAAAGTGTATATACGGCATTTCAGTGCTTCATCTCTGGGCAAAAGGGACTATCCAAATTATTGATAAAGGATATATGAACTCTGATTTTTTGTGGCTCACTGGTTTGACAATACAATTCAAGATCTGATTTTAGGAGTAGTTTTAAAGAGATTAATTCCATTCTTAAAGGGCCACCCTCAACCACACTCTCAGAGTCCTATAGGAAGCCCCAGTATCCCTCTGTTTACTTTCTGAGAGACCAGGATAACTATTTGAGTTTACCTGCATGCAGGTATAGTAATCCCAGATTACTTGATATGGAAAGTGGAAAGGAGAGGCACTAGAGATGGGGCACTGAGCCCATGATCAAAGGTATTGGAATGCTAGTTTTCCTGATGTTCTTTACTATTCATGATGTTGGGTTTAGCCATATGTGAGACAGTGATGGGAGAAAAAGACCTGGATCTGAGCTAGGGAGCACAGGCTAAGGAAGGCTGTTTTAGAAATAAGCTTTGTATTTCTACTACAAAGGTTACCAAGAAAAAATTGATAGATTATATTTAGGAGCATACTTATTTAAATACTAGAGGCCTGGTGCATAGGTGCACAAAAATTTGTGCACTCGGGGGAGGGTCCTACAGCCTGGCCTGTGCCCTCTCACAGTCTGGGACCCCTTGGGGGATGACCACTTGCTGGTTTAGGCCTGCTCCCTGGGGAATTGGGCCTAAGCTGGTAGTCACACATTCCTCTCGAAGCCCGGGAGCCCTCAGGGGATGTCCACTTGCCAGCTGGGAGCAGGACTAAGTTGCAGTCGGACATCCTTAGCGCTGCTGAGGAGGCGGGAGAGGCTCCCACCACCACAGCTGTAATGGCACCCATCAGCCTGGCTTGTGGCTGAACAGAGCTCCCCCTGTGGGAGCACACTGACCACCAGGGGGAAGCTCCTGCATTGAGCATCTGCCCCCTTGTGGTCAGTGTGTCATAGTGACCAGTCATTCTCAGTCATTCTGCTGTTAGGGTCAATTTTCATATTACCCTTTTATTATATAAGAGTGCCTGGCCAGCCTGGGTGAGGGGCTGATGGCTGTTTTCAGGCGAGCCACACCCCCTTCAGGGTGGAGGTCCCCCCTGGGGTGCCTGGCCACCCTGGGTGAGGGGCTGATGGCTGTTTGCAGGTTGGCCATGGCCCCCAGCCACCCAAGCTCTCAGTGGAGGCTGGCTGGAAGCAGGTATCTGGGGTTTATTTATCTTCTATAATTGAAACTTTGTTGTCATGAGCGGAGGCCACAGCCAGCTCAGGGCAGGCGGGAAGCTTGGCTTCCTCCATCGCCCAGGCAACCAAGCCTCCTGCTTGCTCCAGCTCTGTGGCTGCTGGCCACCATCTTGGTTGGGTTAATTTGCATATAGTCACTCTGATTGGCTGGTGGGCATGGCTTGGGATGTAGCAAAGGTATGGTCAATTAGAATCTTTGTCTTTTATTAGTGTAGATTAAAGAAAGAAGATCTTTAAAAACATGTGAACATCAACAATAATGTAAAAGAAAAAAATATCCTGTTATATAATCTAATTTAATAAAGTAAATTTATTTTTAATAAACTATATCCTTCAGTAATGAAGGTATTATTATTATAAGGATGAAACAGCTGTAGATCTCATATTTGCAGATTTTTTAAATGCACCTCCTTTATTAGCTATTTATTTAGTTGCTTTATTAAGAGCAAATAATCGTGCCTTAGACAGGAAAAGGATTTTTTTTCTCAAGCACACCAATGTCTAGGCCAGTGGTTCTCACCCTTTGGGTCGCGACCCCTTTGGGGGTCAAACGACCCTTTCACAGGGGTCACCTAAGAGCATCGGAAAACACATATATAATTGCATATTGTTTTTGTGACTAATCACTATGCTTTAATTATGTTCAATTTGTAACAATGAAAATACATCCTGCATATCATATATTTACATTACGATTCATAACAGTAGAAAATTACAGTTATGAAGTGCAACGAAAATAATTTTGTGGTTGGGGGTCACCACAACATGAGGAACTGTATTAAAGGGTCGCGACATTAGGAAGGTTGAGAACCACTGGTCTAGGCTGATAGGGAGGCCACCTCAAATACTGGAGGTCATACAGGTACAGGCTTCTTCTGCCTTCTTATTTCATCATCCCTATCTGCAAGGTGGATGCTGGCCAAATAACACCCTTTCTCCATACCAGCTCTTCGGATGGAGGAAAAAGTAAAAAGGAGAACATGTTTTCCTGAATGATATGATTAAGAAATTGCACAAATAATTTTCAGTCACATCACACTGAACAGGACGGAATTCCAATATGAAGTACTGAAGGGTGAATGGATATTGAGAGAAAACTATGAGGCTCTGTTGTTACTTCTTTAACATTGAAAAAAGAGTCTGCAAAATTATTTGCTATTATTTGCTTTATTCACCCTTATTAAACAACGGGGTAAAAATACAAAAAAGCATTCCACTATTTTAAGGGGTATGGTTTAAAAATTACTGAAAAATATCTTCTCTAAAAATATTGTATATGTGATGTTCAAAAAGACTGGTGGTTTTATTCCTTTAGAATTGGTAAATATTATTTGATACTCCCATGCTGCTATTAAGTTCAAACTTACTTATAATTTGATTTTACAAATAATAACTTTAAATTCCAAAAAGTAGATAGTCTTGTCAAAAAGCACATAAGACTTAAGGACAGAGTGATAACTAGGATATGTACATATAATCTCTAGTTTTAGATCATTTTAGACCACCACACTCCCAACTCTCTTTGCAGCAAGTTATATCTTTTGATTTATGGGAATTTTGTCTTTTAGAGGATGTTTTTATAAAGCTTACATAGATATAAGGAAAAGCTAATAATATATTCATATTATTAGTTTTAATATACTCTATATACTCATCCACATTCTGCTCTCTGAATCCTGTTGTAGTAGGAAGTATTCATCCTCAGCTCAAAAGTTCATCTGCTGATTCTAGTGTTTTACATTTTCTATACTCTTTCAAAAATATCTATATCCCATCAACTTTTAAAAACATATTCTTCAAACCTTTGAAACAAAATTTAGTAACATAAAAAAATAGAAACTATCACCAATCATATGACAGCAAATTCTTTTAAGATAATAATGACAGGGTATACTTTACTTTTTTTCATGGAAAGATGAACAAATGTCACTTCTCATAACAGGAAAGCATCTAAGGCAGTAAAACTATAACATTAAAGGGAAGGAAAACAATACAATGACCACAATTGTATTACTAGAAAGAAAATGATGTGGTGTGATTATACGCTGCTCAAACCTGGAAAATCATTTATTGTTAATCAATTATTATGCTACTAATCTGTACTTGTTAGTAGAAATATAATTTCCTTGTGTGAGAAATATTTTTCATCCCCTCTATTTAATTAATATGTTTCAAGCAAAAACTTTCTTTATGCAACATATATCTTAAAAAACTGGTATGGAGTTGCTTCCTTATAGTTACAGCTTTAGACACACGTGCATATAGGGGTGGGCAAAAGTAGGTTTGTAGTTGTGAGTACATGAAACAGTTTATTCTTGTATTATTATTTATTAAATTATTGTATTAATTCTATTACAACTATAAACCAACTTTTGCCCATCCCTGGATGTGCCATATACATGGTATGTGCTATAATGGAAAAAAAAATCTCTTACTTTACTGAAGTTTCTAAAGTATATTCCTAAAATCATTTGAAAAATGGATAGAAAGGGAAACAGTGAGTCATTGATTGATAAATCAGTTGATTGATTGATGATGCTCTAAGTTCATGTTCTCCAAACCAAACATCAAGTATCCTTCTTTCAATATTTCCAGATTTTTCTATATTACAGTTGTCTTCCATATTCTCCAGAATCTAATTTCTCTACATATGTCACCCTCCTAATATTGCTACATTTTTTATTAGTTCCAGCAGGTAGCTATGCCTCTAAATTCACTATCATAAAATGTTATAAAAATAGAGAGATTTATCTATATACTCATCCACATTTTACTCTCTGAATCCTGTGGTAGTAGATAGTATTTATCCTCTGCTCAAAAGTTAATCTGTTTACTCTAGTGTTTCTTTTGCATTTTCTAAACTTTCTCAAATATCTGTATCCCATCAACTTTTAAAAACATATTCTTCAAACCTTCAAAACAAAATTTAGTAATATAAAAAAAATAAAAACTATCACTAATCATATGACAGAAATTCTTTCACACACCCTCCAGGACAGCCTCATTAAAGATGTATCTCCTCTACTTCTTCAACTCCCTTTTGCTTCACCAAACATATTTTTCCCCTCTGCGTAAAACAGCACTACTTCTTCAAAGATCTCTAGCTTATACATTATTTTTTTAACGCATTACCACTTACACATTTTTCTATTTGATTATCTTCTGCCTTTTCATCCACAAACAAATATAAGTACCCTAACAGAGGAACTTCATATCCTTCGTTCTCTGCATTCTCACCTCTTAGTTTCTTTGATATTTAGCTGATCAATACTTGTTTGCTGAATGAATGATCAAATAAATGAATAGTTTATACTTTACCCCTGGTGTGATAACAGGTAGTGAGGGAATATTAAAATGGAAAGTATTTTCAGCAGCCCTAGGCTGTTTTGCTCGGACTTTAGAGCTTTGGCCTGCAAACTGAAGGGCAGGTATCTCAGTTGCAGGTTCCTCCCTGACCAGGGCCCTGGTTAGGGCTCATGCAGGAGGCAACCAATTGATGTTTCTCTCACATTGATATTTCTCTCTGTCTTTCCCTCTCTCTCTAAAAATCAAAGGAAAAATATCCTCAGATGAGGATTAAAAAAGATTTTCAGCAATCATGAAGCTGCATGCCAATGTCACATGGATAAACTCAAGTTCAGAGAAATTAAAGCAATTAATATTCAAATGTCAAAGGTTTAATGAGAAATAGTTTAAGAATTTTAGGATGTTTTTAGAATGACTTTGAAGTTAGAATCTTTTTTCCTTACTCCTTCAATTTTACTTCCTCTAATATTTTTATAAGACATTTCAAATCATTATATGAAAAGAAATGTGAAAAATAAGAATTGATTTTTTTAACATGTAAGTAATCTCACTATAATCACAGGTTTCAATAAATCCCACCTGTTAATTATTTTAGGCGATATTTGTTTTATTATTTGCATTTAGATCTTCCTATGTTTCTGTGACAGGCAAATCTTTAAACAGAGAAATTGGAAATAAGGTATATGCTGTATCACAATAGAAGGTTGAAATGTGAAGATTACTTTTTTTATTTCACTGAATCTCTGAATTTTAATGAGCTTTGATGTAACAACTGTGGTTTGACCTGATTAAAGTCAACCTCTCATCCAGCTGATTTAAGTGTACTTCGTTGTTACCAAATAATTTAAAATATATTCTATTTTAGACAACCATCTGGCTCCTAAATTCAAAACTTTACTTGACTGCATTCCTAAGAAACAGACTTTTTGTTTCTTAGATTGTGTGTTTTCTGTTGAATATGAAACTTCTTGCAATTTGGCAAGTACTTTTTAAAACTTACATGACTATTTTTTCTTCATCTTGAATTTTACCTTAAGAAAAGTTAGAACTGTTGTTAGAAATTCCATAATGGCAAATTTTAGGTTTTGCAAATAACTGTGACAAGAAGGAATGAGTCGGGGGTGGGGGGGGAGAGAGAGAGAGAGAGAGAGAGAGAGAGAGAGAGAGAGAGAGAGAGAGAGAAGGGGAAAAATGTTTCAGAGGGAAAAAATATTATAATGTATTGTAACGATTTCTTTCAAAACAGGGTCTAGTTCTCTACTGATATAATAAGCTGAAAGATGTCTTATACTTCAAATTTTCTATGCATCATTGATGTTGCCATCCTTCTGGGCATCTAATTCAGTGATGTTACCATTGATTAAGTTTAGTGGAAACTGAAAATTCTTGTGCTTCCCTCAATCACAGGGACGTTAATGTTAAGTATTGACAACAGATAACTGGAAGCTGTGGAGCAATAATGATTCTACAACAGGAAATGCATCATTTTATACTCTCAATTCTGGTCTCCAGTAGTGGTTTGTATTGATGGTTTCCAGGAACATCTATGAATGTGGTTCTTGAAGATTTCCATGTATTCGATAAGTATTTATCGAGTGTATATTGTGAACATGCCCTGTGTCAGGAGTTGGAGATACAGAGTTCAATCATGCTGACACAGTATCTGTTCTCAGGGAAGAGCTTATTATTTAAAACCATACGAAATTCTGATTCAGGCTTTAAATTTAGTATAGATAAACAAACAACATTCTCCTTATTGTCTTTAAACGTGCTTCTAATTATAAGCATAGACAATAATTTTTGAAAAATAGAACAATATGGAAGTGTAAACACTACCAATTGAAAGTGCCTTCCCTGAATACTTTCATGCTTTTAGTAATTACTTATGACAATGTGCTGTTTATCCTTGCCAATATGCACACACATATGCATGTTGACATACATATATGTATATATACATATACACACACACAAATACACACATATATATACACACATACGCATACATATTGACATATAATTTTCAGTTTTAGCAAAATTGGTGTCTACTTGGAAGTACATTCTAAACTTCCATGTCAGTTACTAGAAATCTACTAAAAGCATTTTAATAATTCAAAGCGTTAAAAGGTGGGGTTACATTATAGCTAATTTTGCTCTGTTACATATTTTGTTTATGGTATTTACAGATATTTTTTTTTGGTGTTGTAAATTGCATGACAACAAATGTGCGTTTGTGCATCTTTGCATATTGTGTCTTCTTTCTTTCTATTTTTTTTTCCCTTGGCAAATATTAATAATTTAATCTGCAGGAATTCACTGGTTGAATCCCTGAGACCTCTACCTCTAGGAAACTAACATCCTACAAGAGCAGACAGACAAGAAATAAATGAACACAGGAAGTTGATTATCATAGACTATAATAATGGTATATTGAATGACCAAGATTTCACTGAGGTTATAACATTTGAATAACTAAAGATTGACTTCTGGTGTTCAATCTGGCATTTAAGGAACTTGGACCTCATTTCTTTTGAACATACAAAAACAAAAAAACAGCTGAACAAACTGAAAGTCTACAACTCTTCTTAAATCCATCAGATAGCTAATGTCTTAGGCAACTACTGTCCCCAAAAATAGAGACAAATAGGCAGAGACAGAGAGTCACAATTTAGTAGAGCAAAAGCCCAGGAGCAGAAAAGAATCAATAATGGGGCAGGACAACCTAAACTGTATTTGACAAATTGATGGAGGCTCAGTGTGGACAAGTTTGAGACTTAAAAATTCCAGCAGGGGATGGTGAGTCTTTAGTGGGGCACCACATTTTTGTGAGTTTTATTTCCAGGAACTCTATCAGGTTTTCACAATGACTTTGGAGAAAAGTCTCCTCATAATTTTGGCAATAAGGACATAGTTGAACTGAACAACACCATCAGTATCTACCCATCTACTGTTTTTTTTTCTTTTTAAATATATTTTTTATTGATTTCAGAGAGGAAGAGGGAGGGAGAGAGATAGAAACATCAATGATGAGAGGGAATCATTGACCGCTGCCTCCTGAACGCCCCCTACTGGGGATCGAGCCCACAACCCTGGGCATGTGCCCTTGACTGGAATCTAACCTGGGACCCTTTGGTCCGCAGGCTGATGCTCTATCCACTGAGCCAAACCAGCTAGGGCCCATCTACTAGTTTTAATTGAAATCTGTTATGGAGTAAATTTCCCTTAAAATTTGTATGTAGAAATAATAACTCTCAATGTGATAATAATAATAATAGTTGACATTTGAGAACTGATTAGGTCATGAGACCAAAACTTTACTGAGTAGAATTTGTGTCCTCATATAGGTGACACCAAAGAGTTTTCTTGGTCTCCTTCTGCCATGTGAGATCACAATGGTAAGATGGCCATCTATGAACCAGGAAGAGAGTCCTCACCGAAATACAATCATGCTGGCACCCTCACCTCAGACTTCCTGCCTCCAGATTTGTGAGAAAATTATGTTGTTTATAAACCAGCAAGTCTATGTTATTCTGTAATAGCCAATTGAAAGGACAAGACAACATCTACCGACTGTGCCATCCAACAACAGCAAAATACACATTATTCTCAAGATCACTAAGAACATTAGCCAAGATAGACCTTATTTTGGGGTATGGAACACACCATTAACAAATGTAAAAGAAAAGCAATCATGCCGAAGATATTCGCTGACCTCAATGGAATATTTAAATTAGAAATAAATTATAGAGAGCTGGAAATCTCAAAATACTTGGAGATTCAATGTCACACCTCGAAATAACACAGGGGTCAAATAAATCTCAAGAGAAATTTAAAAGTATGTTTTTCCTTTTTATTGACTTTATTTGGGTCACATGAGTTAATAAAATTCTACAACACAACATCTGTGCACAAAAATATTTTTAACTTGAAAATAAATATAACTTAAAACTTGTGGGATGCTGGAAAACCAGTGCTTAGAGGAAATTTAGAGCATTGAGTGTATATATTAGAAAAGAAGACAGATCTACAATGCAATCCAAGCTTTAACCTTAGGAAAGGAGGGAAAGAAAAGCAAGAGAAACACAAGCTAAGCAGTAGAACAGAAAAAAACAGTAGAACAAAAATTAATGAAACTAAAAAGAGGAAATTAATTTAAAAAATCAACATAATCAAAAGCTAGATACTTGAAAATATCAATGGAATAAAGACTAAGCCAGTCATGCTAAATGCTGAGGTATTCTAAGCAGTGGGAACCAGTGCTAAGCCAATATATAGAAAAATGCTTAGAGATTTTAAAGAAAAGTAAGGAAGTTAATATGACCACAGCTCTAGATCATGGCAGAGTAAATCAGGATTTAGTTGATATGCTGTCCTTTAAAGACTAATAAGGGTTTTGCATTCATTCTAAAGGAAATAGGAAGACCTTTGGGGAAAAAAACACATAGTTTTATTGAGATACAATCCACATACTATAAAATTCATCTTATTAATGGTTACAATTTAGTGGTTTTTAGTATATTCACAGAGTTGCACAAGATGACATGACCTGTTTAACATAGTTTGGAAATTATTCTGACAACTTTGAAAACATGGGGAAAGATTATGTTTAGAAACAAGGAAACCAGTAATGTAGTATCTGCAGAACATTTGTTTAAAATTCTAGTGATTTGGAATTTGGGGTGGTAGTCAAGGTAAAGAGAAGTTAATGTTTTTAAGACATAATATTATAGAGAATATATTTCTGAAAGCACACTGCTAAAATGATTTATACATTTGGAGAGGAACAATCAAGCTATATTCTAAAAATTCAGTATCAAATTATACTCTAACCAAGAAGGGATGAATAATAGTTAGCAAATGGTTATCATCTTTTTTATTTAATTTTATTTTTTGGTCTTTCACTTTATCGTCAAAAATTTGTGGCTCATTTATTTCCACTTTTATCTGTATTATTGCCTTCCTTCTACTTACTCTGGGCTTTGTTTGTTATTCTTTATCCATCTCTTAGGTGTAGAGTTAGATTGTTTGAGATTTTTCTTGCTTCTTGAGGTAGGTCTGCAATGTTATGAATTTCCCTTTCAGGACTGCTTTTATTATTTCCCATAGATTTCGGATTGCTATGAGGTCACTTCCATTTGTTTCCAGGTAACTTTTGATTTCTTCCTTGATGTCATTGTTAACCCATTCATCCTATATAATAAAAGTATAGTAAGCAAATTGTCCCCTTGATCAGGAGTCATCCAGAAGTTCGACCAGGGGGCAGGGCCAGCCGAGGAAGGGAGGGAGTACCCAGTTGTCAGCCAGCAGCTGCTAAGGACCTGACCAGTGCATGTATTTTGTGCACTGGGCCTCTAGTTATGTAATAACAAGCTACTTAACCTCCCTGTGTTTGAATGTTTTTAAATTTTTTTAGTTATTTTTTTTTAATTTTAGTTAATTTCAAGTCTCATATCATTGTGGTCAGATGATTGATAAAATTTCAGTCTCCTTGAATTTGTTAAGACTTATTTTGTGGGAAAGGAGGCTGGAGGGTATGTGGAGGTGGGCAAAGTGTGGGAGAAATAGGAACAGAAAAAGACTTTGCTTAGGGTGATGTGTGCACAATGCAGTGTGCAGATGATGTTTTATTGAGTCATACACTTGAAAACTGTATGGTTTTGTGAACTAATGTTTCCCCAATAAATTCAATTAAAAATAATAATAAATTTATGGCTCTATTTTCCATAGTTAAAGTTTAATGTCTCTAATTTTAGTATAATACCCTCTTAGTCATAATACTGTCCTTTGCCTTTGAGGAATTTGTTCAAAGATTTATAATTGTTTTAGTCAACTTGTGTAATGATGAATGCCACAATTTCATATACATTCTAACCAGACAGATGGCTTTTCAAGTTCATTGGAGTTCTTTTGATTTTATCTCCAGGAATGTTCTTCCTTCAAGTGTTGTCAAATTTCAAGAACCCAGGACTCATGTCACCATGAGTACTTGTCTGAGCATATGAAATAATATCCATTTGTCCTTTGATTACAAAAATGTCATTGGTGTTGGACTGACTCAGATAAAGGATTAAAAATACCACCATGCAAACCAAATGCTCTAGTCCCTCTACCAGTTATTATCTTCAGAGATGATCATCCTCAAAAATGTCAGTCAATTTTTATTTTATTTAAGTGAAAAATGAAAGAGAAAGATCCTCATTAGATTAAAAGTCATAAAAGTAGTTATATGGACACCAGTTGTCAAATTATATTTGATATAAAATTTACTATAAAAAATCTTAGCATTCCTTATTTTGCCATGATAAATCTAAGTTGCATTTACCAAAGGGACTAATGAGCCTGTAAATTGGATAATCTCTGTGTTTTGTTTTTTTTCTTGATAAAACATAACTGTTGAATTAGAAAATAAATTAAAAAAAAAAACATTTTCTTTCAATCAATCCCCAATGCCTAGGTTATGCTTGGATAGTAGGGGGAATTCAGTAAGTATTTATTTAACAAATGGACAAAAGAATGAATAACAATGTAAGGTTTTATTAAGCAAAATGATACACTTGTTTTAAAATGCATTTTAAAATAAATTATAATGGAATCAGCTTAGTGTACTAAAGCAAGACTGGTCAGCACAGATAGTTCTGAGTTTTATTTCAGATATTCTCCAGACTTAATTCTTGCTTTGTAAAACTACCATAAGAATATCTGTTCTGCCTGTTATGTGAGTTTCTTCCATGCTTTGGAAATCAACCTCTTATTGGATCTGTCATTCATGAATATATTCTCCAATTCATTTGGTTGTTTTTGTTTCCTTGGTGTTTACTTTTTCACTATGTAGGAAATTTCTAAGTTGGATGAAGTTCCATTGGTTTATTTTTGCTTTTGTTTCCCTGGCTAAAGGGGGCATATTTCAAAGGGTATTACTCAGATTAATGTCAAATAGTTTACTACCTATGTTTTCTTCTAGGAGTTTTATGGATTCAGTCCTAACTAGTACATTAAGTCTTCAATCCATTTTGAGTTAACATTTAATATGATGGAAGAGTGCTTTCATTTTCACTTTTTTGCATATACGTCCAGTTTTCCCAAACCACTTGTTGATGAGACTGTATTTTCTCCATTGTATATTGCTTTTCTGGACTACAGCAGCAAACTAAACAGAAAATATCCATGTTAACATCCTGTGGAGGTAGATATAAAATAAACAAATACACACACATCAGGCAGTGCTATGTTCTTCTATAAAAAAAACAAAAAAAATAATTGAGAACTGTAGACACTGATACTATTATTTATTAAAAATATATATTTTATTAATTTTTTACAGAGAAGAAGGGAGAGGGATAGAGAGTTGGAAACATCGAAGAGAGAGGAACATCGATCAGCTGCCTCCTGCACACTCCCTACTGGGGATGTGCCCGCAACCAAGATACATGCCCTTGACCGGAATCGAACCCGGGACCCTTCAGTCCACAGGCCAATGCTCTATCCACTGAGCCAAACCGGTTAGGGCTGTTACTATTATTTTATTTGAGATAATTAGCACAATAGTTCAAGAGAAGTTTTCCTTTGAACGGTGACCTTAAAAAATTGAAGGAGACTGCTAAGAAGGGATCTCAAGCGTTGAAGGGACACTCAAGGTGGAGGAAAGGGCACCTTCCAATGCCTAAAGCAGGCACGAACTTGCAGGGTTCAAATAAGAGCAAAGGAGACTGAGTGTGGCTGTAAAACTGAGTGGTGAAGAGGTCATAGAGTTTGCAGACAACCAGATCCTATAGTGCATTTTAAGAACTTAAACTGGTATAATTATTTTTGTTTTGTTTTAAATAAAACTGTACATATTTTAAAAACTCAGAAACTGGAAGACTTTGGGGAAAATTTGCCTTTTGATTACATCACACTTACCTGAAAACAAAACACAAGCCCAAACCAAATTACCATGCTTAAAGTTACTCCTGAACTGTAATTGCCTTATTTCCATGTTCAGTAAGTACAAATGATTAGCAGAATTTAATTACTCAAGATTGCCCCACAAATCTCACTTGATTGTTTATATTATAAACTGACACAAAAGAAAAGATGTATATTTTATTTTAGCACCTGTGTGTTTTTTTTAAAATTCAAATGTGCTATTATACAAAACTACATGGTTGAAAAACATTTTAATCCTTTCTATAGACAGTAGCAATGCATATTCAAAATGTTTTAAATGCTGTTCTATAATTGTATATTTTAGAGATAAGACTGAAGGGTGAGAAAAGAAGTAATTCTTTTCACAAGAAAGCTATAATTATGTATATTCATATTTAACCTTTGTAGATATTACTCACTAGCATCAAATTGTACCACATAGTTTACATTTTGATATACAACTTTTATATAATGTCTGTAATAACTATGATAATTTTTAACTTGCTACTATTGTTTATGTTTGTTTTTTTCTGGAATAGTATTAGATCAGTATCATTGCAAATTTCTAAGAACAAGGTGTCAGGTGAAAGCCACACCTTTTTCTACTATTATAATAAATTCAATCATATGAGTAAAGAAAACATCTTCTTTTTATTATAAAATTGAAAACGCTGGAAGAACCAATCCTCAAGAGCCATTGCTGAACAGGAAGAACATAAAACAGCATTGACTCATGGGAAATTTAACTGATTGGTAATGGGCAGGGGAAGATCTAGCTATCCTGACTTTTCACATCTTAGTGACAAATGAAATTAAAAACCTTCTCATCAAATAGTTTTACAATCTTGAAATCAGAGGCAGGCAGCAAATCATCAAGAAGAAATCTGCATTCTTTTCCAAGTAGTTCTGTTTCTTTCATCTTTTGTCATTACCCTATAGCAGGGGTGGGCAACCCCTGGCACGCATGCCAAACACGGCGCACCAGTAACTTTTGCTGGCACGCGAAACCCTCTCTTATAATCTTTCATTTACAATTGTGAATCTTTGTTCTCAGTGATGAATTTTGTTAAGTCTCGTAATAGGAGTAGCCTGACGGATGAAAATAGTGGCTCGTGCATATCTCTGAAGGTCACGAAATATAAACCTGATGTAAAATCTCTGTCATCAGTGATGCAGCAGCAAAAGTCCCACTGATAATATCAAACGGAGTCATAAAGTTTTCTGTCGGACTATCAGTGTACATGTATACATTAAAAATAAATGTATTTTTCATCATCATATACTGTTTTTTTCTCTTGAATGAATTTTATTATTTCTTCAAGGTTCTTCACATAAGTATACCTTAAGAGATATCAAGTAGGCGTAACATGTTCTCAAAAATTAGGGTTGGCACGCAGAAGAATTTTGAGTCAGATTTTGCTGGTTTTGGCACGCACTCACAAAAAGGTTGCCCACCGCTGCCTTATAGTAGGTCATGTATTATTAATAGTAACATTGTACAGGTTTAGGAAAATTGAAAGAAATTTTGCCACTCCAACATGTTTCTCAGTAGCACATATGCACAAATATATGTTGGACTTAGGAAACTAATATTGCTTTTATCCTTTAAAAATGTGTTTTGTGTTTTTTTTAGATTTCGGTCTAACTTTCAAACGTGTTTAATGAAATAAAAATATGTATAAAATGCTAAAATTAAGGCAAAATGATGAGAATTCACATTTTCCCAATGAATGGATCATAGTTTCATACATTAATAGTTGTGGACAAGTCACTTTTTGTCTTTTGGAAAGATGATCCATTGTTTTGCCCAAAACTTAAAATCTGTTATCTCTTTTGTTTTCAGATATTCAAACCCCATTTATATTAAAAAATTAATATAAAAGGAAATGTAGAAATCTCACATCTTATTTCATACTACAACTGGGAATTATAACACATATGTTAAATATAAATAAATACACACACAGGGCATCCATATTATAATTCATAATTGCCTTTATTACTTATAGTGATATTTTTCTTTTCTGGTCCATATAACAAATTTAATTTTGCAAATACCTAGTTGAACATTATTATCTTGTGATTCACAGTTCATTTTCCTGACTCTGACCTGATCAGCAATTCCACCAGGGCTGTGGTATAATAATCTGCTGGAAAGGCCAAGCTCAGTGCTTCTTATTAGATAATTTTCTTAGGGAAGAATGGATTTTTCCATCCTGTTTTGAACTAACCAATCTCTTACCAAGAGTAAATCTTTCTTTCACTACCTTGTGGTAATTAGTAATTATAGCCTAATATATAGCATCCGATTTATAAGGTTCTCAGTATGTACTTACTTAAAATGATTACATACTAGTAAATTTTGACTTTTTCATTAATCCTGCTTCCTTCTAATTTGTTTTTCTTTGTTCCTTCAGAAGTTTTCACAACGTAATTAGTGTGGAAAAAATTCACTGTGAATACAGCTCTTACATTTATCTATTAAGGTTAGCTACTCCCTAATGAAGTTCTCAGTTTATTTCTCAAGAAAGATTTAAGTTTATTAAAATAAGTTAAATTGGTTATCCCTATATTAACATATTTGAAGGATTCAACATCTCCTTAAGCATAAGCCATTAAGAGCTGCAGGGATATAAACAAATAAAAACGTGCTTTATTGTGATTAGTAATTAAGGCCAATGATGCTATAATGGACTTGCTTAGTGAATAATATTGTTATAATTTACTCTTATAGTATTTTATTTACAGCATGATGTTGTGTCAAGTTATTTACTGAAAGTAATTTTGAACATACTATTTTATTGATATATAAATAATAATTCTTTTTGTATATTGCTTTTTGCCAATATTTTCCATTAAAGAAAAAGTACAAATTAGAATACTGTTATCACACACACACACACACACACACACACACACACACACAAGAGATAACAGGAAAACACAGATCTAAAGTGTTTTGAAAAGATTTACAGCTCTGACTACTGACACATGAAACGTACTTAAGGAAACGTACAGTAAACTGGCTGAGTGGTTTTAGATTTAGAAAACCAAGCAACCAAAAATAAACCATTCATCACCCCAAAAACAGTAACTACAATGACAGGTCTAAAGAATCCTATGAGTATTTGAGTCTAAAAATATTTTCCCCCTGATCTTTCATCGTAGAGTTGGGCCAAAAACCTCTGCAGACTCCAAGAAGGATATAATTCATACTACTCATTCTTTCTGCCACACTAAGAATAATGGGAGGCAGAACTGCTCAGTGATGGAGGAATGTTCCCCAAAAGAACAATGGACAAGTATACTCCCTTTAAAGAGCAGCATCTGACCAGTATACAGAATATTCTAGACCCTTAAATATTTAAGAGAGGCTTCACATCAAACCACTTTGAGAAAATAAGGGAAAAAGAAACATTCTCAATTTATTGCATTATATCAGCATAATTCTAATATCAGAACCTTACTAAGACATTATAAGGAATAAAATTACAGACCAGGATTCTTCATTAAAAAGTTATACATCTTTAATTAAACTAATGGCAAAATATATATATAAAAAATCAACATTTTAAAAAGATAAAACATCATGACCCAATAGAGTCTATGCAAGGAATGAAAGTGAATTAACATTTAAAAATCAATCCATATAGTTAACAGAAAAGAAATAAAATATTTCTACTAAAAGGAAAAATTTTAATAATATTTAACATTCATTTACAGTAAAATCCTCAGCAAACTAGAAATGTAAAGAGAGTTTTTTAGCCTGGTGTCAGGAATCCCTGTGATTTTGTGGTATGCACAGAATTCTTAGGGAGAGTACAAAAATAATAAATAATAAAATAAAAACTATATGTAAATTTATAGTACCTATTAATGATCAGAAGGTTCTAATTTTAATAAAATCTAATTCATCATTTTATGATTACTTCTGTTATTTACTTTTATAATGTACATATTATTTTGGGAAAATGTATTTATAAATATATAAAAAGAACTTGTTTAGGTGATAATATACATGGAATTTTAGAATTTATTTTAAGTGAATTGCTAAAATTTAAAAGTGTTATCCATTTTTGTAAGCTAATCTTTCATCCTGAGATCTTGTTAAATTGTGTTATTATATTAGTTGCCTTGTACATTATTGTGATTTGCTCTATAACAATCATGCCATCTACAATTAATGACATTTTACTTCTTCCTTTTCGAGCTAAATTACTTTTATTTCTTTTCTTTGCTCTATTACAATGGCTAGTATCTTAAGTTCAATGTTGATTATAAATAGTAAATGAGGATTCTCACCTTGTTCTCAGTCTTATGGAGAAAACATTTAATTTTTCAGTATTAACTGGAATGGAACCTATAGCTTTTTCTTAGTTGCACTTTATGGGGAAGGATGTTTATAGTGTTTTCCCGGATGGTGTAATTAAAATAAATAAAAAATTATTATGTGCCTAAATAATTAGAATTTTAGTGAAATATATTTGGCCTTTGCAATAGAAAAGATCGGTCTGTATAAAATACGAAGCATAGCACAATGATTTTGGAATATCCACTGGTTTGTAAAATTTAACTGTGTACCAGAATTTTAGCACTATATGGAAAACTAAAAATTTTCCTGGATTGGGGTGATTGATATTGATTCCACTATTATAAACGGATCACTTAGAAATGAATATGTTGTACATAATTTAGTCTTTTACTAAGTAAAATTAATGAATTTAAAATAAAATGTAAATATTTCATATGTAAATTATAAAATCTTTTCCAACAACTCTTTTGCTATATGTTTAAAATAGGGGGCAAAGCAGGAGACACACAAGCATGGTAAAATGTTGTTGTTGATTAGTTCTATTGAATTTTTTTAAAACTTTCCTTAACGTAATCATGCCATCTACAGAGTGTTGCACAGACCTCTCCATAACCTCTGGATTTGCTATTGCTTTTAACTTTGATGAGATAATAATATTTCTTCCAATGCTATTTATAGTTATTATTATTACCTAAACAGATGTCTGGTGGCATATGGATATTTACATTTATCCTTACAATGACATTGTTTGATTTAATTACTAAAATGCCCTTATACCAGCCTTCTTTTGTCCTGGAAATCTTATATGTTTAAATTTTCTGTAGTAGCAATAAGTAAGTATAAATAAAACAAAAATGCAGACAGATCTGCAAAATTACAGATTTCAGGATTTAGTTTGTTTGATTCAGAATTAGTGCATTGGAAGCAAAGGATTGCAATCTGGTACCCCAGTTAGGACCTAGTAATGTACCGTGGGTTCAATAAACATGACTTAAAACACCTAAACTTTTTTATTCTGTTTCCAAACAGAAAAATACTAAAGTGCAATCTTGCAGCAACCCTTTAGTTTTATAATTTTTCTGTGGTCTGATACATTGTGATTTTGACATATGTGCTTCTTTTGTATGTCTGAGACCATGATTTCTTTCAGCTTTTAATTACTTTTATTGAGAATGAATGAATTCAGTGATATTTGATACTGACCAATGCTTTGATATTCATTTTCTGTTGATTTATTGGAGGAGTTATAAGCAGTATAAAATGTAGAAAACATTATAAACTTTATAAAACATTAACATAATTTTAATATAATAGATAGCAAAAAAAAACACTTTTAAATTTCTGCAAGAGATTATAGGCAGGATATTTGGCATTAATGTTTGGTTCTGAAAGTTATATAGTAATTTAATATATGGCTGATCAGAAATATTTTACCATTTTTATTTCATTTGATATTTTAACTAAGTTTTCCTTTATCTGTCGCTATCTTCAGAGTTTTAAAATAAATGCCACCAGGGAATTAGGAAGAATCTTGAGTGCCTCACATGAATAACAATATAATTCTAGTTGCCAATGGTGCTTTGATTAATGTACTGGAGAAAATCACTTAGGCTTCATATGCTGGAGTTTTAGACTTCAGTGTATCATAGCTCCTATTCTTATGCTTCTAAGTCCTGAGTGGAAGCTTTATATATCTCTTGATAATTCTGTGCAGAGCCAAGTGACAAAACAGTCGGAAAACATCTTCTTGCTAAACACCACATCTTACATTAAAAAAGAGTCAACTGTAAGATGCTAGGATTATGTATGCTCACAGATAACAACTCACACACAAAAAAAAGCATAAATGTGGAGGGTATATACCACCAATGGTCATCAAATGAATAAAAATATCTATAAAAATTAATGTCAGCAGAAAGCTCTTAAAACAATTTCACATTATGGAAGCATCATCTTGATTAAAAAATATGATTTTTTAAGAGAATATTCACTAAATCCTGATTTTCAGTGCCAGCAAACAGTCAAATCCTGTTTTTTGTTTGTGACAACACTGATTTTTAACACACTAGTTATGTAACAGTGTGTGGATAAACTGGTCTTGAAATCACTTTGGTAAATGGTCACAATGGTATTCATTTTCCAGCAAGTGTTGATAACAAAAATATCTGCATACAGTGATTATTTTTGAAATACTATCTTTAAGGAAAGTTAAAAGTTCTTAAGATTGCCTATAAATAGAAACAGATAATTCTAAAAGCATTACAGTTATATGTTTACTGACTCTAAAGATCATTTTTCTCCAAAGTGACCAATGAAAATGTTCACAGCCTTAAAATATAATTTGATATTTATCTTCGCAAATTAGAATGATAACATTTTTCACTTGCTCCTCTATGGGTCTTAAATGTAGGAGTATTAAGAGAACTTGTAAACATTAAGAAAGCATGGTAAAGGCTTTCATCACTGATCCTATCTAATAAAAGAGAAACATGGTAATTAGCATACGTCCGCTACCCTTCACATTGGCTAATCAGCGAGATATGCAAATAAACTGCCAGCCAAGATGGTGGCCGGCAGCCAGGCAGCTTGAAGTTAACCTGAGGCTTGCTTGCTTCAGTGATGGAGGAAACCAACGTTCCCGGCCTGCCACTGCCGGATGCTGAGCTTGCAGTTTGAAACATTGTTACAAATACAGGAGCTAAACAAAACCCCAGAAACCTGCTATCAGCCAGCAGGGTCTCAGAGCTGGAGTTGGTAGTGTTTCGATTATAAAACCCAAACAAACCAGATAACTGCTTTCAGCAGCCCGAGTCCTAAGAGCTGGAGCCAGAGCTAAAGCTGGCCCAGAATGAAAAAAAAAAAGAAAAAAAGGAGCAGTTGGGAGCTTCAGTCACCCGCCAGCCTGAAAACAGTGCTCAGCCCCTCACCCAGGCTGGCCAGGCACCCCAGTGGGGACCCCCCCTGAAGGGTGTGTGACCAGCTGCAAGCAGCCATCATCCCCTCACCCAGGCTGGCCAGGCACCCATTCAGGACCCCCACCCTGATCCAGGACACCCTTCAGGGCAAACCAGCCAGCCCCCAACTGGACACCAGGCCTCTATCCTATGTAGTAAAAGGGTAATATGCCTCCCAGCACCGGGATCAGCGGAGCTAAGAGGCCTCCCGGCACTGGGATCAGCATGAAAGGGGGCACCACCCAAACCCCCTGATCGCCCTGTAGCTCTGTGTGAGACAGGGGTCGGGGCCACAACCTCCCTATCTGATCTGCTCTGTTCGTGACAGGGGAAGGCGCCCCAACCCCCTGATCAGCCCTGCTCTGTGCCTGATAGAGGGAGCTCCCCAACCCCCTGATCACCCTGTGGCTCTGTTTGTGACAGGGTGCCGC
Source organism: Myotis nattereri (assembly GCF_964212035.1). Classification (NCBI taxonomy): domain Eukaryota; kingdom Metazoa; phylum Chordata; class Mammalia; order Chiroptera; family Vespertilionidae; genus Myotis; species Myotis nattereri. The sequence continues at coordinate 26,325,270 of NC_138077.1, forward strand.
GCCCCAACCCCCCCCCCCCCCCACAGGCTCTGCTCTGTGTGTGACAGAGTAGAGCCATAACCTCCCCATCGGCCCTGCCCTGAGTGTGAGAGTGGTGGCGTCCCAACCCCCTGATTGTCCCTGCTCTGTGGGTGATAGAGGGCAGCGCCCCAACCCCCCATCCACGGGCCCTGCTCTGTGTGTGATGGGGTAGAGCCATAACCTCCCCATCGGCCCTGCCCTGAGTGTGAAAGTGGTGGTGCCCCAACCCCCTGATCGGCCCTGCTCTGTGCATGAAAGGGTATGGAGCCCCAACCCCCCTGATGGGCCCTGCTCTGTGCGTGACAGGGGCAGCACCCCAACCCCCTGATTGGCCCTGCTCTGTGCGTGACAGGGGGTGGCGCTGCAACCTCCCCATCGACACTGCCTTGAGTGGGACAGGGCGTGGTGCCCCAACCCCCCAATCGGCCCTACCCTGAGTGTGACTGAGGGTGGCATCGCAACCTCCCGATCCGCCCTGCTCTATGCATGACACATGGAAGCACCCCAACTCCCCAATCAGCCCTGCTCTGAGCCCAAACAGGGGCTGCACCTAGGCATTGGGCCTGCCTCTGCCACCCGGGAGCAGGCCTAATCCAGCAGGTTGTTAACTCCTGATGGGTCCCAGACTGCGAGAGGGCACAGGCTGGCCTGAGGGACCCCCCACCCCGCCCTCCCGAGTGCACAAATATTTGTGCGCCAGGCCTCTAGTTTTCTTATAAAGCAACTAGGGGCCTGGTGCATGAAATTTATGCAGGCCAGATGTGTCCCTCAGCCCAGCCTGCATCCTCTCCAATCTGGGACCCCTTGAGGGATGTCCGACTGCCCGTTTAGGCCTGATCCCACCGGGCAGTCAGACATCCCTCTCACAATCCAGGACTGCTGGCTCTCAGCCACTTGCCTGCCTGCCTAATTGCCCCTAACCACGTCCAACTGCCAGCCTGATCACCCCCTAACCATTACCCTGCCAGTCTGATCGACACCTAACTGCTCCTCTGCTCATTGCCCCTAACTGCCGTCCACTGCCGGCCTAGTCACCCATAACTGCCCTCCCTTGCAGGCCTGGTCCCTCCTAACTGCCTTCCTCTGGCGGCCATCTTTAACCACATGTGGGTGGCGATCTTGTGTGTTGGAGTGATGGTCAATTTGCATATTACCTCTTTATTATATAGGATAGTAAATCCAGAAGTAATTCTGCACCACCACATCTTTCTCTGGTTTGGTATCATCATATCAAGTATATTCTAATAATAGTTAAAATTTCAATGCAGCATATAATATTCATTTTTCAAGTTTTAAAAATATAGTTAGCATGCAACATTATATTTATGTCAGGTGTAAAACATAGTGATTCTACATTTATATTCCTTACAATGTGATCAGCAAGATATGAGTAAAAACTATCTGCCACAAGACAATGGTATTATGTCATAATTGACTGTATGCCCTCAGCTATACATTATATATCCATGAATTATTTTGCAGTTCTTTGACACACCATTTTGCCTACTCAGATAAATATTGATAATAGTACATGAACTTGGACAAGTCACTTCACTACTCCATATCCTATTTGGAAAGTGGGTTTATAATACTATAGTCCCATGAGATTATTGTGAGGTTTAAGTGCATGTAAAACATTTAGAATAGTGCCTGGCACTTAATACGTGTGAAGTGAGTTTGACCACTTTTATTGTTATCGTGGAGAAGAGAGTTCCTGGATGAGAGGGTGCCAAAGACAGAGTCTAAGGTTCTAACAAGCTAGTATGGAAGAAAGGGCGTGATGGGAATAAAAGTGGTGATAGGAAATGAGTTCGATGATTAAGATTGAGGCAGGTCTGGTATAGAGTATTAAAGATTTATAGCACAACTTAAAGGTAGTGGAGGATTTTGAATATGCGAATTTATAGCTTAAAATATCAATCTGACTTTTGGAGTCAATTGACTTTCGGAGGTAGTACGGTAGCAGTAAAAGACAGTTGAGAGATGATGATGCTTAGACCAGTACAGAAGCAGTAGAGATGAAAGAGTGGTCAATAGAATGCAGTCATAGCACTGCATATTCTTGCACATGTTTTATGGTCTTTGTCAGCCAATAGTATTTCATTAAGGTAGTGCTATGTGACAGGCACTACCCTCTATATAAAGATATAGCAATGCACTTATAGAGAAAAGAAGCAATAGGTACAATCTGTATGTGCCAGGCACTTAATGTAAATCTAAGAATAAAGAATAGAATCCTTGGCCTAGAATCTGAAAAAATATGACTAGGTAATTTTAAAACCTAGCAGCTCATACCATGAAGTGCAGAAGGAACATGCAGTAAGGCACCAGCATACCATGAAAAGATTCAAGAAAATTTTCCAGAGATGTTTATACATACAATTTAACAGAAGGACAGACTTTGCACTGTAATTAGCTCTCTTCAAAATGAATAATAAAGATTTTATTTAATGATGCTTAGATATTTAAGCATTACTAAGAAGTTTGCACTACTATTTTTAAGTTATTTGAAGGAAGGGCCAATTCTGTGCTTCTTTTTTTCCCTATACAGTGGTGTCTAGCAGAGTGCTTGCTTTATTGTATGACTAGAGGCCCGGTGCATGAAAATTCATGCACTGGAGGGGAGGGTCCCTCAGCCTGGCCTGCCCCCTCTCATAGTTCAGGAGCCCTCATGGGCAGGAGGAGACCTGGCGATCAGGGGTAGGCAATGCCCCATCACACCTCTGCTGCTGCCACTGTTGGCAGCGCAAACCTCGGCTGGCCCTGTTTACCTGAGCCTCAGGTAGCCCTGGGTGGCTGGGGGGCTGAGGGCTGGTCCAGCCTCACTGTGCACCTGCTGCCCCCCCCCCCCAGTGGAGCTGAAAGGACTGGGGGACTCTAGCGGGGCTGAGGGACTGGGCACCACCATTTTGTGGCTGTGGGCACTGCCATCTTTGTGATGGTGTGACAGTCAGTTTGCATATTCCCGCTTTATTAGATAGGATAAGTTGATTCACTTAATTTTGTAGATAGTCTATATTCTCGGGCATAACACCTTATCCTTTTTTCCCCTCTGAGAAGAACCTTATCAAATTCTTCTAGCAAATCTTCTACTGTATCCTGGCTAATGGATACTGGCAGTTAACTATAGCAATTTTTGACCCAAGCTCAATGCAAACCCTGATAAGAATAATATTTAACAAGGGAATGGGTCATGGTTTCTCCTTTTATAACAGAAAAGATGGTTATTTGTGTTCTTTCAGATCTTCAAAGAGGATCAGGTTGAATAATTAAAAGGAACTTTCATAGTAGTGTGATAAATTCAATTACTTACATAAATAAAATGCAGAATTTTAAACACACATGACAATACAATGGAGAGGATACATTGAAAAGCTTGCATGAATTTTTATAATCCTCATTATTTTGGATTGCTAGAACTGTCACAGGAGAATGGCTTCCTAAAGAATGTGGAGATGTTCCACAGAGCTTAGCATAAAAGTAATTGGGAAGACTTAGGTACATAATCAATTCCAAAATATCAATACAAATTTTCCCATCCTTTCTAAGTAATAAAATTAACTAGAAATATTTGAAAGAAAATGGAATGTTTTACAAACCAGAAATGTTCAGAAGTTTAAATTTTGATTTGATTTTGAATTCTATTTAATACGAATGTCTAAAATAATCAGAAGGATTCTTTGCCAGTAAAAAGCCAAAGGCATTTCCATAAAAATGCTGACCTCATAATAAGATTTATTTCCCATTATTCTATATCTACTCTAAAGTGTATCTTCTGGTATTTAAGAACATTGCATGGGTTCCTATGATTGTTATGATCTTTGGGAAATTACATAAACTTTTTGATAAAATAGAAATATCAACATCATAAGGTTCTTATGAAAATTTAACAAGTCATGAAGATAAAAAACATTTATCACTCATTCCGGCTCATAGTAGGTCTATTGATTATTAATAAACCTATTTACTTGCTCTTTGGAAACATAGTAAGATAAATATTTAGGATGAATTAGACCAGTGCTTTTCAATTAAGCATGAGCATTTGATACATGTGGATAATTTTATTTTATGAAAAATATCTGGACCCACCTCTAACCTGCTGTTTCATAGTTGTTGAAGGTAGCAGTAAACCAAAATTAGCAATTGCTCTCACAGATCATTGTTAACCTGTTTTGCTTATTGTTAAGCCTCATGGTCATCATGGATCAGGAACAGAGAGACAGTATCTCTGGTCTAAAAGGTGTTTTCTGATTCTCTTATGGTCTTGCTTCTTAGCAATCACTTTCTGAAGCTGTATTTTTATGTGAAGATTGAGAGTTACATGAACGCATATATTCTCATGATACTTAGTTAGTGTGGAATGGTAGAAACAAGATTCTATTTTTTAATATATTTTTATTGACTTCAGAGATGAAGGGAGAGGGAGGGAGAGATATTAACATTGATGAGAATCATTGATCAGCTGCCTCCTGCATGCCCCACACTGGAGACCAAGCCCGCAACCCAGGCATGTGTCTTGAGCACGAATCAAACCCTGACCTCCTGAATCATAGTTTGGCACTCTACCACTGAACCATGCTGGCCATGCACAAGATAGATTTTAAATAGGCCATCTTGGCCACTCATTATAAATAATTATTCTATCTTCTTGGCCTTGAGTATTTTCAATAGTAAAATTTTATAATGTGTATATTTTGTGAAAATTAGATTAGATTACATATATAATGTGCGTAGAACAGTACTTGTTATAGCTGTAATTTATAGGTATTACTCTTCTTTTTCATTCTCCATGCCCATTGAATCCATGCCCTTTCCCTCTAGTTGTATATTGTTAGCAAACTCTTTCTTTAGTTTGCATGTACAATTAGGAAGAACTCACAAGTTATCATAGCAAGGTGTTTAAACATAACTTTTAAAAGCAGTAATTCACTATCAAACAAAAGTCACTCTTTTAAGATTTCTGCTATTTACTGATATATCATCTCTATATATAAAAGCCTAAGGGACCATTTTTTACTATTTGACTGGTAGCTATGGCCCTCAGTGACCACCAGGGGGCAGGCACTCAATGCACAGGCATGGAAACATGGAACAGACTGATGAATCTCAGAGGGAAGTGGGGAGGGAGGAGGGAAGGAAGAGATTAACCAAAGATCTTATATGCATATCAGAGGCCCAGGGCCTGGATTTGTGTAACAGTGGGGTTCCTCCACCTGGCCACAGGGATTGGGCCAAAACCAGCAGCCCAAAATAACCTGAGGGGGTCCCAGATTTCAAGAGGGTACAGGCCAGGCCAAGGGACCCCACCAGTGCACAAATCCATGCACCGCCCCCCCCCCTCTCTCTCTCTCTCTCTCTCTCTCTCTCTCTCTCTATATATATATATATATATATATATATATATATATATATATATATAAAACATTTGGTAAACAAGATACCATAAACAATTTTAAAGCACTGGTCATAGTTGAAAGGCTAAATTATATTTTACACTAAAGTCTGAACTTTGTGATTTTCTTACTTTCCCCATCTTGATTCATACTTTTAAAAACCCAATATTACTTATTTTTATGAGTCCTTAAACAAACAAAACATTCAAGGTTTAATATTTTAACACTTCAACAAGTGCTGCATCTATAACATGTGCTAGTTTCTTTAATATGTTTACTACATACCTCTTATTTTTGAAATTAATGTTCTGGATAAAAATCAGTTAGATTGTACAACATATTAAGCATATTTCTCCAAGGGTATAAAAAATTAAAGTTATAACTCTTAATAGCTCCTCTTAGAAAATTGCTCAGAGTGGTGTCTCATACTTAATGTACCATAGTTAATGAAAGGTCTGAGATAACTTATTTGAAAATTTGGCTTATTCTATATAGAAGGAAAACAACTCCTCCACCCCTTCAATAACCCCCGAAAGCATCAATCTAAAAAGTAAAAATGATTACAATTGTAGGCTGCTAATGGAGAGCATATGGGTTTGCATTTAAAAACAAATAAAATCAAAGTTAAATTGTTCTTTTCTTATGGAATGAATGAGTAACTATTTTCCAAAAATACTTTTGTTTTTTGGATATATTGTCACACTAGAATATGGGAATAATAAAAGAAAAGCAAAAGCATTTGTTTTACTATAAGGCCCATATCAATTATTTAGTGAACAACAGTGCCTGAAAAGGAATATATGCTGATCCAAAGAGACCCATTTTTATCTCTATTTGTTGAAGAATGTCTGATTAGTTACATATTATACATACTCTCTATACAAATTGCATGATTACAACAAATTTAGTATTCATAGCATCAGGCATTCCAAAAAAAGACAAAGAAAACGACTTAAAAATAGGTGCTATGAACGAAGGAAAAAAGGAAGAAAGTTTCATCAGTCATTCATGTATTCCAAATCTTCTGGTCTGCAGGCAGCCTCTGCTCACTAGACTACCCTTGCTTAGGAGATATACTTGAATATACATTTAATGCTCTTTCAAGATGAAAAAAATAAGTTAATACTCTAATTTAATACCATTCAATTTTGAAAATGGTAAACATTTTGGTAGATAGTTGACATAGGGTTCTATCCCCTGTATTATTATATTTCTATCTATATGTCATAACTTATGTGGATTTTTAATGCTTTATAACTTTTCTGTAATCCATACATATAATTTATTTTTGTCTGTTAGGGTTTTGATGAACTATGAAATGTGAAAGCAAGCACATATAAATTATTTTGCAACAGACATTTGACAGAGGCAAGGCTATCAATAAATATTTTTCAGCAGAATGCTAATACTATGCCAAAACTAAAAGTTGAAAATTGCATAAATAATGCATTAGTGACTGTCTTTCCAAATTGAAAATAATCTCCTTTCAAAACATTCTATGAAATGGCATATTCACAATGGCTGATATAAAAGCTGAAAACACAGAAACATTTTATTTGAAAATAGTAGCATTTTATTTAAGGAATACAAATGATTAGTTATAAATAAAAGCCATAAATAAAAAGTACCCAAAACACTCAGATATAGTTTAGACACATCTATCCAGGAATTTAGCCATGATGGTACATATTTCAGGGAGGTAGTTATATCAGTACTGCATAACCCATGGACACAGACAATAGTGTGGTGAAGTGCTGGGGCGGGTATGGGCTAGAAGGGGTCAATGGGGAAAAAGGGGAACATTTAGAATACTTTCAACAATAAAGATCTGTTTTAAAAAGAATAAATAGGAAAGATAATGGTAACTAACAAAAATTAATCCAGTAAATTAGGAAATGAATGTTTAATAATTTTAATCTCCAAATTTTTATGCATTTATATTTATCCTAAATTTCAATATCATAATTCATCATAACATCATAAATGTTGGAGTTGAAGTAGACCAATTATGTTTATCCATTGCCAATATTATTGCTGATTTATTTAGCATAGCATACAATTAACTAATAAATTAATGTTTGAAGGTTGATTACAAATACGACAAATCAACTACCCTATCCCAGACACCTGATGATATTTCATTTTATCTTTCATATCTCATGAGTATACTGTGATCTAAATCTCACACTATTTGGCAAGATTTTTAAAAATCTATTAATTATTTTATATTATTTATTAGGCACTTCTACATTTGGAGGAAAATCTACTTTATAATTTTGACTCACTGAATTCTTTTATTCAATACAATTCTAATTTCCAAAGATCAATAATGTGGCAGTTGTATATGAGAAAAATATAAAGATAACATGGAATTTGGATATCATGGATTTAAATTATTCTACAGGTACTAGTATATAAATGTATATATTTATTTTTTAACAATTCACTTTTTCTTATAATATGAAGTTTCTTTTAATACAAATAATATATTAGAAATGCATTCACTTGTATTGAGGTGAAATTGTTTTCTTGTAACTTTTTAAAAAATATATTTTTATTGACCTCAGAGAGGAAAGGAGAGAGAGAGAGAGAGAGAGAGAGAGAGAGAGAGAGAGAGAGAGAGAGATATCAGTGATCATAGAGAATCACTGATCAGCCAGAAACCCTGGGAATGTGCCCTGACTGGGAATGAAACCTTGACCTCCTTGTTCACAGGTTGATGCTCAACCACTGAGCCATGCTTCTGGGCTAAACAATTCACTTTTAATAAGAATTGTAATCCATATAAGAATATTAATGGAGAAAGTTGGTATTAAGATACAACCTTCCAGTTACAGAACATATAAGTACTGGGGAGTGTGGCTCAGTTGGTTGGGCATCGTCCTGTGCACCAAAAGGCTGTAGTTCATTCCTGGTCAGAGCTGGCTGGATCCCCAGTGTGGGGTTTGCAGGAGGCAACCAATTGATGTTTCCCTCTCTCATCAATCTTTTCCTTTCCCTCTCTCTTCCTCTCTCTCTAAACAATCAATAAAAATTTTTTAATTAATAAAATTTAAAAAAAAATGCTGGAGATATAATATACAGCATGATGACTATAGGTAACATTTCTGTATGATATATTTGAAAATTGTTAAGAGAGTAACAATTCCTTCATCACAAGGGAAATAATAATTTTCTTTGTTCCTTTGCTTTCTCTTTTTATTGTATCCATACAAGATGATGGATGCTAAACTTATTCTAGTAATCATTTCACAATATATATGTCAAGCCATTATTCTGTACACCTTATACTTACACAGTGATGTAAATGAATTATATCACAATAAAACTGGGGGGGAAAGAATATTAGTGATTTACTCTCTTTTCTTGTCAATAGCTCTCTTTTAATAATATATGAGACACTGGTTACAATGGTGAGTGAGTTATCTACCAGCTATCTATAATTATGAAGGTAGTTTATGTTATTATTTAGACTTGTCAAATTTCAATGAAGAGGCACTACTTGATTCACACATAAATTATTTCAACAAACAATTCAATTGCTTGAAAAAAAAAAAGGTGTTTATGTAAAAGGATCCATTGTCTCAACTTCAGCACCATTACAGCTACTAGCTAAATGAAGATTTAAGGTTAGACTTTCAAATTCAAAACCCACCTTTTTTCTTTTCTGAGAAGCAAACATGTAAATGAAGTTTACTTCTCGCTATTAACCCCTGACCCAATTTAATTACTCATGCTTTACAAATGCTCCTTGTTTATATAGTGCTTCATTAGATTAGTTAAAAAGTAACTAGAGAGAGACAATAATGAAAAGGTGAACTGAAGTTAAACACAGTTTCCACCTGAAGAAATCACCTTCATTAAAACGCCTTGTTCATCTGAAAAGTTTACCTCAAAATGCTATTAACTCTGATTTCTTGCAAATATTGCAGCTGTTATTTTGCTGTCTTTTGACATCAGAAAGGAAAGCAAACCAAAAGTAAAAAAAAGCTTCATCTGGTATTATTAATATGAAGTACTTTTTTCAAATTTATATTCACCTTTGATTGTATTTTTCACATAGTATTAGAATTAACACTTACTTTGTTAATGATTGTAAATGTTTAATGTTAACATTTCTAATTTGTAAAGAGAAATTGTAAGGAAAAAACATCTTTGCTAAAAGAATGTATAATTAATAATACATACAAAATTGGGTGGTCTTTTTCTAGTATGGTTTGAATATGCATGCGTGCAGAATGAATTAGAAGCCATTATGTCTTCAAAAATAACTTTTTATCTTTTTCAAAAGCAGTTGTTGAAACAAATAGAAAAATACAAAATAAAGATAAAAGAGGAAAAACCCCTACACATGTAGAGCATGTACATTTCTTAGTATATTGTAATTCTATAAAAATAAAATGTTATATGCTATTTTGTATCAAGCTTCTCTCCCTGAGCGATTTGTGGTGGATATCTTTAAATGTTATCTGATATACAGAAAATTCATTATTTTTAAATATTTAAAACAATTTTTATTTACACAAAATACATATTTTTATTGATTAGTAGTGACTTTGAGTCTAGTTTATAGTCCTTGTGAAAAATATTTCAAAAATATGCTTGTAATTTATCCTTATATATTGTTATTTCAATTCCAGGATATAATTTTCAGAAAAGGAATTGCTGGAATGACAGCGATATCAATATTTAATTTTCTAAGAAATTGTCCCTCTAATTTTCTTTGAAGATGTGGATTTTTAACTTTTTAATTTAAACGTATCGGGTTACGTTTTAGGTTGAATTATTACAATTCTCTCCTCAAAGTTACGTGTTATGTGCATACTGATGATCCTTTGCTAGTTTATCATTTTCTTTCTGATCATGTTTAATTTTTCTTCATTTCACTTAATCTTGTATGCTATTCTGAGCTCTGTTCTTACTGTATTTTCAGCAGTGATTGTTCTTTCCTTATGTGTTATTGCCATAATAAGTAGTTTATTGACATTAATAATAGGAAGAGAGCAAAGGGGAGTACAGACATTATAAGCATGGTCATCCAGGCAGCTTTGCCAGAAAGCTTTAGCATCAGGCTGCCCAGGGAACCACTGGTCCATTCCCTGCAGATCAATGTGGGAAGGGATGGAACAAAGGCGGAGATGGGCAGATTCCCAGTGAAATCAGGGTGATGAAGGGAAAATGCTTGCCTATAGGTCTAGCTCAGGGGACGATGACTGACTTGGCTACAAGCATGGATCACTGAAAGCACATGAAATCTTGGAAAATTAAAATCCCCAGACAAAGAATTCCCTCTCTCTAGTCCGTGCTTGCTCTTGCTTCCTTGATCTCTCTTGCTCCTCGACCCGCATTTGCCCATGGGTTCTCTCTCCATAGCCATGGCCTTAAGCACACGAATGGCCCATGGCTATGTGGACCCCACCTGCAATGGATTGCAGCTGGGAACACCCCTAAACTAGGCAGATGATAGCCTGGATTGCACTTTAATAGTAATAGGCAGCAGAAAGTCTGGCCAGTGCCTTAATTCTGGTCCTCCTGAAGACAAGATTTGACTTTTTCCATGGCAACGGGGATAAAGATGAGACCTTGGACTGGAACCCCCTTACTTTTATATCATCTATAAAACTTTCCACAAAATCCCACACTCCCATGGGGGTCTCAAGAAATTCTCTTCCTCAAAAAACCCCATGAACTCCACTTCCACTGATAATAATGCTTTTCAATTGGTTTTTATTTCTGTAATGGCTTTATTTTATTTCTCAATCTTTTTCTTGAACTGTTTCATTCTGTTACTTATTTTGCTTCCCTGGACATTTTCTGTATCTCACTCATTCATTTTTATTTTGATAATTGCTTCATTATGTTTTTTTTTTAATTCACAATAAAATGCAGTCATACATCCTCAGTGGTAACATATTAAGGTAGTGTATTCTCTGACTTTTATTTATTTATTTTTATTAGTAAATATTATAACATATTTGATCCATCTATCTATCTATCTATCTATCTATCTATCTATCTATCTATCCATCCATCTATCCAATTTCTCTTTTTGGTTTTATTCATCTTTGTATGAGTTTCTCTTTTCCTGGAATATTTAGAAGGTTCATATGAATAGTAGCAAGTGATATATTCCTAACAATTATCAACTCTCCTTATAACACTGGATTGTCTTTATGTGTTACAGTCTATTTAACATTTCTCTTCTGAAGAAAAACAGATTTCACTGCAGGATATTCACAAAACAATATGTTTTTTCAACTTTTTTTTTTAAAGAAGACTATTTTTTTTAAACAAACCTCAAAGTTTATCATTCTTGTCAACGTATTAGCTATTCTTCATGGATTTTTTATATGTTTTCAACTGATGTTTGATAAAATGGTTGTTTACAACATATTTATTGTGATAAAATATGTGATAATTCATGATAGGTTAAAATTTTCAATTTAATACTATGTATCATATTCAAATTTTATATATTTGTATTCATATATGTATTTGAGTGTATGATATATACAGATAAACATATCTATAGTATGTAGATATGTATGTATGTGTGTGTGGTATAAGGTGTGTGCAGACACATGCATATATGCAATACTTTGGGTACATATGTAATGTTAGTGGATTAGTTTTGAAGGAAGATTTTTAAAATTTTACCATGAGCATATATTACATTATTTATTCACCAGCTTGGTGCACAAATTCATGCATGGGAGGAGTCCCTCGGCCTGGCTGGCGATTGGGGCCAATCAGGGCCGATTGGGGGCCATCTTGCCCATTTCAGGGGGAGGGACAGCGGGAGGTTGGCCATCTATGGGAGGTTTGCTGTGGGAGCACATTGACCACCAGGGGGAAGCTCCTGTGTTGAGTATCTGTCCTCTGTTGGTCAGTGAGTATCATAGCCACCAGTCGACCGGTTGTTTGGTTGACTGGTCTTAACAGTCACTTAGGCTTTTATATGTATAGACTAGAGGCCCAGTGCACAAAATTCGTGCACAGGGGGTGTGTTCCTCAACCCAGCCTGCCCTGAACCCTCTCCAATCTGGGACCCCTAGAGGGATATCCGACTGCCCGTTTAGGCCCGATCCCAATGGGCCTAAACGGGCAGTCGGACATCCCTTTCATAATCCAGGACTGCTGGCTCCCAACCGCTCCCCTGCCTGCCTGTGTGATTGCCCCTAACCACTTCTGCCTGCCAGCCTGATCACCCCCTAATCACTCCCCTGCCAGCCTGATCGAAGCCAAACTGCTCCCCTGCTGGCCTGGTCACTCCCAACTGCCCTCCCCTGCAGGCCTGTTTGTCCCCAACTGCCCTCCCCTGCCGGCCTGGTCACCCTTAACTATCCTCCCCTGCAGGCCTGATGGCTCACAACTGCCCTCCCCTGTCCGCGTTCTTGTGGTGGCCATCTTGTGATGACATGGGGCGGCCAAATTTGACCACATGGGGGCAGCCATCTTATGTGTTGGAGTGATAGTCAATTTGCATATTGCCTCTTTATTAGATAGGATAGGCTTTTATATGTACAGATGTAAAATGATTATTTGTACTGCTGCTCAAAGCCAGATTGGATTCTACTATTTTCATTTCATTGGCAATAGCTCTGTGCTTTTTCAGCTTAAGTATATTGACCTAATTATTTCATCTTAGATTTTAGGATTATTCAATGTACCTTATTACTGGTCATATATCCTCTTATAGGAGAAAAGAATAATACAATCTACCACATATGTATAAGAATGCTTTTCAATTGCTGTGTAAAGAAAGGTTATAGAAGTATGGCTATACATTAAATTATGAATAAGTTCACTATCACAAAGGAGATGCTGATGAGAAAAGCACACCTACTATTGAAATGATCTAGGAATAAGTCAATGTTGAGTAATAATGAATTCAAGGTAAAGTTTTATTTTTAGGTCAAGAAAAGTGAGCAACTAGAAGAGATTTATGGATACAGACTAGATATTGTTGGTGTTTAAATCTAGTTTTAGAGCAGTGTTCATGATAAAAGCCATCAAGTACCAATTTCTTTTGGGAAGAAAAAATAAATTAAGTGGTTTTATAGATGGGAAAATGTAAATGTGGAGAAAAATAAGATTGCACTTAAAGAAAAGATGTGTAATTTTCTACATGTATTTATTAGTCTTTTTCTATGTTGACTGCTTTCAAAATATGTTAAAAAAAAAACCTGATTATTTGAATAAAATGTTCTCCTGGGATTCTTTACTTAACCTATTTACTAAGTATTCATCTCTATTACCTCTAAAATTCCTTCACACAAATGCATTTCACACCTATAAAAGGTTACTGCCTTTTCTAGGGAGTATTGGTGCCTAGTTTTCCTGATTCTAACCCAAACCTAAGTAGGTCAATGTCTTGATGAAGGCTCATTCCATTGTCACCATGGAAACATCATTCCATCAGTGAGATAATGAGCTGATAATGAAGATAGCAATTGAATAATAGACTTAACACAAACAGTGAGAGATGCACTCAAGAGGTGATTTGCTGGAAAGAACAATGATAACAACCAAAATACCAGGTCATTCATGTGCAGTGATGGAACGAATTGTACATAATCTGACATCAAGGTATTATGTTTGTTCATTGTTAGCTTTGCCACTGATTTGTGATGTTCCCTGCATGATATAAAATACAGTTTTTATTACCCCTTTGGCCTGTTGTTGAACTTTCAGGTCTTAGGAATCAAAGCAAAGATATAACATATCATTGTAACATAAAGAATAAATAGATAAAAAATAATACACATTCCTAAGTGAGTCACTTAAAATAGAAGCTATTAAGGAAGTGGGGCCCATGAACACCTTGTGCTTCATCTCTCAGAGCTGCTATTAAGTTGCTAAATCTGTGGCTAAACTCAGCACAAGGTCAAACCATACACATCCTGAAGTTACAAACATCTTAGAACAATAACTCCTGTGTTGACACATATGGACTTTGCTTCCTTTTTTTAGTTTTTGTGTTTCTCATTTGCATATTGGAATTAACCAATACCTGATAACCTAGCCAGGATCCTTCATTGTGCATGAAAAAAATTACATTTTTTTTTTTAAGTTTGGCCTTTATAAACCCTGCCTTTCTTTGTTCTCCCCAGAGCACAGCTGGGTTGCTACCTGCATTTGCATCTTGGTCTGAAACACTTTACGGCCCTCTCAAAGACTTTTAATTTATTTTACAGCTTTGGATATTTATTGGTTAACATCTTTGGTGATCCCAAATCACTGATCTTTTCATGTGTGAGGTGTATAAATTTTAAATGGCTGAAGCTTGTTTAGAAGATCAGCAAGTACTTTATGATAACAATGATGTTCCATAGTAGTTCTTTACTGTTTATGAGAGTATGCATATTTGATTGTAGTAGCACTAGAGGCCCAGTGCATGAATTCGTGCTGAGTGGGGTCTGGCTAGCCTCTGCCCTAATGGGGGACAATCGGGGCCAGGCTAGCCAGGGGGAGGTTGGCCATCCAGCCCCTCTTTTGATCAGGTTTGGGGGTGTCAATTGGGGCTGTTCTGGGCTGAGGGACCCCCCTGCCATGCATGAATTTCATGCACCAGGCCTCTAGTCTTATAATAAACAGTAAGAGGAAAACACTTAAAATGATATATTTAAAAATCTACAATTGATCTACAAATTAATATCTACACTAATAAAAGAGAAACATGCAAATTAGTGTTACTCTGCTATGCCCACCAGCCAATCAGAGCAACTATGCAAATTAATCCAACAAAGATGGTGATTAATTTGCATACACAGGCACAGAGCGATGACTGAAGGCTCCAGCTGGAGTGAAGACTGAAGATTGAAAACAGAAGACTGAAGAGGCTAGGCTTCTCTGCTGTGCCTGGATCAAAGGCCTGGGTCCTGGGTGCTAGAGGAAAACCGATGCCAGCAGCCAGGGGAAGGAAGGCCTATTGCGCGAATCTTTGTGCAACAGGCTTCTAGTTAATTCATAAATATTCTACTTTAGAACTTATTGCAAAGTACCCTTAAAACATTATATAAAGCTGTTTCTGAGCATATTATTGGAAGAAAATTTATTGGAGCTGTGGACATCAATTTAGATACATATTGCAATTTGGCTAGTTCTTAGTAGTGTAATTTTCTCTATTGTAGCAAGAACACTTAACATAAGTTCTACCCACTTAATAAATTTTGAGTACAATACAGTATTGTTAACTATAAGCACTGTGTCATATTATTAACTATAAGCAGATCTCTAGAACTTCTTTATCTTGCATGACTAAAACTTTATATGTGTTCCAATTGCATTTTGCATATGTGACAGGATCTCTATATTAAATATTTAGTAATATTTTATTGTGCTTATATGCTACATTTTTTAATCCATCCATCCACTGATGGACATTGAGGTTATTTTTGTATCATGACTATTATGAATAATACTGGCTGCAGTGAACATTAGATTTCAGGTAACTCTTTGTGATCCTGATTTTAGTTCTTTTACATATATACCCAGAGGTTGGATTTTGGGGTCACGTGGTAGTTCTATTTTTAATTTTTGAGGAACCACCATGTTGTTTTCCCTAGTAGCTATACCATTTTCTATTTTCACCAAGAGTGCATATGGGTTAGTTTTTCCACATCCTTGTTAACACTCATTGAAACAGCATTGTACTGCCATACAAAAAGACATATAGACCAAAGGAACAGAATAGAAAATCTACAAGAGTGTAGTAATACACAATGGGGAGATAATAGTATTTTCAACAAATGATGTTGAAAAAGCTGGACATCTACATGCAAAAGAAAAGAATTGGATCCTTGTCTTTTGCCATACACATTGTATATTTGGATTCTTTCAGAATTGTCTTCAACTGCCATTTCACAGTGACTTTCACCTTTCTAACTGTAGCACAGTGGTAGAGGTCTTCTAGGCTCTCCGTTTGGTTACTTCTCTTGACTCTAAAGAGCAAGACAAGATTTTATGTAGAGATTCTGTGGAGTCTCACCCTACTAAATGGAGATGGAAGGATATTCAAGAGTGCCAGCTAATCCCTTTTGCCAAATAACAATGCTAACCTTCCTACTTTTCTTTATCAGAGGTCACTGATGTTAGAAAAGAGCATTCTGAGGAATATCTCCTTCCTAAATCTTAGACCTGAAGTGTCCAAAGATGTATAAAATACCTTTACTTCCAGGTTTGTAGTCTATGAAAGTCAGATTAAGATATATACCAAGATTCTTGCTTTTCTATCTGTGGCTTTTTCCCATAAGAACTCCTGGGACCAAGTCTGTGGGTATTTCCTTCTATCCTTTAAGTATCTGTTTGGGAATTCCCTTTTGTTAAACTCTATAACCAGATCCTAGTTCTTTATTTAATAAATGCAAAGAATAAGGAATATAAAAATATTTTATTTTTATAAAGCTTTATATTCAAAAGCTAAGTAATTTTTTATTCTTAGCCCTCTCTCAAACAAACTACTTCCAATCATGAATTTAATTAATGAATTCTTTAGGATATTTATGAATATGGAGGTAATCCTTAAGGTCAAATGTCCCTAAGGATCATTTTGATGGCCTGGACTTTAGAAGAATGAGTATTTTTGGAGAAAGTTTCCAAAGTTTTGATTAGAATCTCAAAGTAGTTGAAAAATGTTTTAAATTTTGGTCTAAATTTCTTAATCTCATAAATTTCATGCCAAGGAATAATTTAGGTGAAATAGCTATAGGATGTCCATATTTTTTGTAGTTGTATCTGAAAAATGATCAAGCCTAGGAAAATGAATGAGCAGCTTAGTATTATAAGGTGGAAGAAAAAAAAAGAAAACCTTAGCCACCAACTCTGGCATATCAGAGTATGTTGTATATTTGAAATGTTATTACCACAGTAGAGTTTTAATTTGACTTTTGCGTGTGAACACCTCTTTTCAAGCATTAGCTCTACCATTTATTATCAGAGACATGTCACATAGTCTTTCTAAATTGCAATGCCTGCATCTATATAATGGCCCACATAGGCAATATGAGAACTATGGGAATAATTTTTTATATTTAGAATATAATATGCTTGCATGTATTAATATTAAGGATATACTTATCTGGGAAAAATCTGCTGTTTATTTGAGTATAGAGAAATTTTTAGAGATACAAAGTATTACATATTTTTGTTAATTGCTAAATTAATAAATTAATGAGCTCTAATATAAAATATAAACAGAATATTATATTTAAATAAGACTTTTTGTCCAGATTAGAGTACAAAAATATGAGTATTTTTGGTAGATAATACTAAACATCAGCTCATTTTCCTTACAGTAGAATTGAATTTCAATAAAGATGTATATATTGGATATATATATGACATGGAGTTTCTTAAAGGTGATGACATTTTAAATGGTTTCCCAAATTTGAAAATAATTTTTAAAAGAAAATTTAAAGGTATAATTTATTTTCTATACTAAATAAAGCAAGTTCTAATTAACATACAACTTTTCTTTAAAGTGCCTTAAAATATGCTTTATATTTAATTTTTTGTCACTAGATGGCATACTATATGTAAAAATAAAGAATTCATTAAATTATAATGACAGTAAGTTAGGACAGATAAACACAAATATGCAAATTGTCAGAGAATACCATCAAGTTCAAGTAACAATAGCCAGAAAGCATTAGAATTTATTATTTAAGGCCATATTTCAAGGTAAATTTTGTCACAACAATTTAATGATAACCAGGTGGAAAGTAATCTGAATTTTCATTTTTAAGCATAAATGTAAAAATGTCATTAAATTTTACTATAGAGAAAAATTCAAAAGATTGTCACACTAAGTGAATATCAAATGAATGAAAGTAACTTGGTTTTTAAAGCAATCCCAATTTAAGAAAGAGGGAAATATATAGTTGTGGCATACAGCAAGTATCAAATAATTTCAATCACTCACTTGTTATTTATTTTTAAAATTCTGATGAAAAGATATATTTTTCATTCTAATTTACTCTAACTACATTGTTTGCTGTCACTGTCATAAAAAATAACGAGGTGAGAATTAGCATTTTCATTATTTACTGATGCATATATACTTCTCTAATACTAAGTTTTACAACAAATTGGTTTGCTGTTGATCTCTTTCATTGCTTTAGTTCAGCAATGCTCAGTGGAGACAGCTAATCTCTATTCTACGTGTTGTAGCAACATCACTATTTACCTCCTGGTTGGGGAAGAGCAACTTCACTGAGGCTAATTGTAAACTAGCTGGTTGTTGGCTAGAAGCTCTGCTGGGACCTATTATCTGGAGTCTAAATTCTTATTCACATGGTCATGTGGGCTTCCCGCCCCCCGCCCCCCCCCAACCCCCCCAGCATAGCAGGCTAGATTTCAAGAAGAAAGGCACATGACTTGAATAGACACATGGAACCTCCTCTTTAGCTGAAAGATCCCGATGCTGCTGTGGGTGACAACAGTGGCTATATTACCTTCATGCTGTTCCCTTGCCACACCAATGCCTGCGCTCCAGGCAACACCATCAACCTGATGCACAGATGGCAGACTACCTGCACCACCACACCAAGTGCTCTAAGGCCTATGTGCACACATGCATGCAGGCAAAAACATCCGACTTCCCCAAGGTGCTGAACCTGCTCACCCAGATGCCCAGAAGAAAGAAATGAAGACAATCACTGGGAAGACGTTTTCATCCCTCTAACTCTTGTGACAATCTTTTGAATTTTTCTGTATAGTAAAATTTAATGATATTTTTACATTAAGGAAGGGGCTGGCAACTGAAGGCTGGAACACTTACAACTGGATAATCATAGCTTTTAATGTTGCACCTCTTCAGGTTCTCAAAGGATTCTTCATTTTGGTTCCATTTTGTACACGTTTGGAAAATAATCTGCAGAAAAGGAGCTGTACTTGCAAGGACTTGATGGTTCCCAAGAAATCCACTTGATCAACTGAATTCCTTTTCTTTATCTTCCTGCCCTCATTTCCCTTCCCTCCACCCTTCTTCCAAACTCTCTTGCTGTATGTTACTGGTAATGAGTTGCAGGATAATGCAATCTTAACTTATTTTCTCCTGAGTATTTGCGTTCAAAACTCCTGTATCTAAAGAAATACGGTTGGGGTTATTAATAAAGAAAATCTATCTTAAGAAAAAAACAAGTCAGCTGAAATTGTTGCAGAGTGATTTCCACTGCGTTCTACTGAACTGTCAGGGATCCAGTTGTGCAGTTCAGATTCAAGTGGGCAGAGAAATAGATCACACATTTCAGCGAGGGAAGTGACAAAGAATTTATAATTCTCTTTAATCTGCAATGTTATAGCCACTAGCCATAATTATTTGCATAACTCTCGCATGCAAAAGTATCTTTCTCCCTACATGTCATGAAGATTTTCCTCATTAGCCATCATACTCAAATCAAGAATATTTTCATGTAATCAGTTGATGCAGGTACAGGGGTGGGTTTTTAGATGTAGTTCCTATTGATCTACAAAACCATGCAGTGAAATGAAAAATGTTGTACCCTCCATACACCCGAATAAAATGTCAAGGGTCAGGAGGGTGCTATGCACAGTTGCATTCTTTGTGGCTGCCCAGAATTCTCAGTCTGCGTCATACTCATGGATGGCCAATGGTTTTGAGGCCACTCTTTATTTTTAAATGTCTCTTTCCCTTTCAGTCCAAGTGTATTAATGTTTTTTTTTTAATATATTTTATTGATTTTTCACATAGAGAAAGGGAGAGAGATAGAAAGTTAGAAACATCGATGAGAGAGAAACATCGATCAGCTGCCTCCTGCACATCTCCCACTGGGGATGTGCCCGCAACCCAGGTACATGCCCTTGACCGGAATCGAACCTGGGACCCTTCAGTCCCCAGGCCAACGCTCTATCCACTGAGCCAAACCGGTTTCGGCATTAATGTTTGTTTTCAAATTATAAGAGAGAGTTTATTTAGAAAGTTATAGAGGTTGTAAAAGTGAGCCAGTTGGACTGTGTAGGCTCAGGAAACAAGTAACAGAGGCTGATGAAGGACCCTTGGAGCTTAGGAGACAAAAGGCATAGGCCGTGTGCCTAAGGAGAAGGGAAGGGTTGGGATGTG
Source organism: Myotis nattereri (assembly GCF_964212035.1). Classification (NCBI taxonomy): domain Eukaryota; kingdom Metazoa; phylum Chordata; class Mammalia; order Chiroptera; family Vespertilionidae; genus Myotis; species Myotis nattereri. The sequence continues at coordinate 26,345,766 of NC_138077.1, forward strand.
CTCCTCAGGGACTGAGCTCCTGCTGAGTCCTTTGCCAAGAATAGTGGTTCTCAATCTTCCTAATGCTGCAACCCTTTAATACAGTTCCTCATGTTGTGGTGACCCCCAATCATAAAATTATGTTCATTGCTACTTCAAAATTGTAATTTTGCTACTGTTATGAATCGTAATGTAAATATCTGATATGCAGGATGTATTTTAATTGTTACAAATTGAACATAATTAAAGCATAGTGATTAATCACAAAAGCAATATGTAATTATATATGTGTTTTCCGATGGTCTTAGGTGACCCGTGTGAAAGGGGGTTGTGACCCACTGGGGTTGAGAACCACTGGTCTAGAGGGTTTTAAAGCCAGAAGTATAGGAGAGAGTTTAGGGGAGGATGTCAATAGAACATATATCAGCTTTATGCTGATGAGCCAAAATGAGATTTATTACCCTGACTTCATCTGTCCATGGGTATGGTTGGCACAAATGGGATTAACTGGATTTCTGTTTTCTATTTCCCTGAGTAGGATGAGTTTAGCTATTTACCATCTAGTTGGTGAGAAGTGGAAACCATTTACTCTTGTGTCCTTGGTTAAGGAAGATAGGATTTTAAGATTTACTAGATGGCTATAAACTGCTTGGCCATTTAACTTTGTCTCAGTTTTCTTATCCTGTTTGTTCTGGTTTACTAGGCTGTCTCATTCCACCCCGAGAAACTGCCATCCCTTAACTGTTTATGGTGATGAGAGAGATTGGTCAGTCTTCAGTAACTGCTTCCTGCTGACAAGGGTGATGGTTTCAGCTTGTGTAAGGTATGGGAGTCTCTCCCTGCCTGATCTACAGGAAACAGGGGAATTGGATCTGAGACTAGAATGGAGAGCTGTTAGCTGGTTCTTCCAAAGTAGGGGTAGGCTGAAGTCCCCAAAACATCACCATGTTGATATGGAATGGTATCCAGAAGCGAAGTTGGTAGAATGCTCCATATGTCATTGACTCGATGGAATTCAGGAGGCTGTGATGAAGACCAGCTTCACAAAGTAAGACCTATATTGTATAAACAAGCAATCAGGTATTAATAAGGGGTATGCCTATGAAAACAGAAGGAAAAATAATCCAAAGGTTAATGATCAGAGCAAATAATAAACCAGTTTCTGAGTCTGTAAGGCTGCCAATCAAGAATAGTTTTAGATGAAAGGCTCAAAGTTTCTTTTGCTGGAATGAAAGTAAGCAGTGACAAGCTCATAAATTCTCCTTATCTGGAGTTTGAATGTCTCTGGTGATATAAATTCTGCATGATTTAGAGAGCATTAGTCACTAAGATTGTTTAAGTATGAACTGCTGTGATAATTTTCAAGGTTATATAAAGTCTTTTACCTGTAATTTGCAAGTGCAAAGCTCAGAAAAATTTCTTTTTTTAGTTCTCAATAATTGCAAGGCAAATGATCAGAGAAAAACGAAACATTCGTTTGTAGCCAAATATGCAAGAAAACTTAAAAAAAATGAAGATTCAGTTCAGTCTGTGGGTGACAAATACAATTTTGAAGACAATTAACTGAATTAGAGTCTCATATTTACAACTGTGTATTACATATTCTATTGAAACACAACCCACCCCCTCCCCTCAAATCACCCTCATTTTCATCAAAGAACCAAATTAGGATGAATTTATTTGCTGCTTAAATCCAGCTTCAGTTTGGCCTGATAATTTGCATAAACACAAAAAGAACATTAATTGATCATATAGGCTCTCTTGAATCTTTTTTGCTGGAATCTCATAAGGAATCTCCAGATTGAACTTTAACCCCTCAGGGTGAAGAAACCAGGCCATATAGCTGCTATCAGTCTTTGACTGCAATACCTATAGATTTGGGTGAATTCCTCAAGCTTTTAAGGTCAAGTGGATTAATCTTTTGAAAAATGTGAGTTCCATTTATGCAATTTATATTCAAATTATCGAGATAAAATGTGAGACAAGCTCCTATTTTTTTTTTTCCAAGAGAGTCCCTTCTTTACCGTAGGTTATATTTGAGGCTGTTGTTGGACAATATTGTTTTAATGCCTAGAAGCTTTTTAGTCAGGCTACATGGGTCCAGTGCCACATCCTTAAAACTCTCCGAGGTCTTAGCAAAGGGTCTCACATGACCCACAATTGATTTTTTTTTTTTCCTCAGAGCTCACTTTACTGGATTTAAAGTAACACTGGGCCGAAACCGGTTTGGCTCAGTGGATAGAGTGTCGGCCTGCGGACTGAAGGGTCCCAGGTTCGATTCCGGTCAAGGGCATGTACCTGGGTTGCGGGCACATCCCCAGTGGGAATGTGCAGGAGGCAGCTAATTGATGTTTCTCACTCATCGATGTTTCTGACTCTATATCCCTCTCCCTTCCTCTCTGTAAAAAATCAATAAAATATATTTTAAAAAAAATAAAGTAACACTGGATTTAATCTTTTACCTGAAGCCCTGTATTACATTGATTACTATCTTATTGTTGCTTCAAGGCTTGGAATGAGAAAAATTTATTTTCATACACAGTGCTGCTGCTTAACTTTTCCTTTTAAATTCTACCTAAAACCTGAAGAGTTAATTTTCGCTCTTCTTGCAGTTTTGCTTTTTATGGTAAAACGCTCAAGGAAGCCATTTAGCAATTCCAGCATTCTTCCTAGAAACCTTCTAGGCCATATCCATTAGTTAAACTGAATAGCATTTCTATTTTCCAGAACGTCTCAAGGAACAGAACTGGCAAATCCTATTTCACTTCCCTCTTACATTCAATCACAATAGCACTATCCTTTCAGTCTTTGCCCATAGTGGCCTTAAGAGCTTTCTCTGCCACTCAAGTATATCATTCATAAGTATATCATTTCTGGAAACAAATTTTGTTTTAACTATGTGTTGTTGAATAACAAACCACTCCAAGGCTTAGTGGCTTAATAGAACAGCAATTACTTATTTTGCTCATGATTTTGTGAATTAATCAAGGCTCTATGGAAATAGCTTCTCTTCACTTTGTATTAGCTGAGGTGACGTGACTGAGGCTGGATGATATGCATCCACATGGTTGGCAAGTTGGTGATGGTTAGCATAAGGAAGTTCAGCAACCTAGTTTGGGCCCCTCAATTCATTTGTCTACTTGTGGTTCTCCACAACATGGCACCTGGGTTCAAAGATGGAAGAAGAGAAACTTCCACTCTTCCTAAAGACTAGGCCTTAAATTGACATCATATAATTTAAATCACTCTTGTATTTTACAAAGGAATCACAAACTTAGCCCAGTTAGAAGAAATTTGAGAAATTGATCTAAAATAGAATGAAAAAAGTTATTAAGCCATCATTATCATCTCACTACAGCTAGTAGTAATATCATAAAATAATGACACATATGTTTCTTTATAAATAAACTTTATTTCATTTTGGTATACATTAAAATTGTAGAAAGTTACCAGAGATAATACAGATTGTTCACACAAAATCCATGCCCAGTTTCCTCTCATTTTAACATCCTATAGCACTATGAAACTATTGTAAAAGCTAGCATTGACATGCTAATGTCAACAGCTCTAGGCTTTATTTGGATTTTACCTATTTTTCTGTTAATGTTTGTTTTTGTTTTGTTTGTTTTGTTTTTTCTGATCCAGATTTAAATCTAGGGTTTCACGTTCCTTAGTTGTCATATCTTTCCAGTCTGGGACAGTTTCTTAGTCTTTCCTAGTCTCCTGTGCTTTGAAACTCTTTAAAAGCACTGGGCAGAATGCAGGATGTACCCAATTCATGACTGTCTCGTTTTATTTTCATGAGTAGATTGAATAAAGGTTTTTGGAAAGAACACCACAGAGTATTCCTCTCATCACATCATTTAAGGTGATATGATATTAACATGATATCACTAAGTGCAGTGGTTGGCAAACTGCGGCTCGTGAGCCACATGTGGCTCTTTGGCCCCTTGAGTGTGGCTCTTCCTAAGCCTTAGGAGTACCCTAATTAAGTTAATAACAATGTACCTACCTATATAGTTTCAGTTTAAAAAATGTGGCTCTCAAAAGAAATTTCAATCGTTGTACTGTTGATATTTGGCTCTGTTGACTAATGAGTTTGCTGACCACTGACTAAGGGTATTAATCTTCATTACTTGGTGAAGGTAGTGTTTACCAGATTCATACATGCTCTGTAAAAATTACTAAATTTCTCTTTCTATAATATATTCTTTGAAAGCAAATCACTATGTTTAGCCCTTTCTCAAGAAGGACCTAGAAGGCAATTAGGCTCTACCTCCTAAAAAAGGGAATATATATATATATATACAGAGTCATGGGCAAAAGTAGGTTTATAGTTTTTCATATAGAAAAAAATTAATAAATAATAATACAAGAGTAAACCCTGTGTTTCATGTACTCATAACTGTAAACCTACTTTTCCCTACCTATGTATATTAATGTAGTTCTTTTGTAATGAAGATTTGGCTCATCTCCACAAATTTATTCATTTATCTAATCATTTATGTATATTATTATAGACTCATGAATATGTATATCCTATTTTGGGTTACAACCCAATACAAGATTATTTATTCAGTGTTCAAATTGATCCAGCTTTGTTTACAGGGTGCTCTTTCAGGTTGGCCAATGTGTTCTTTTAAACTACCTTATTTTTAAATTTCTGTAATAAACTTAAGAAATTTTAGAATAGATTTAAACTTACAGAAAAGTTGTCAATATAGTACAGAGAGTTTATATAATCCCACAGCTGGTTTTCCCTATGATTTATACCTTACATTAGCCTGCCTGGCACATTTGTCAGAATTAACTGAAGACCATAAGAACATATTTTATTCATATTTTCTTAGTTTTTTTTTTTCTTTCTAATGTCCTTTTTCTATTACAGGATTCCATCAACTTAGTTGTCTTGTCACTGTAGACACATTGAGATAATCTGTAATCAACCCCCCCCAAAGTGCATAATCTTGTTAACTATCCTGTAATGCAATCCCTGCCTTCCTTTTTTCCACTCTATGTAATCTTCCTTATGTTCTCTGCTTAATTTCAAATGTATAAAATAAGCTGCAAGTCTTTCATTCTCCAGAGCATTTGAAATCTTGCTCTGAGGCATATATCTCCAGTTAGGGCCAAAACACTCTTATTAAAATTTATCTACAGATTTGGATACTCTTATGTCTAAAAATGGTAATGCCAGAATACCTTGCACTGTGTCTAACCAAAAAAATCAAGCAATCAATTAAACAAATTGGGAGGATGGACACTTGGTACAAAATATGTGAATGTATCTCTTCCCCATACTCACCACTACCATGTTTAAAAAAATACAGGTTTTATACACCTGAAATATTTATGTGGGGTAGGGACAATTTGCTTTCCAGTTTGTAAGCATGGAACCTGCAACCTGCAGTGAAAGAAGTAAGGATTAGTGAAGCAAAGAAAGAGGTAGATATTATAAATAGGAGCATGCAGCATGTGCAAAGCCCTTGAATTAGGAAAGTGTGTAACATTTGAAACATAACTAATTAATCTACCTCTTTTACATTTGCCTTCTGCTTCAGCCTCACTTTGGCAGAGAGTTGAATATGAGATATGAGATATTATTAACAAAGATAATGCCTTATTATAACTATACTTTGAAGAAGAATGTAAGAATACCTAGTGCCTTCCAATGATTAAGCCAGAAGTTTGTTTGCTTTGTATATGTGTTTTTGGTCTCAGAGAAAGAGATGTTGGCAAGATGGTATCAGGATAAAGACTGAGAGAAGTATAGACTGGCTGGTGTGGCTCAATGGTTGAGCATCAACCCATGAACCAGGAGGTCATTATTGGATTACCCATCAGGTCACAATGCCTAGGCTGCAGGCTCAATCCCAGTGTGGGGGTGTGCAGGAAGTAGTCAATCAGTGATTCTCATCATTGATGTTTCTGCCCTGCTCTTTCTTTCCATTCTTTTCTCTGAAATCAATAAAAGCATATTTTTAAAAAAAGAATGATAAGAGTATAAAAATATAAGGAGGAAGAAGGGTCAAGGCTATACTTATCACTCCTGTGTTAAATAAAAACTGAATAGCAATTGAAGAGTGTAGTAGTAGTTGTAGTACTAGTAGTAGCAATAGTACAAATTAAATCAGAAATGATTGCATTTGAGAACTTACTGTGTTTTATTTTCAATAGAGGACTTCATTCTAACAAACTATTGAACACTACCTCATTCTATTGAACACTATTAAATATCAACACATTGAGTTGGATAATAATAGTACATACAGTTTACTATAAATTTAAGTTTAGAGAAGTTTCTGTATTTTTTAATGTTACATATCTAAAAACTTATGGAAATGAGGAAAAAATGTAAATAAATTGTTTGAACCATTTCACTGCAATCTGGTTCTTGATGGACTATTGAGATTTCTCTTAATTCCTCTGCTTTATTTTTTCTGATGATGGATTTGAGGTCTCCAGGTTCTATCCCTTCATTTTCTCTTAATTCCTTTCCAATCAGGCTCTTTATCTACAGTAAATCTGATTTCCTCGGTGTCACCAATCTTATCTAATAAAAGAGTAATATGCAAATTAATCATCACTCCATCACTCAATCATTCCCTCACTCCATCACAAAGATGGAGGCAGAAATGGAGCTGGAGCGAGCAGGAGGCTTGGGTTGCCCCTGCTGATGGAGGAAGCCAAGCTTCCCACCTGCCCTGCCGGCCCTGACCTCTGCTCAAGGCTACAAAGTTTCAATTATAGAAGTTAAATAAATCCCAGATACCTGCTTCCATTCTGTGGGCGTGACCAGCATGAAAACAGCCATCAGTCCCTCACCCAGACTGGCCAGGAACCCCAGCATGGACCCCCACCCTGAAGGGGCTGTGGCCAGCCTGAAAACAGCCATTAGCCCCTCACTCAGGTTGGCCAGGCACCCCAGCGGGACCCACACCCTGATCCAGGACACCCTTCAGGGCAAACCAGCCAGCCCCCACCCATGCACCAGGCCTCTATCCTATATAGTAAAAAGGTAATATGCAAATTGACCCTAACAGCAGAAAGACTGGGAATGACTGGTCACTATGACACACTCTGACCACCAGAGGCAGACACTCAATGCAGGAGCTGCCCCCTGATGGTTAGTGCACTCCCATAGGGGGAGCTCTGCTCAGCCACAAGCCAGGTTAATGGCTGCTAGCACAGTGGTGGTGGCGGGAGCCTTTCCCACCTCCTCAGCAGTGCTAAGGATGTCCAACTGCAGCTTAGGCCTGATCCCTGCTGGCAAGTGGACATCCCCCGAGGGCTCCCGGGCTGCCAGAGGGATGTCTGACTGCCATCTTAGGCCCAATCCCCCGGGGAGCGGGCCTAAGCCAGCAGGAGGTCATCCCCCGAGGGGTCCCAGACTGCAAGAGAGCATAGGCCGAGCTGAGGGACACCCCCCCCCCGCCCCCCCGAGTGCACAAATTTTTGTGCACTGGGCCTGTAGTAATATATAGTTTCCTAAATTTAGTCATCTATTTGCATCCTGAATTTATCTGATTTATCAGAAGCAAGTGACCAAGCTCTTTTCTACTTTCTATACTTTTTTCCCACTGGACTTCCAGGACTGAATACTCTCTTGCTTTTCTCCCACTTCACTGGAATTGCTCCTTGGTCTCTGTTGCTTTCTCCTCTTTTTGACTTTTAAAATTTAACAGACCTATACTTACATGACAGGGGAGATACCATAATCAGGAAGATGGTTTTCCCAGGGCCGGGCTTATCCATTGCATCCTGATGTGCTGACCCCTGTGATTTCCCTAAAAGTGGGAAACTCGACTGCATAATTTGTGGTAGCATAGGACTGTGTCTGCACTCTCCCCTGGAAAACAAAACAAAACAAAACAAAACAAAACAAAACAAAACAAAACAAAACGGAACAGGCCTAAGACATAGTCCTTGGTGATCTCATCCATCCTCGTGGCTGAAACACCACCTGTACACTGACAACTCTCTAATTTATATCTCTAATCCATATTTTTAAATAAATTTCCATACTTAAATTCTTATACTTACAAGATACATTTATCATCATCTTGTTTTCTCTTAGAATTTTTTAAAATATATTTTTATTGATCTCAGGGAGAAAGAGAGAGGTAGAGAGAAAGAAACATCAATGATGAAAGAGAATCGATTGGCTGCCTCCTGCACACCCCCTAGTTGGGATCCAGCCCACAAACAGGGTATTATAATTTTTAAATTTAACATGTCCATGAATAAATTCAGAATCTTCTCACAAGCAATCTTATCTACCTGCAGCCTTCACTATTTGCGTTTATGGAATATTCATTCTCCCTTTTAGTTTCTTAGGCCACACAATCATGCAAACTTCTACTTTATACTAAGTTCTAAGTACTTTTTTCCAATCTCTATTTCTACCACTCTAGCCTGAACCACCATCACCTCTAACCTGCATTTGCATTCTAGCTTTCTATGAGTTCTCTCTAATACCCAAGATAAATAAACCCCTAAAATGTAGCTGCCAAATTGAATCTTTTAAAACATAAATCAGATTACATCACTCTTCTACTTAAAACTCTGCATGGCTACTCTTTACATTTAGTATAAAAGCCACGATATCTATAGTGTCTATCAATAGGGTAACCACATAATTTATGATGCAAACCAGATTAGAGAGTGAAAGAAGGAGTTACAGTAATTACAACAGAACACTAGACACAAAAATAAATTGGTATGGGCAACTGGAATGTTTTATCATGCTGCTGCTAATGGGCCTCACAATTTGCCCCTAATGCCTTTCTGATCTCCTTGGCCATCGCTCTCCTCCTCTGTATTGATTCTGTTCTCATTACATGGGCTTCTTTTTTCTTCTTCAAACATATCATGCAGGAAGGCACACATCTACCTCAGGGACTGTGTTCCTGCTCTGTTTTCTATGCCTACATTTCTATAATATTTTTATCTTGAGGATTCACTAGGACTACACCATTTTCTTATATTCTTTGCCCACATCTTGCCTCTTCTAAGGAGCCTACCCTGATCACGCTATTTAATATAGAAATGCATCCCTCATCAATACTTGTATAATGCTGTGAAACTTATACTGCATAAACTATGCACATAAAAAGTAATTAGTATACAGTAAATCATAAAAGCTAGCTATCATCAGTTGCATCATCACCAGATATTCCTTTAGTAAGTCAATAATTTTTTTAAAAATTATAAAGTATGGCAGATACATTTTCAGATTAATTGACATATTAACCTATTTATTAGCATGCTTAAAATATATAGAGATGAATTTAGATATGAATGCAAGTCATTTCTTGATTTTGAACAGTAATACTAGGAATGCTGTTAGAATCAGGACAGTCCTAACTCTGACACTTATCTATACATGTGATTTATAAGGCATTTATTCTTTAAAATATAAACAGAGTTTTACAGAGTATTTTCTTGAGCAATCAAAACTTTTATAAAACAGCCTTTAAAAATTTGCATAGCATTTTTATGAAATAAAACAAACAGTAGTTTAAAGTGGATTTTATCAACGGGTATTTTTAAAAATGAATCTAAATATATCCATCAATCTAGTAAAGAACACTTACCATCAAAACATCTTCCTTTTTTATTTGTAATTTCAAATAAATGCCACCACACAATAATAATAAATAATAAAATAAATTAATAAAATACTAGCAAATTTAGCATCTTCCTCTATTCAAATATTTTATTTTTTTAAAATATATTTTATTGATTTTTTTACAGAGAGGAAGGGAGAAAGATAGAGAGTTAAAAACATCGATGAGAGAGAAACATTGATCAGCTGCCTCCTGCACACCTCCCACTGGGGATGTGCCCACAACCAAGGTACATGCCCTTGACCGGAACCGAACCCGGGGCCTTTCAGTCCACAGGCCGACGCTCTATCCACTGAGCCAAACCGGTTACAGCCATTCAAATATTTTAAAAAAATGGAAATGAGCATTTTATAAAATATGTTCTTAGAATAATAAATGACATTTATTTAATATATATAGATATTTGTATGTTTATTGTGTATAATGTATATTAACTTTAAATGACAAAAATCTAGTCTGATATTTCCATGAGCATGTAATTTATAGGTAGAAGCATAAAGACATAAGATTAAAAGCAACTTTATTAAATGTCAATATATTTTATACATAGTAAAACTTTTAATCAGTGATTGTGTGTGTGTGTGTGTGTGCACAAACATCACTGGAGATGAACCAAATGTGTCATTAATTCTTTTAAAAACATGGGATCATCTGGGTTCTCATTCCAAACTATTGTGCAAAGTTCTTTCTTTTTAATGACTAAGTGAAGAAGAATACTGTATTTCCATTTTGTTCTTATAAATATATTGCTTAGAGGTCAGTTCCTTATAAAAATATATTTTTATTGATTTCAGAGAGGAAGGGAGAGGGAGAATTCTTGATTGGCTCCCTCCTGCATGCCCCACACTGGTAATCAAGCCTGTAACCCAGGCATGTACCCTGACCTAGAATCAAACTATGACCTCCTGGTTCATACGTCAACACTCAACCATCGAGCCACACCAGCCGGGCAGAGAGGTCATTTCTTAGGTATGACAATTCATTTAATATATCATCTGAATACACAGGGTGGTATTTGATTAATACAAAAAAGTCCCCTACAATCCCCTGCCATCTTGATCTTTGCATTCATCTTCTAATTGAATTTGTTTTATAACAGTAGAAAGTCAAATTTCTTCTCTTTTCATTATGGTTAAAAAATAGAAACTTCTAATTCTCAACTGTATCAATTAGCCTGAAAACAGACTACAAAGATGCTTTTTCCAGGCTTTTAAAATGCCTGCTTAAAAGATGATGCAATAGTTTGGACAGTACAATAAGAAAAGGAGAGAATGACAATTTATTCCATGTTGCATCATTCTTTTATGTGATTTTGTCATTCTTTTGTTTTCTTACTTCTTGTTCTTTTTTAGCCTAGGTGGAAATAATCAATGTGTAATCATGAGTAAGGATGAAAGAATTCTTAGGATGATAAAATAGAAAAAAAAATCCAAAATAGAGAGAAAATAAAATCACCATGGTTCTATAATTCATTTTAGATTCAAAATAGAATTTAATGGACTCAAATGAAAGTTGCAAGATAAAATGACTTATAGTCTATTTAAAATAGGTAAATTTCCTTTTTGTTTTTGGGTAGGACTCTAAAAATATACATAAGTCATGAAATATGAATCCTTAAAAACAGAACTGCCTAAAAAACTCAAAAACAAAAATCAGTCCAATGATCCTAATACTATACCAAGGTGAATCAACTTGGCATATTATGTATGCTCAATAAAAATTAATCTTATTATCCCTTTCTGCTAAGTGACTCCTTATTTTATTGAACACTGAAGAAAGAAAGTTTGGGGTATACGAAAATAATAGAAAGAAGAAAGCAAAATAAGAAAGATTTGTATATTTATATTTAAAGTGTATAAATAGTAAACGAATAAATTTTATATGTGCATACATATATACACATATGTATACATATGCTATATATGAATTTTATATACATGTAAATATATGTAAAATATATACATATATAAACATATATGGATACTATTTCCACTTTGTGGATTGATGACACAAAATCCACATTTCACACATGCCATTTAATATATTAGGGTGGCCCAGTCATTGTGGCTCAGTGATTGAGTGTTGACACATGAACCAGGAGGTCATGGTTCTATTCCTGATCAGGGCACATGCTCAGGTTGCTATCTCAATCCCCAATGGGGGATATGTAGGAGGCAACTGATCAATGATTCTCTCTCATCATTGATGTTTCTATCTATCTTTCCCTCTGCCTTTCTCTCTGAAATCAATAAAAATATATTTAATAAAAGATATTAGAGTAGTTTGCCTATAATATCTGCTACTTAAACAGAATTTATTTGAGATTGTCAGAGATTAAAACAAAAAAAAATCATGAGTAGGATCTGTTTTTGGGAAGAAGATAGTACATTAGGTTGGAACTATTAATTTTGAAATGCATTAATTTTTGACAATTGAAGCTAACTTCACTGATATAAAATCGTGTAGTGCAAGAGAAATCACTGCCAGAGCATGAGCTAAAATCTGAAAATATAAATTGTAGCTATTACATTTTATGTAGACATTTCTGACCCTAGTTGTCTGTAACTTTTGATATGGCTATAAGCTATCCTCCAGAAATTAATTTCTGATAAGTTTAATTAATACTCAGCCATATTAGCAAAGAAAGAAGAAACAGAAATGATTTGAATGATTTTCATTAACACATTTATTTCACGTTAGATTGGCATTGCTGTTTGCATCGTGTGACTACAAATGAGTTCTTAAATGGCCAAGGTGTTCTTTTAAGGGCACTTGAGGCATGTCTGAAATGTTTCCTTCATTTCACTGAATAAGCCATGCAGGTGATTATATGATATAGCACTGGAAAATTTATTTTCTCTCATTCCCAATAGTGCTTTTTGCAGTAACATCTAAATTAAACAGTGATAAAGTTGACATAAGGAGGAAAATAAAATCATCAAATATTATAAAGATAAAAATGTAACATTTAAAAAATTCTTTGAGGTTGAAATTCAATTTTGTTGTATTTATTTTACAAGGAATCAAGAATCACATATATTTTTTAATCACAAACAGCACCTGTGTTAATTCATACATATTCTATACTGAAAAGGACAATTTATTTAATAAAGTAGACATGTAAACTTATGTCCAACATACATATATCAAGTGTGTTAATAATGAAACTGAGTATATTTTTATTTCTGAGTATATATGTGTGTGTATATGTGTATGTATGTGTGAATGAACTGACAAACTCTTTGAGAGAAGCAATTTCAAATCTTATTTAGTAGGTCCCTCATATTCTTTTTAATTTGGTCATTTGGAAATTATATATATGCCCCCAAATCCTCGATGATGCCTGATATTTGTTTTAGTTGACTCAATGGCAATTTAGACACCTTAATTGAGTTTAAAAAAGAGAGAGCTACCATAGGAATATAGGGTTTAACTTTGATTTACTCATAAATTGATCATTAATTCAGTCATTTGGTTGATATCTTTTGACAACTATATGTCAAACACAATGTTGACAAAATTCCAGGAGAGACACATAAATGCCACCTAAACTAGACTTTGATAAGATATCACATTAACTATTATGTATTGTCCCTCAAATGGAAAGTTGTTTTTAATCTTTCATAAAATGATATATATAGAAAATAGATTTCTTTTTAAACTGCTTCTTTTTTATTTTTAATCATGAAGATATTTGGAAAAAAAATTATTTATTTATCTTTTAGTATTCTCCAAGCTTGTTGGACCATGAGCCCTGCAATTAAAAAGGGATTTCAATAACAATTGTTGCAATTTATTGAATGTTTGCTTTAGGATAGATATCAACTTATCTGCTAATAATTTAATCCTCAATTACAATTTTTTTTATAAAATAGATACTTTCCCTCTTTCAGATGAGGAAATAAGGCATGGAAAGATTGTCTTACCTTAAATCACAGAAACACAGAGATTTAAGTTAATACTTTCAGAATTGTAGACAAGCCTTTTGAATCCACAGGCCTCTTTCTTAAACACAGTGCCTTATTATCTTCTTCCTGTGAGGTATAGGAACACACACTCTGCTATGGACAGTTTATTAGCTATATTATACATGCTTAATAAACATAATAAGAAACTAATAACATATCTATCTACAGAGAGCTAATTAGGTTGAAAAGTATGTGAAAGTTTTAATACTACTTTCCTGTGCCACCTGCTCCTCTTGGACACTCCCTAAATGCGTTCACTGCATGCTTTCTGGGAGCAGTGCTGAGCAGAGTTTTAGCTAGAAGACATTTATTTGTCAGTGATCAACACCTGTGAAAGAAAGCAGGGAACAAGTCCAGGCAGAGGAAAAAATATTGACTGTGATAAAGTTCTGACAACTTCTTTGCAAAAGGGCCTTCATTATTTCTCCACATCAGGTTGAAATAACTGGGCTTTATTTCCTCTCCAGCTTCAGTTGTGTCCTTAGCACATTGATCTGATGTTCTATTACACAGGAACCTTCTGGATGGGGTTCTATATGATAGGACCAGTGTATTCTATTGTTACTGGTCCATTTCTGCAACTCCCTTGCTGCTCAGTGGTTGCCCTGGTACGCCATGATTGCCTTTTGTGAGATCTAGTGCTGTCAGGTGCTTATTGAATCTCTGCGGGCAGACAAAGCAAATCCATAGCCATAATAAGTTTATGGGCCTGTGAGAAGGAACTATTGACTCTAACAGACTGGAATAATCCCCATGTAGTAAATTTGCCAACAAGTAGACAGTTTATGTCCTTGAGGAATGGGACTATGTTGTGGATCTCAGAGTGGTCTCTGTTTTTGGTAGGCTGGGCATTCAGCAGTGGCAGAAGTTAGATCAGTTTGATAAATCTAAGTCATATGTGGGTCCATGCATCACCACTCTCTCTGGCACCACTGCTGTCATTCTGACTTTTACACCCAGTATGATAATTGTGACCCTCTAGCTCTGGACTCAATCTTACGACCTGCTTTTAATTTGCAGGGCTCAATCATATTCAGTCAGTCAAGTTTTATGGCAGTTTCTCCTATTGTTAGTCCTGGTTATGAAGAAGAAACACCAGTGATCCGATGATACTGGTGAATCTTTGAGCAGAATTTTCCTTAAATCCTTGGTAAATGGTGTGTCTTTCAGCCTTCCCATTTAATTGTCATAGGTTGAACTCAATAAAACATCTGAGATGGATTTTAGGGTGTGTATTAATTTTGCTTGGGTTGCCATAAGAAGTACCACAGACTGGGTAGTTTAGACAATAGAAATTATCTCACCTAGAGGTGAAAAATCCAAGATCATGGTGTCAACAGAATTGATTTCTTCTTGTTGACCATCTTCTTCCATGTCTTCACATGGTCTTTTCTCTGTGCGTGTCTGTGTCCTAATCTCATTTTATAAATCATGCTGGTTTAGAGCCTACCCAATGACATCAATTATTCTTTTTTTAAAAAAAATATATTTTATTGATTTTTTACAGGGAGGAAGGGAGAGGGACAGAGAGTTAGAAACATCGATGAGAGAGAAACATCGACCAGCTGCCTCCTGCACACCCCCTACTGGGAATGTGCCCGCAACCAAGGTACATGCCCTTGACCAGAATCGAACCTGGGACCCTTCAGTCCGCAGGCCAACGCTCTATCCACTGAGCCAAACCGGTTAGGGCGACATCAATTATTCTTAATTATCATTTTAAAGATCCCATCTCCAAATATAATCACATTTGCTTTAGAAATTCAAAATATGAATTTTTCAGAGATACACTATATCCTACCCATAACAAGGTATGACCTATTCATTAGAAAGCAACATCTTCATAAAGAAAGGGGCAGCAGGCTTGGGCAAAGTAGACCTTCTTGTAGGTTCAGCAAAGACACAGACAACTCAGTAAGAAGCTCTAGAGCTAGTAATTTCTATCCCAAATTTCCTCATGGATAAACATGGAAGATATGACTTCAGAATAGGTATATCTCTGCAGCTGAGGATAACTCTAAAGAAGCTAACAGCCAGTGCCTGGCTGCTATTCACACTCCCTGCATCTGGGCATCATTTTTTTTTCTTGATATTAGATCTCAGTGGCACATCTCTGTGTCTACCACACTCCACTTTGAAGATGCTAATTATATTTAAGTAAATATATATTCCCTGACTGCTAAATATGTTTAAAGTATTGCTCTAAGCTCTGTAGGAGAATAAAAGGATGGTTTTGTGATTGTAGGTGACTGGATTTTTTCCTATATCTCTAAGCAATATATAAGCTAAGATGATAAAATGTATTAATTAGCACAAGAAAAGTGTAAGTAAAATTTAAAAGACTGGAGCAGAGGAAGAGAATTATATTACAGTGTGGAAATTTGTGGAAACAATGATTTGTGATATGGGTTTTATATAGCTAGGGATGCTTAATATTTTGTATTTTAAAATAAATGTTGAAATAGTTCAAACATAGAAAAGTAAAAAACAGTATAATAGGCATTCATGTACCCATGAGCCAGATTTAACCATGGCAACCATTAATGTGCCTGTGGGGTGTGTGTGTGTGTGTGTGTGTGTGTGTGTGTGTGTGTGTGCATCTAGCACTCTAATTCTGAACTCAGTATATTAGGTTTAGTATCTGCCTCTGCTTTCCATCATTTCAAGAATCCTTCACTACATTTCTCTAACTTACACCAGCATTACATTTTATTTCTAACAGGGAAATTACACTATGCTAGAGGCCCAGTGCATGAAATCCATGCACAGGGGAGGGTGAGCCCTCAGCTCAGTTTGCACCCTCTCACAATCTGGGACCCCTCAGGTAGGATTAGTAGGCCTGGCCAGTGATCAGGGCCTATTGGGGCTTTCCTTCCCCCAGCTGCCAGCATCTGGCCCCGCCCCTGCTGATGCCAATTCCTTGCTTGCCATCTATGAGGCACTGCCCCTCTCCCATGCCACAGGTCACCTCCCTCTGTGGGTGACAGGCATGGGGTGTGATCGCTTGGCTGGCCTGACCCTTCCTCTCCAGGTGATCACTGACTGGCCCTGCACACCCACCACAGCATCTCTGGCTGGTGGCCTGGGCCTCCCTCTGTGGGGCAATTGATTACGGGATCCCCAGATCAATCACCCCACAGAGGGAGGCCCTGCCCACCCCCCACAGTACCAACAGCTGGGCCTCCTTCTGTGGCCACTGGTTGGGTGGCTTGGGACTCCCTCTTTGGGGTGGTCATAGAGCCCCCTCCCCCCTGATTGATTGCCCTGCAGGCAAGTAGCCTGAGCCTCCCTCTTTGGGGCAACCAATCACAGAGCCCTCCCATTGATCTCCTTGCAGAGGGTGGCCTGGGCCCCTTCTGTGGGGCGATTGTGGGGTGATGGTGGGGCCCTCTGACCAATCTCATTGCACCTGCCTTGGCTGGCCTGGCACAAGTGCGTGCCACAGCATAGTTGTCTGGAAAGTTGTTCTGCTATTCGGTCGTTTGGTCAATTTGCATATTATGCTTTTATTATTATAGATGTTCCATGATGAAAAACTTATGTAATAATATAATCTGGAGAATATTATATACTGAAAAATATACACAGAGAGAATAAGTTGAAAGCTGCCAAGCCATTGAAGAATTTCTAAGCCAAAATCAGGAAAAGGGGGAAAGCCTAGAGAAATGAAATCTAATTAACAATGTTTCTTTGCCTGTTGGGGCTTTTCCTCACTCCAAATATTGAATAATGTGTATAATACATTCACTGGATTGGTGGAATAAAAATCAGAGTTTAGGTCACCACAAGATAGAGGTGACTTTGTAAATATCCAAGGATTTGGACAGAAGTCTCAAATCCAAATGCCCAGTAGTAAGGATGAAGTAGAAATAGATAAAGTCCTACAAGGATAAAAAAAAAATGAATAGTGTCAAGGATGTGTATACAAACATGCTTAGGAATCAAAAGAAGATTGCTCAGTGGTGGAGGGAGGGGAGGGAAAATATTAGATGGGAGGAAAGCATATATAAACTTTAAAGGAGATCAGAAGATTTCTCAAGTGCAGTAATAGAAACCAGAAAGCATTGGAAGGATGTCTTCAAACATTTCAAAGGAAAATACTGTCAACCTAGACTTAAATACTAATTAAAAGAAGTCCTATAAAAATAAAGGTAAAACAAAATTCATTGAGAAAAACAAAAGTGAATAGGAGAATTATCACCAGGAGAAGATATATACTAGAAAAAAAACTTTTTTTTTTCTTTTTTATTGAAGGTATATGCCAATATGTTGGAAAATTTTTGTGAGTGTACTTTTCTAGGACAAAACAATGTCCAATATTGAATAGAGAAGATCTAAAAATCCTGAGTACAACAGTACAATTAAATAAACTAAAAATAAATTAGTAAAAAGACACCAAGAAATTTAAATCAAGATGATAGAGTATGTAAAATAATAAATATATGAAATACACAATAAATAACATTATAAGGGGAAAAATAAACAAACCTGAGCAGATTTGCAGACATTGACAGAAAGCCAACAACTATATAGATATACAGAGAAATAAAACCCAAAGAGATAGTAGGTCAAAATGTAAGTGCCATTTATAGGTATTCCAAAGACAAATTCAATAATTATAAGAAGTAGGGGGGGACTTAGAGAACTTTTTTTCAGACTTATAAATAGTATAATGAACTCTGATGAGCTAGACTACATTTCTGGTATGAGAGTTCTATATATATCAGAAATTTAAATTTGATTTTTTGAATTTAAACTTGAAATGTGCAATGGACATGATCTAATTTTATATTAATGACCTTGAATACAGGGCCAAGTATTCTTCCAGATTGAATTACAAAAGAAAAACAAATGGTGCATATAAAAAAAATTTGGACGGTGTTTGGAACAACTAAGAGAAAAGTTTGGCCTATATTTGGCAACTATGCATCCATTGGGAGTTTCAAGAAATTTTTGGAGGAAACAAATATATTAAAAAAGGATTAAGATGATTTTTCTACTAGATGAAATAACCACAATGATCTTAAAATTCAAAGGGGTTTCCAAATATGCATAACATTTAGACTAAAAATATTTATACCCTTAAAAACACAACATATTAGGAATTAAGGCCATCAAGTGCAGAGATAAATTGAAAAAGATAGAGTAAACTGAATGATACACATTCTCAGACATATACTCACACACACATGCACATACACATGCACACACTATCTGCAGAAGAAAATAAATGTACTGATATATGAGTTTGTCTACTCAACCCTACATACTGATAGCCTTCAAAGTTCTAAGGAAGCATGAGTTGGTTCCTTAAATTTCTAAAACCACCAAATTAGCACTCTAGTGGGATTAGTAATAAATATGCTAATATGTGAAATAGTTTAAATGACAATAGATACCTTTATTTTATTAATAAGTCATTTGATATGTTATAGTAAAATAAACATTAAATAACATAAGAGGATTGTGGGTTGTGTGGGGAAACCATGGAAACAAAATAAACTAGTTTAAATTATAGGAACGGACTGACATACATTAATGTGGGGTTAGGGGGATGAGAAGAGTTAAACCAAAGCACTTATATACTTACTAGAGGTCAGGCGCACGAATTCATGCATGTTGGGGTCTGGCTGTCCCGCCCTAATCAGGGGCTGATCTGGCCAGGCAGGCCAGAAGGAGAGGTGATGAGCAGTTGGCCAGCTGGCCCCACCACCAATTAGGTTGGGGGTGTTGATTGGAGGTGGGGCCAGTTGGGGGGAGGGGCTGCAGGTGGTTGGCCAGCAGGCCCCGCCCCCAGTTGGGGGCAGGGCCAGTTGGGGGGCGGGCACGGGCAGTTGGCCAGCCAGCCCTGCCTCCTGGTCAAACTCCTGGTCGAACTCCAGTTCAAACTCCCAGTTGAGGGGACAATTTGCATATTAACCTTTTATTATATTGGACTAGAGGCCCGGTGCACAAAAATTTGTGCACTCGGAGGCGGGGTCACTCAGCCCGGCCTGTGCCCTCTCACAGTCTGGGACCCCTCAGGGGATGACCACCTGCTGGCTTAGGCCTGCTCCCCAGGGGATTGGACCTAAGATGGCAATCAGACATCCCTCTGGCAGCCCGGCAGCCCTCGGGGGATGTCCACTTGCCAGCGGGGAGCAGGCCTAAGCTGCAGTTGGACATCCTTAGTGCTGCTGAGGAGGCAGGAGAGGCTCCCACCACCACCACTGTACTGGCAGCCGTCAGCCTGGCTTGTGGCTGAGCAGAGCTCCCCCATGAGGGAGCTCACTGACCACCAGAGGGCGGCTCCTGCATTGAACGTCTGCCCCCTGGTGGTCAGTGTGTTTCATAGTGACCAGTCATTCTCAGTCTTTCTGCTGTTAGGGTCAGTTTGCATATTACCCTTTTACTATATAGGATAGAGGCCTGTTGTACGGGTCGGGGCTGGCTGGTTTTCCCTGAAGAGTGTCCCGGATCAGGGTGGGGGTCCCGCTTGGGTGCCTGGCCAGCCTGGGTTAGGGGCTGATGGCTATTTGCAGCTAGTCACACCCCCTTCAGGATGGGGGTCCCCACTGGGGTGCCTGGCCAGTCTGGGTGAGGGGCTGAGGGCCATATTCAGGCTGTCCAGTGACTGAAGCTCCCAGCCTCTCCTTTTTTTCTTCTTTTTTTTTCTTCTGGGATTTATTTACCTTCTATAATTGAAACTTCGTTGCAGTCACTGGAGCTGAGAGCCAGCTCCAGCTCTGAGGCCATGGCCTGCTGAAAGCAGGTATCTGGGGTTTGTTTAGCTTCTATAATTGAAACTCTGTTGCTTTTGGAGCTCAGAGCTGGGCCGCAGCAGGCGGGGAACCTTGGCTTCCTCCATCACTGGAGCAAGCAAGCCTCCTGCTTGCTTCAGCTGTGTGGCCTCCAGCTGCCATCTTGGTTGGCTGTTAATTTGCATAACACACTGATTAGCCAATGGGAAGTTTAGCGAAGGTATGGTCAATTACCCTTTTTGTCTTTTATTAGATAGGATATGCATAGCCCATGGACATGAGCAACAGGGTGGTGAAGACCTAGAGGGGTGAGTAGGGGAAGGGAGGATGTGGGTATAGGGGGGTAAATAGGAGACACCTGTAATACTATCAACAGTAAAAATATATATTAAAAAGAAAATATAGTTACATCAAGGACTTCCAATTCTGAGAATAACAGACTAACTACAGCAAAAACAACTATAAAACTTGACTAAGACATAAAAATAAATGTTACATAATTGAAAGTACTCTTAGAACAACCCCAATCTTCCTGTCTGCTCTCTGTTCTTGCTTCAGCTACTCACTGTACCAGCCCCAGGTTACAGTTGTTGAGGGGGTGGTGAGGGACATAGAAGTCTTGCAAATATTGGTGATAAATTCACTTAGAAAGCCTTGGGTTTATTATGAGTATGTTGGTGGTGAAAGTATGTACTGATTTATGTTTGTATAATTCCAAAATTTGCTTATAAATAATGTTGATTCGTTGAACCATGAAACTATCTTATGATAGAAATTAATGTGGAATCTCTTTTTACTGGTGCATTATTCTTGGTGATATTTTTGTTTCACTTTAGGTTTTTCTGAGAGTAGCTGAAATTCTTGTTTTAAAATAATGAGGTTCTAGACTTTTTGAGCTGTACAGTTGGATAAATTCCAAACTGCATGTGATGATAATTTAGCTTTCTAGTTCATGAAAAGACTGTAGAAGAAATGTAAAAAAGAAATGGATTGCACCTTTACATAACTATTTAAATTATCATTCATACAGCACAATTTGAGAAACAAAAAGTAAAGTGTAAGATCAGGCAGCATTAGTATGCTATTGTGTGTTTATATGAAGTCAGTTTATATCAGGTGAAACTGAATTTGAGGGATGGACACAATTACCAAATCACAAGAGGCCAGGGGTTTCAATTAGGGCAAGGGAAACAAAGGGAAAAATAAACAAATGGGACTACATCAAACTAAAATCTTCTGCCCAATAAAATAAATCATCAACAAAATGAAAAGAGAACCCACTCTATGGGAGAACATTTTCCAATGATTACACACTTGCTTTGAGATAAATAGCTTTTTATTTTGTTAGAATTCCAAATCAGTGAGTAGTGGGAGTAGATTAAAACTTTTTCATTCAGACAAAAGAATCTCTGAGTGAGCAAACCCTTCTTTAAAAAGCAAGGAATCAGGGTCACTCAGGATTACCTCCTCACCCATTTCAGTTTTAAGCGGCTCTAATAACACTTGGAAGGTGACTAAAAGAATCCTTTTCCTCAGAAGCCTAATTGTTTTTGTTTTGTTTTGATTTATGAAAAGTTTTAAATAAACCCACATATTTACCTGAAGGAATTGCCAGACTCCATAGTCTTAGTGAAGATACTGTTTCCTTTTCTAATTAAAAGAAATATTTGTTCTTTTATCTACTTCCACAAAAGAATCCACACGATTTATTGTCTTTATAAAGAAGATGTGACTATAATAATAATAAAAAAACTATTTTTTATTATGCAGTTTTCACTACAGACAATAATCCCATCACAGTCAAAATGATGTCTTACCATTGTATTACTGATAACTTTTTGAAAGAGAATCACAAGCATTGATAAAAAATAACCCCTTTTGAATATCAGCAATATTCCACCTGAGACTTATAAACCAGTAAAGAGTAATCATCCTACAAAATATGTTATATGGTAAAGATTCAGTATCATATTCTCTGGACTCATTGGCATGCATCTCTCAGTGTGATAGAAAACCTCAAAAGAGTTGTTTTTTGTTTGTTTGTTTTTTTCCATAATAAATAGACAGCTTTGCATAGAGGCTTCAGATTGAATGAAAACAAATCAAACACAGTGGTGCTGACAGGGGAACTCACTAAAATGATTGTTCCTGTTCACATTTGGACAAA
Source organism: Myotis nattereri (assembly GCF_964212035.1). NCBI lineage: Eukaryota > Metazoa > Chordata > Mammalia > Chiroptera > Vespertilionidae > Myotis > Myotis nattereri. The sequence continues at coordinate 26,368,249 of NC_138077.1, forward strand.
GATAGATGATCTTCAACTGTAAGGATAAAAAATAAACTTCATTATTCTCACAGACATCTTGGAGGTACTTATAATCAAAGCAACGAGAATAATAGGACATCAAAATTAAAAAGAATGAAAAATGGCTATGGCTTACAGAATTTATAAGCACTAACTTTGTTTAAAGATTGGTAGGTACTAAGTACAGTGTATGCTCTATGTGTATACGTTTTTCTTAATTGTCCCAATGGTATAAACTGACATTTTTAAATGATTTAAAAAATTCATATTTGAAAAGAAGGTACCATTTATTAAGATGCTATTATTTGATCACAGAAAGATAAAGAAAATAGATTGTTTTCATTAACAGTATTCACCACAAAATTACACACTTTTATTTAGTTTGATATAGTCTTTATTTAGGGAATCACACTAAATTATATTCTTATACATATCAAAACTGGTAAAATTCACTATTTTAAGATATATAACCCTAACTGGTTTGGCTCAGTGGATAGAGCATTGGCCTGCAGACTGAAGGGTCCTGAGTTCAATTTCATCAAGGGAACATGACTGGGTTGTGGGCTTGATCTCAAGTAGGGGGCATGCAGGAGGCAGTGGATCAATGATTCTCTATCATCATTGATGTTTCTATCTTTCTCTCCTTCTCCTTTCCTCCCTGAAATCAATAAAAACATATATTTTTTAAAAAAGATATCTACTTAATGAGGTACTTCAAATTTAACAAGATTTTAGATTTATTTCTTACAGCATATCCTTACCACACTAATACTTACAGTATGCTTCTCTTTTTCTGCCAGATAAATAAAGCATTTCACTGGGTGATATTTTGTCACCTATAAGAATATTCAGCAGTAATATGGTCAATCAAGAAAATTGTCAGAAAGGCTTTATTTAAAACATTAAGATGCCTTATTTTAAAACACACAAATAATATTTTCTGTTAATAACAAACAGAAGAGAATATCTAAACTAACTTCCATCCTTCCTTCCTTCCTTCCTTCCTTCCTTCCTTCCTTCCTTCCTTCCTCCCTTCCTTCCATCCTTCCTTCCTTCCTGTATTCAGTTACTGAATGAATGCACCTCCATTGAGTAGTTACTATGTGTAAGACTCTGTGCTGATGGCTGAGGGTATCCTCCCATCTTACCATTTTGGGATTTACCATTTTAGGACTGGTAAATTTTTAATTTTCAAAGTCAATCTTAAATTAAATGCAATATACATATTCATGTATTTTAATATTTGATGTAAAATTTAAGACTATTTTTACATCCAGTTTGCATATATTTTTTGAGCCAATAAATAAGATAAAAACACACTATATTTCACTCTTAATTAATGGAATGGCATGATTTAGACAATGCAGAAGTGTATGCATTTCATTCATATAGCTCAAATATAAACTTTCATTCATATTCAAATATAAACTTTACAGTTATGGTAACACAGTTACTAAAAATGTAGTGTTCAAATACGTGAACAGTATAAAATCAATATAAAAGAAAGTAAATCTTAAGTAATAATGTACGAATTTTATAAAGCTTTCAGGCAATCACTGAACTCAACTTGTGTTGCATTACTTTAAATGAGGCTTATATACGTTGAGAAGGTTGACTTATTTATTTGAAAAGTGCGCAGATCTTTCTTCAAACTATTCTGCTTCAAGAAACAATCAATGGTGCTTCCTGTACATGACAGAATTAAGCGATGAATGGATCTCTAAACATCTATGATCACAGAGCACAAACAAAGAAGTATTTGTGAGTTCACTTGAAGAATGATAGCTAAATCACAAAGGAACAGCAATGCCTGGAATCTTTGGAGGAAAAAAATCTTATGTAGTGGTGAAAATTAGTAACTAGAGCTATGCTTAGTTTGAAATTATAAGGTAATTGAAAAGTTATGTTACTGTGTGGTGGGTAACAGCTTATGAAAGAAAAAAGGTGATAAATTCATGTTCCATGGCAGAATTCTCAATAATTAGATATAAAACTTTTCTACACCTGTAACAATTATTTCAATCATTTTCAACGTCATCAGTGCAATTATCTATACTACCTTATGAAAGTTCAACAAATTGTCCACTGCCTCACAGCAAATATTCCTGCTCTACTTTTCTGAATAGCAAGTATGGTCTTCTAACATAATAGAAAGATTTCTTATTTACTATATTTATTTCCTGTTTTCTCTATTATACTAATAGCCTCATTGGCAAGTGTGATTTGTCCATTGTGATCACTGATTTACCTAATAACCTTGAACACTTCCTGGCACATAATAAATTTTCAATAGTTATGTAATAAATCTAGCTAACCAGGGACACTGTGACCCATAAGGAAATGGACACCTGACAGGTAGCTGGAGGTATTTTTTGTCATTTGTTTTTACTAAATGTGAAAAATTTATAGATTAGTTACTTTATCTATGAAAGATTGCAAAAGAACAGGCAGAAATTTATATCTCAGTTATTGGTGTGTAGGGTTTACCTAGACTACAGTATTTCTTGGTCAGTGAACTCATTGGCACTTGCTCACATCTTTGGTATTCTAGTTATCTGCTTCTTGTTCCATCTTATTTTGACAACATATTTTTACTTTCATATCAGACTTCTCAGCTTTGGTTCACTCTACTACTCAGATTAACTATATTTTGGTCTTCGATAGATTTTTTTTTTTTTTTTTTTTTTTTTTTTGGTCCTAGAAGAATGTTATCTCTAAAAAGGGGGTGGGGAACCTTTTTTCTGCCAAGGGCCATATGGATATTTATAACATCACTCATTTAATAGAATTCACTTAATATAAATCTATGTAGGTATGAAAAAAGCTTCTAGATTTATTGAATTTAAAGTCTTTTTTGCAGTTACCTTATCAGGACCAGACCAAATGATATTGCAGGCTTTATATGGGCCTCAGGACAGATGTTCCCCACCCCTACCCTAGAATATAGCTACTCATTGTATCCTGTTGGACCTGCTTCACTTACCTGGCAGACCATAAAAGTGTCCCCAATTTTTTGTTTTGGGAAGGAAAACAGACATGGAATGATCCTAGTTTCTAATTTGAAAATGACACCTCTATGACATTAAGGAGGATAAATTGGAGGAATACAAGCTGTGAAGTAAGACTTGAAGATGCTGCGTGTCAGCATAAAGAATACTAGTGAAATATAGCAAAAAAATCTCTAGAATAATTAAAAGATTAAATCACAAATTCTAAAATGTATATTTGATGGGTGAGAAAAAAAATAGGATTTCAAAATTAATCTTAACTTAAAAAAGTTAATCTCTTAATATAGTTTTAGTATCTGTAAAGTTAGTCAAGTTTACAGCACTTTAATAAACATTCTCAAATATTAGTATTTTAACAAAATTAGCATTCATTTCTCATTACTAAGTACTCTTTGTGATGCTGTTTGCCATATGACAGGTTAATATTCCAGGAGCCTTTATTCCAAAATTAGCATTCATGTTTGTCATAACAGAGAAATAGTGAATGGAGAATTTCATAAGAGAAATAAAAATTTCAGCCTGGAAGTGATACATATTTCCATTTCCCTTTCTTTTGCCAAATAAAGTAATGGTTGCACTTAATTTCACACTTAATTACCTGGAAAGAGTCAAAAAGTCTAAATGTTTGTGAATACTAGAAATAGCGTTTATTGGCTCTGTGCTAGGGACCAGAATACAAAGTTAAGACACTTTAAATTGGTTGATATATAATCATATGAGTCATCTGCATGGAGGTGATAAGAGGGAAAAATAATTTGAGGTCAAAGATGAAGCACTCTTCACATGCCATGTTAAGAAGAAGATATTGCCTGGCGGGTGTGCCTTGGTGGTTGAGCGTCAAGCTATGAACAAGGAGGTCACTGTTTGATTCCCATTCAGGGCACATGCCCAGATTGCTGGCTTGATCCCCAGCAGGGAGTGTGCAGGAGGCAGCCAATCAATGATTCTCTGTCATCATTGATGTTTCTATATAGCTCTCCTCCTCCCTTCCTCTCTGAAATCAATAAAAATATTTTTAAAAAGAAGGAGATATCTGTGTGATATGAAGGTAGAATTATCCAAATAGGAAATTGAAAATAACAAGCTCTATTACAAAGTCAAGGCTATGATCTCACATTTTAATCCATTATTGTATTGGAGGAAGTCAAGATTTTGAATAATTTTATCCAATTATAGGATATAAATTTAGACAAGAATAAATGAAAAGAAACAGTGGGAACTACATCATCCATCATTATCAATGGCTTCTATTAATAGCCTTCTTTTCAGAAAGATAAGATTTAAGATAAAGTTAAAATATTCCACTGATCTTTCTAATCTTTTGATGTTACCTATTCATTACCATGTAGTATACAAGATAAATAGTTTTCCACCAAGAATCCTTGGAATTTAGAAATAATGAGTGTGTTTCCTCTTAATGGAAATATCTCCCACAGTGAAAATAGCTACCTAAATTTATTTATTTTTAAAATTAAAATAATTGGGATGATATTGATTAATAAAATTATACAGATATGAAGTGTACAATTCTGTCATACATCATCTGGCTCACGGGTCAAAAGCAAATCTTTATATATGTATATATAAAATTGATTTTTAGCAAGAGAGAGGAAAGGAGAGGGAGAGAGAGAGAATCATTGATATTAGAGAGTAACATCAATTAGCTGTCTCAAACACACCCCCTACTGGGGATGGAAGCTGGGACTCAGGTGTATGTCTTATCCTGGAATGGAACCAGCAACCTTTTGAGCACAGGACCACACCCAATCAACTGAGCACATTGGCCAGGGCAAAGTCAAATCTTCTGTCACCATATATTTGACCCCTTTGATGACCCCCCCGGCCCCTCTTCCATCTGGTAACCACCATACTCTTGTCTGTATCTGTGAGCTTTTCTTGTTTGTTCATTTGTTGCTTTCTTTGACAATTGGCTATCTAATTTCCAAAACATATCCTTTTTATGGAGATGTAGAAATATAGTTTATGTTGTAGCATTTTTCTATATTCCAGTTATGAAATATAGCAAAAATTACTCTTTTATAAATAAATTTTTACCATCCCTCCCTTGTCATTTGATTTTAGATATTGAATTATTTATCAGCATCTGTTCCTTAAAACCAGATTATATATTTAGTGAGGTCTCTGTTTATATGTTGTTTTCTCTGTGAGAAATAAATTATTTCTCTGTCAGAAGTGTTAGATGTTTACTGACAAGCTGTTTTCTCAATAGGTTTGGACTTTTTAATGTTAAAATTTTAATTGTCCCTTTTATTATCACACTAGAGGCCCGGTGCACAAAAATTTGTGCACTCGGGGAGGAGGCGGGGTCCCTCAGCCAGGCCTGTGCCCTCTCAAAGTCTGGGACCCCTCGGGAGATAATGACCTGCTGGCTTAGGCCTGCTCCTGGGTGGCAGAGGGCAGGCCCAATCCCCAGCTGCAGCCCCTGGTCGGGCTCAGAGCAGGGCTGATTGGGGAGTTGGGGCGCCGCCCCGTCATGCACAGAGCAGGGCGGATTGGGAGGTTGTGATGCCACCCTCAGTCACTATCAGGGTAGGGCCAATTTGGGGGTTGGGGCACCGTCCCCTGTCACACTCAAGGCAGGGTCGATGGGGAGGTTGCGGCGCCACCCCCTGTCATTCACAGAGCAGGGCCAATCAGGGGGTTGGGGCGCTGTCCCCATCACACACAGAGCAGGGCCCATCAGGGGGTTGGGGCACCGTCCTCTATCACCCACAGAGCAGGGCCGATCAGGGGGTTGGTGCGCCGCCCCCTGTCACACACAGAGCCGCAGGGTGATCAGGGGGTTTGGGCCCTGCCCCTTGTCACTCTGATCCCGATGCCAGGAGGCATATTACCCTTTTACTATATAGGGTAGAGGCCTAGTGCATGGGTGGGGCCGTCTGGTTTGCCCTGAAGGGTGTCCTGGATCAGGGTGGGGGTCCCCACTGGGGTGCCTGGCCAGTCTGGGTGAGGGGCTGAGGGCTGTTTTCAGGCTGGGAGTGACTGAAGTTCCCCACCGCTCCTTTTTTTCTTTTTTATTCTGGGCCAGCTTTACCTTGAGGCTTGGCTCCAGCTCTTAGGCCTCCGCGGCTGAAAGTAGGTTTCTGGCCTTTGCTTACCATGTTGCGAATCTGCTGGCTGAAGTCCGGCGGTATTTCTTACAATGTTTCTTTAACTGCCCATTCAGAGGCTTGCAGGCGCAGGTGGGGAACGTTGGTTTCCTCCAAGGATCCTCCGTCACTGAGGCAAGCAAGCCTCATGTTAGTTTCAAGCTGCCTGGCTGCCAGCCGCCATCTTGGCTGACAGTTAATTTGCATATCTAGCTGATTAGCCAATGAAAAGAGTAGTGGTCGTATGCCAATTACCATGTTTCTCTTTTATTAGTGTAGATTAAGGTCATTTCAATATTGTATAATTTCTTGGATTTTGGATAGTTTACTACTTATGATGTCAAGCAACACTTAGATACCCTTTGAGTTTATTTTTGCAGTAACTATCAAAAAATATTTGTTTTTGTTTAGACAGTGGTGCTTTTGCTTATATGCTTGTTTCTCATAAGTATCTAAGTATACAATAAGTACATTTCAACTGCTTTTTTGCTAAACTCTGACATCTAGTAATCTTGCTTTTAAGTTTTGAAATAAGTATGTTATACAGTTAAGTTAATAGTTATAAAAATTAAGTTTAAAATTTATAAATTTGTTGTTTTGGAGTTTGGATAAGCATTTCTATACTAAATTATTAGAACACACTGATACAACAAATGAATGTCTGATATAAAATATAGAAAATAGAGTATTAAACATAATTTTATCTGTTATTTTCATACTTTTTCCTAAGTTTCTAAAGTTCTAAAGAGGTCATGAATTTTTATGAGAATGACACTGAGCTTTCTGATGCCCATTTTTTATATAAAAATGTAGTATTTATCCTTTAAACCATACCACAAAACAGTACACCAACTACCCTATATAGAAAGACTAAATATTTTAAGAAGTGTATTGATGTAAGAGCATTATGTGAAGTCAGATTGTACAGTGAGTACAGATTTATAATGCCAAGATGAGGTGGCTTTCCATCAGAACCACTCAGAGCTCCTGAACATTCCTACAGGAAAGAAACACTAAATGGATGGTTGCTCAACACAGAAGTAAAAAGCAACACAGACAACAGTATGGTGATTACCAGGGAAAAGGGTGGTGGTGGCATAATAAAGAGTAAGGCGGTCAAATATATGGTGATAGAAGATGATTTGACTTTGAGGGGTGGGCACACAATGTAATATACAGATGATGAATGAAATTTTACACTTGAAGCTATATAATTTTATTAACCAATGTCACCCCCAATAAATTTAAAAAAGTGATATATTATAAAGGAATCTTGGAAGGTCTTAACAAATTTCCCCTGGAGTTGCGGAATAAGTGCTATTTTCTTTTCCTTGGAAATTTTAGTGGGCATGTGTTGGCTTGGATAGAGAGTGTTGATTCAGAGACTGGGTGCACTTCTGTCAATGGAATATCCAAGGATGCATGTGTATTTTCTAACTTAAGCCAAGATTGGTAGTTCCTTAGAGTTTCTAAAGACATCTCATTTAAGAGAATTTGAGATCATCACCAATAAGAAGTCAAATAATGTACCACCAGGGCTGGAGGTATATCCTGAGAGAACAAGGCCATGCCATGGATTTTGACATGCATCATTTTCCAGTGGGTCTTCTGAATAATCTATGCCTACCATTACATGTGGGTAGCCGCCATTAAGAGGAATTCAGCACCCAGGAGATAACTTCAAAAATAACTTTCGCCAAAACCGGTTTGGCTCAGTGGATAGAGCGTCGGCCTGCGGACTGAAAGGTCCCGGGTTCGATTCCAGTCAAGGGCATGTACCTGGGTTGCAGGCACATCCCCAGTAGGAGATGTGCAGGAGGCAGCTGACTGATGTTTCTCTCTCGTCGATGTTTCTGACTCTCTATCTCTCTCCCTTCCTCTCTGTAAAATATCAATAAAATATATTTAAAAAATGGGAAAATGATTCTTGTATTTGAACCCCAGTAGCTGTGGGATCTGATGAAAGTTTTTCAAAGGTAAGCCTAGAAAGGGTTAATGAACCTTAGGGAAGGCAAAAATGGGGAGAGAATAAAGCATATCCTATGTGTATCCCAAAGATATGAAACTCTAAAGTAAACCATTTACTCCTGGAAAGACAAAAAGATAAGACCTAGTGGCTCTCATTTAAAACTGTGAAACCCTTCTCATAGGAGTACATGCAACTAGAACACACTGAGTGAGGGAAACAGAAAGGCAAAGTGATAACCTGTGTCGTTGAAACTCCACCCAGTGTCAGCTGCTTTGCATATGATTTAAAAACTATTATGATGTTCGATACTATGCTACACATGGAAGTTTTCTTTTATTTAAATGTACTTTATTGTTTTCAGAGAGGAAGGGAGAGGGAGAGATAGAAACATCCATGATGAGAGAGAATCATTGATCAGCTGCCTCCTGCATGCCCCACACCTGGAACTGAGCCAGCAACCTGGGTATGTGCCACAACCAGAAATCAAACCACTACCCTCTGATTTGTAGGTTGAGGCTCAACCACTGAGCAACACCAGCCATGCCATATGGGAGTTCTCTTTGAGGAGTAATCACCAAGTAACAACTACCTTTGCTAAAGTGACTAATACAGGAGTGGGCAAAAGTAGGTTTACAGTTGTTCTTTTGGAAAAAGATGCAGGTAATACTTATTACAATAGCGTTATTAATGCCAAAGAACTCACAAATGTAAGCTTTTGCCAACCCCTGTACATGACAAGATTATTATCACTAAATTGTTATTGTGGTTATGCAATATTTAGGATGAAAGACTGACTGACATATGAATTTATGCTCTCATAAAGTATATATCTTTCAATATTCATAAAAAAATAGCTTGAATCTGGTATATTCATTGAGTGAAGTAAGTCAAACAAAGGCAATTAATGCAGAATATAAAAATGTTCTTTTATATTTGGAACACATAGCTTATGAATAAATAAGAAGATAATATAAAGAGAATGGTGTGAATTACAACACAGAGGTAAGGTTAAGTGAATACATGGAACTCTGTCTATAAGTATAAAATAACTACAATGTCCACTAATGGGATAGTTGAGGTTGTAAACATACCCCATTCCACATAAAATAGGGGAAAGTAATATCAATAACAAAAATAAAAAAAATAAGTGGAGGGGGCATATAATTAAGCTAAAAATAAATCAAATGGGGACATAAAATAAATAGTAGTCCAGGATACAAGATGAGAGATTCAGGCTGAAATATATAAAGATTAAGGGCATGGGGGGTGGGTTGGCCAATGGGGAACAAAAGGAGACATATGTAATACTATATGTAACATTTTAAACAATAAAGAACTTTTTTTTTTTTAAAGGACATGTCAGTTAGCAATGTAGCACAGCATTACAAAGTGTCCCTGACAGTAGTGGTGCCAAATAATTGTGGACTGTATGAATATTGACTGCTTCAAAAACCTGATCAAAGTGGTCATAAGAACACAGGGCAAAATAATAATAAGGTGGCATCCAGTAACTCAGATACTCATAGGTTGGACTGGAGCTATAAATCTCAGTCAATATAAAAGGGTGGAGGGGAGAAGTGAAGTGAAGATGGGATGTGTTAGGCATAAAAATAAAACAATGCTCCTGAGCTGACACTGAAAATAGTGCCTCTCATTTTCTAAAAAATAAAGGTGAAGTAAATAGCTTGAAATATAAAGAATCTCTGAAAATGAAAACCATCTGGTATTAAATTATGAATTTGTTAGTTAATATCCAATTTGGTAAAAACAAGGACCTGCTGTTTCTCTGAAATATTGAAAACATTATGCAAGCATATTGAATATATTATAAAGCATATCAGAGAAATTAGTAATGGAGTCATTTAAGAAGCAGTCAATAGATTTAAGACCCACTCCTCAGAATATTTTTATATTGGAAAAATAGGATGAGTTCTAAAACTAATGCTACTATTTTCAATAAATAATATAGTGGGGAAATAGAGCAATGAGTTGACTTTTGAAATAAACATGAGAAAGAAACATTAAGCCAAAACAACAATATGCGGTTTATAAAATATGAATCTTAACCATCAGTGTATGTATGAATTTATGTATGTATGTATGCATGTATGTATGTATACATATATACATTCTCTAAAGAGATAACTTCTCTGTCACAGACCTGTCTGGGGCTACTATGCCTAGAGAAGGCAGACATTGCTATAGCTATAGTCAATCTGTATGCTAAGTGTAGCTCAGACACCAATTCACACTGACCTTGTACAAGTTACTTAACTCTTCTTAAGCTTTCTCATCTCAAGTGATAAAGACCTTATCTAGAGGTTAGATATGGGTATTGATTAGCTAATGTGAAAGTTCTGTGCAGATGGAAGAACCAGGACATAAAGGATAAATTTAAGTTCTATAGAAAAGGAGACTTTAGTTAAGGCTTGTAATGTCACATACACATTTTCCTTGGTAATAAAAATAAACAAATTGAAAAAAGGTGATATGTAACAAATGCATGGATATGTAATTTTTAAAGACAATAGTTTTTAAACTATGAAAAATATATGTCTATTGGTTGCTATTAATTTTCATTAAAATTACTCAAAATAAATAACTGGCACTTATCTATCAAAACTCTCATGGGATGAGATTAAATAGAATTTTGACATAAAAATATGTATTTGAGAAGTAGAAAATTTTCAAAATGTATTTAAAAATCATAAATTAGAAATGTTTAAGATACATTTCCAGGGTTTATCAAAGTTAATATTAGCTATGTGATGATAACCTAACAAAAAAATATTAGGGCAATTTTGATATAGTCTAATTATTCAATATCTAATTTGAAACATAAAATTTAAAGTGTTAGCATCTACAAAGTAAGTATTTTTTAAAAATTCACATGAAATATTTGCAGACATTATTTCAGCTGCTAGTATATGTGCTATAATCATTGTCATCAGCTTTAGAAAATTCAAGTTATAAATGTATAAGATAAAATATAAATATATAAATTATCTTGTACATCTTTGTATATCAAGTTAAATATCAAGAGATGCATCCTATATAATAAAAGAGAAACATGCAAATTAACCATCCCTCTGCTATGCTCAAACCATGCCCACAAGCCACACCCACCAACCAATCAGGAGCAAATATACAAATTAACCCAACTAAGATGGTGGCAGCCACTGAGCTGGAACAAGCAGGAGGCTTGGGTTGCCCCCAGCGATGGAGGAAGCCAAGCTTCCTGCCTGCCCTGGCAGGCCCTGGGCTCCGCTCAAGGCTACAAAGTTTCAATTATAGAAGATAAATAAAGCCCAGAAAAAAAAAAGAAAAAAAAAGAAAAGAAAAAAAGGAGAGGCTGGGAACTTGGGTCACCGGGGGGCATGGCCAGCCTGAAAACAGCCCTCAGCCCCTCACCCAGGCTGGCCAGGCACCCCATTGGGGACCTCCACCCTGAACGGGGTGTGGCCAGCCTGAAAACAGCCCTCAGCCACTCACCCAGGCTGGTCACACACCCATGGGGTGAGGGTTCCCACTGAGGGGCTTGGCCAGCCTGCAAACAGCCATAAGCTCCTCACCCAGGCTGGCCAGGCACCCCAGCGGGACCCACACCCTGATCCGGGACACCCTTCAGGGCAAACCAGCTGGCCCCCACCTGTGCACCAGGCCTCTATCCTATATAATAAAAGGGTAATATGCAATTTGACCCTAACAGCAAAATTACTGGGAATGACTGGTCACTATGACACACACTGACCACCAGTGGGCAGACGCTCAATGCAGGAGATGCCCCTGGTGGTCAGTGCACTCCCACAGGATGAGCTCTGCTCAGCCACAAGCCAGGCTGATGGCTGCTAGCACAGTGGTGGTGGTGGGAGCCTCTCTCACCTCCTCAGCAGAGCTAAGGATATCCTACTGCAGCTTAGGCCTGCTCCCCACTGGCAAGTAGACATCCCTTGAGGGCTCCCAGGCTGCCAGAGGGTTGCCTGACTGCCAGCTTAGGTGCAATCCCCGAGGGAGCGGGCCTAAGCCAGCAGGTGGACATCCCTAAGGGGTCCCAGACTGTGAGAGGGCACTGGCTGGGCTGAGGGACTCCCTGAGTGCACAAATTTTTGTGCACCGGGCCTTAGTATTATATAAATGAGAAATGAAACAAAACTGTTTTCTTAGGATTAAAAAAATACTTCAGACCCATGAATTAGCTATTCCTTTTTCAGCTTTTCCTTAATACCAAGTTGAGCCTGGGAACATCAATAAATGCTTTTGAGCTTTTCTGCAATATATTTTATTTCCACTTTTGGCTCATGTTTTTCTAGGTTTCCAGTAAATGTGAAACTATAATATTTCTCACCTTCTTATTGATTTACAAAATGGATAAACCAATAACAGAAAAGAACAGTCCCCTAAATACTTAAGGAATTAAACTATGGAGTTAAAATTCACATTTTAACACATGCTTATGATAAAATAGATTCTAATTATTTAAAATTATTAGATAAATAGATATCCACATATAATTAAAATATCTGCTTTATTTTTCTGTTACTATATTTAGAGAACTGAATCCCTTTGCAAGGTCTTGTTGAAAAAAAATATTGAAAATATTATGTTTGCCATGTTTAAACTTTTTTGGCATCTAACAATTTGAACTTAACATTCAGTTTTAAATGAATGTTGATGTCATTTTTACAGCTTAACTAGCTCAACATTTTAAACATTAAGACAGATCAGTGATAGTCAGGCTAATCTGTTTTCATCTCAAGAGTCTATTTGTTTTGCTTTCTGGAGTTGGTGTACCCTAGTGATTAAAATGCCTAGCTTTAGAATCATTCCTGAATTTCTCAGCTTATTTTACCTTAAGCAAACAATTCAATCTCTTTAGCCTATTTTTTTTATGTGAGGGAAATAAATAAAATAATAATAATAGGTAGGCCATAAAATGATTGAGAGAATACTGAAGAGAAACCAAGAATTAAGGAAAATGTTTTCAACCTATAGCAAGTGTCCTTAAAATGGCATCTATGTTTATAGCTATTATTATCTCTTTATTACTAGTGATTTATAAATATGAATTTATTTTCAGTTTTCTTTGCATTTCGTTATGTGATTTTAAAAACTTTGCTGAATTCTTTCATGACATGAGATTATTTTGTTTTAATAGCCCAGAGAGATGAAAATCATGTGGATATTTCACAGTGCTTTTTCATCTGGTACTCTAAAATAGCCTTTTGAAGTTTCTGCATTTGCTTGTCTCTAATATTCAAATAGTCTTTCCAGATAGCAAATTAATTCTTTGCACAGTTAAGGTTATTTTATAAAAGAAGAAAACAGTATTCTAGGAGGTTTTCTACTGGTAATTGCTAGTTTGTTTAAATTAGAAATGATATTTTAAGCAATTATTTTTTTCAATAAGATTACTAAAACAATGTTAATTAGCCTGTGATTTATTTGTGCTTGTTTCTGTTGCCATTTATACACAGACATAGAAAGAATACTTCTGAGATTTTAATTTTAAGATTTTAAGAATTGCTATCCTAAACCCTTATAAAAGTGTAATAAAGGGAATTGCATATTTTTCTGTTAGAGTTTCACAAAGTATGATAGTGTCTAAACCTGGTAATCATGCTGAAATATAACACGTTGTGATTTTGTGTGTGTATGTGAGAACTCATATACTGTAATATTTATTTTCCTGTGGTGAAATACATTTGTGTTTATATAAATTTGTTCAAAACTAATTGGCCTCTTTCTAGGCACAAAATACTTTGATGAAAAATTATTTATGGGTTAATTTTCATGAGCACAAGAGAGAAGTCTGCTTATCAGTGATCACTCAATATTTCATCAGGGTTAGTTTGAAAAAAAATTCAGATATATCAGTTGGCAATTTATCAAAAAACTAAAACTGGGTTTCTGCTAGCTCTTCATGTTTCAACTTTTTATCTTACTACTAGGTCTCACATTTAAAATTGGAATGGCCCCTTGATAATCCTATATAATAAAACCCTAATTAATATACAAATCGCCCAAATAGTGGAATGACTGGTTGCTATGATGTGCACTGTCCAACAGGGGGCAGATGCTCAATGCAGGAGCTGCCTCCTGGTAATCAGTGCACTCCCACAGAGGGAGAGTTGCTCAGCCTGAAGCCAGGCTCATGGATGGCAAGCGCAGCGGCAATGGAAGGAGTCTCTCGCGCCTTCATGACAGCCCTTGAGGGATGTCTGCCTCTTGGTTTAGGTTTAGGCCCACTTCCCTATTGGAAGTGGGCCTAAGCCAAGAGGCGGACATCCCCCAAGGGCTCCCAGACTATGAGAGAGCGCAGGCCGGGCTGAGGGATCCCCCGCCCCCTGTGCACAAATGATATGCACCAGGCCTCCAATTTAAAATATAAAAATGAACAATTTGTTTAAATGCTAATTAGAATCTTTAGAATTTCCTATGGAATAAAATGAATATTATCCATAATAATATCAATCACAGATAACAATCCTTTACATTGGCCGTAAATAGCTCTATTATACATATATAAACATATATGGTCCCAAAAATGTATGTATGCATGCGCTTTGAATAATTATAAAGGCAGTGTTTATTAAAATACATTTCATTTAAATTAACAGCTATCAGCTATTAAAGTGTATATATATATTTTTGGAACACCCTATACGTAAATTTTGAATAAAAATAAAATGTATTTGAAAACATCACATGGCTTAGCTAAGACTTTAAAAATTGTTGACAATTCCAATGTTATTTAAGCAGTTTCATAGCCAAAAAATGACTGAAAGCCCCTTAAGTCATTCTATTTTTCTAACCTGGACATAACACAAAATATGGTGATAACCTTTTCTCCCAACAAACTATAAACCTATCTCATATCTGAATATACATGAAAAAAAATACATCATTTTATACAAGTTTTAAAAGAAATGCACTATAAGCAAATATGGTTTATTTTTTTCTTTTTATTGAATTTATTTATATTGGAGTGATACTTGTTAAAAAATTATACAGGTTTCAGGTGCACAATTCTATAACTCATCATATGTACACTGTATTGTGTGTTTACTACCCCAAGTCAAGTCTTCATCCATCACCATTTATACCCCCTACACCTTCCTCCACCTCTCCCGGGCACCCTCCCCTCAGCAATCACCACACTGTAGTGTGTGTCCATGAGGTATTTATTTATCTCTCCTTTTTCTTTTTTTGTTCAATTCCTCCACAACCCCACCCCCACCAACCAAATACCCACCCCTTCGCTGCTGTCAGCCTTCTTTCCATCTATGAGTCTTTCTCTATTTTGCTTGCTAATGCATTTTGTTCATTAGGTTCCACATATGACTGAAATCATATGGTCCTTGTTTTTCTTTGACTGACTTATTTCACTTAGCATAATACTCTCCAGCTCCATTCATGATCAACAAGTGTTGGCGAGAATGTGGAGAAAAGGGAAACTTCATGCATTATGCATTGTTGATAGGAATGCTGATTGGTGCAGCCACTGTAGAAACCAGTATGGAGTTACTTCAAAAAATTAAAAATGAAACTGCCCTGTGACCCAGCAATTCCACTTCTGGGAATTTATCCAAAGAAACCCGAAGCACTTAGATGAAAGAATATATGAACCCCTATGTTCACTGCAGCGTAATTTACAATAACCAATATTTGGAAGCATCCTAAGTGTCCATCAGCAGATGAGTGGATAAAAAAGTTGTGATACATTTGCACATGGAGTACTACTTGGTCATAAAAAAGGAAGTCTTAACCTTTTTCAAAGTAGGTTTATTTCAGATGTAGGATTAGCAAGAGACTGTCACCAAGCAAACTAATTATTATTGTAATTTGCTCATTTGAACATATGATCATTCAAATAATGGTAAGAAAATGGATTTTTATGATGCAACAATTATTTTTCATTTCCATGAGTCTAATCCTAGACTCATTTCCATGAAAATCATGGCATAAATAGGGATTTCTATTTTACTAGTCACAATTACATTGTTCTGTAAGGTATGTTAACATTAACTAAATAAAGTGAAATAATTAACAGGTGTAAGTAGGAGAAATAGAGTAGTAGTAGTATAATAGATTGAATGGTAGTCCCTAAAAGATATGTCCAGATGGATCTTGTGTATGTGCCTTGGTAGGAAAAAGTGTCCTCAGATACAATTTACACAAGGACTTGAAGATGAGATTATCCTAGGTTAGTGATGGCGAACCTTTTGAGCTCGGCGTGTCAGCATTTTGAAAAACCCTAACTTAACTCTGGTGCCGTGTCACATATAGAAATTTTTTGATATTTGCAACCATAGTAAAACAAAGACTTATATTTTTGATATTTATTTTATATACTTAAATGCCATTTAACAAAGAAAAATCAACACCCAAAAAATGAGTTCGTGTGTCACCTCTGACACGCGTGTCATAGGTTCGCCACCACTGTCCTAGGTAGTCATCCTAAATCTAATGATAAGTGTCAAGATAAGAGAAAAGTGGAGAGAACCCACAGAGATGAAAATGGAGGCAGGGATTGAAAGAATACATCTATAAGCCAAGAAATGCCAAAGATTATTGGCAGCCGTGAGACTTGAACAGCGTCATGGAAAAAACTATCCCTCAGAGCCTCCAGAATGGACCAAACATGCTAATACCATATTATTTAAATAGCTGATTGAATAAATACATAAATTGTAGATAATAGACAAATCTCCTTTGCAAAAGAATCCCACATAATTTTTATATCCACATTGCTTATAAAGAAGACCAGTACATCTACTCCTTAAGTGTGGTTGAATGTAGTAACTTGCTTTCAGAGCAGTATAGAAAACAAAACAAAACAAAACAAAAGAACAGAAAAGAAAAGAAGAGAAAAGAAATGAAAAGAACAGACATAAAGTAAAATAATAGAAAAGAAAAGAGTTAATTTACGTGGAGAATCCTAATAAATACTGCCTTAAGTCAGATAGATAATCAAGGTTAACATCAACCGTGCTAAATCTTATTGATAGTATATACCTTTGATATGATGTGTTGAGAATGGCACTTTATATCTGTGATTTTCCTACCAAAAACACATTATCTTAGTGTATTCATGAGTAATATATCATCCAAATTTCTATTGAACATGTTCTATAAAATTCCTGAGCAACATCCTCAAACAATGGTAAGGTCATCAAAAGAAACACATGTGTTTTTTTTTTGTTTGTTTGTTTTTGTTTTTTTTAAATATATTTTATTGATTTTTTACAGAGAGGAAGGGAGAGAGATAGAGAGTCAGAAACATCGATGAGAGAGAAACATCGATCAGCTGCCCCCTGCATATCTCCTACTGGGGATATGCCCGCAACCCAGGTACATGCCCTTGACCGGAATCGAACCTGGGACCCTTCAGTCCACAGGCCGACGCTCTATCCACTGAGCCAAACCGGTTTCGGCAAGAAACACTTGTTTTATAAACCAAGAAAAACCTAAAAAGATGTGGGTACAAAATGTAATGTGATATCCTGGAGGGGATCCTGGAACAAAAAGGGATAAATAGGAAAAACAGAGAACATTTAATGGGCATTTGGTTATTAATAATTTATTAGTATTGGCTCATTAATTGTGATAAATGTGCTACACTAATATAAGATGTTAATAGTAGTGGAAATTGGGTGGGGAATAATGTGCACTCTACCATCTTTCAAATAAACATATGAACTGGAAAAAAACATTTAGGAAATTATAGGAAGATTATTTTTAGAGCAGTTTCATGTTCAAAGGAAAATTGTGCAGAAGGTACAGAGTGTTCCCATATCATATATCCCCTATCCTCAAACATGCATAGCCTCCCCCATTATCAATATAATAAGGCATGAATATACATTGACTCATAATTTTCACCCAAATCCATGGGTTACATTAGAGTTTGCTCTTGGTGTTACACTTTCTATAGGTTTGGAAACATTTTTAATGACAGATAGTCACCATTGTAGTATCATACACAGGAGATTTGCTGCCCTAAAATTCCTCTGGTTTCCCCTAGTCATTCCTCACCCTCCCAAACCTTCGCAACTATGGATCCCTTTACTGTCTCCCTTTTTGTTCCTTTTCAGGTTGTCATATAGTTGGAATCAGACTGTATATGGTATATAGCCTTTCCAGATTGTTTTCTTTCACTGGGTAATATGCATGTAAGTGTTCTCCATGTCTACATGACTTGATAGCTCATTCCCTTTAGGGTTAAATAATAATTCATTGCATGGATGTACCATAGTTGTATGTTGTTTTTTAATCTATTGACCTACTGAAGGACACTGTGGTTGCTACTAAGATTTTAAAATATTGGCTAAAGCTCCTTTAAACATATGTGTGCAAGTTTTTGTGTGAAGATAGGTTTTCAACTTTTTGGGGTAAATATCCAAAAGTGTAGTTTCTGGATCATTAGGAAAGAGTATGTCCAGTTTTGTTAGAAACTGTCTTCCAAAGTGGCTGAAACATTTTGCACTCCCAGCAGCAATGAATGAGTATTCTTGCTGCTCCACATTCTTACCAGAATTTGGTGTTGTAAATGTTCTGGATTTTGGCAATTTTAATAGGATCATAGTGATATCTCATTGTTGTTTTAATTTGTATTATGGAGTACAATATTCAACCTCTTTTATCTGTTTTCACAATTATTTAGTTTTTGTAGTCAATCTCAAATTTCACATTCATGACATGAATCATATCATCTATTTAAGTTTGTGTGAATATGATCATGTTGGAAAGATTTTCTATAATTTCACATGCAGTGCTTTGTAATATTTGTGCCAGGCTATATATATATATATACTACTTTTCTACAGTTGTTAGTTCTTGAACTTTACATAGTAATATTTACCAACAGTGTAAAAATGTGAGCCCTGCTAGCAATTCTTATAGTAGGCAGTTTACAGAAGATGGCAAATAAGAGTAGTCATCAGCTGTATTGTTTTGGCAATATTCCTATATTTTCAGTGGCATGCAATCTTTGTTCTTATGAATCATAGCAAATTCCACTCCTTGGATGTTTGCAATTGCACTTTTCATGTGAGTTACTGAGCTGTTAGAGCTTGCACAGAATTAAATGTCAGATGAAATCAGCACAAGTGTTTAATAGCAGGAAATAAAACCAACCAGGACTGAGGAAATTCTTGATATTGTTAACCAGCTTCAATAAGTGAATCTATAATACAATTTAAATGCATAGTCTCTATAAGAAAACACCAGGTTTAATAACATAAATAATATATCCTTATTATTTACTGAGCATCCCTTGTATTTCAAGGTAAATATATGTCTAATTGACTTATTAAAAAAATTTAACTTACTTTTAAACATTCTGCAATAAGTTTCTAGAAACTAAATTTAATCATGTAATTCAAATTAAATTTGGTTTTGTATTTTAAGCATTTCATCTTTCTAAATTAATTGTCATCATTATGACCTAATTCAGAACTAAACATTATTTTATAGATAGCATATACATAAAATGTGTTTATTAAAGTATTAAAATTAACATAACCCTCAATCTATATATACTTAAACTTAATAAATGTATTTACATGCCTTCTCTTTGGAAAACCATGATGCTTATTCAATGAAGTATTTTAGATATTAGTTTGTTTCCTCATCTACCTCACTTTAAAGATTGCTTCACAGACAGACTGAGAGATATAAGTACTATTGGGAACAACTAATACAAGAAAGTATGATTTTGATATGGTTAGAGGAAAATTATTATGTAACATATTGCATTAATTACCTATCACTATGTGACAAATTACTTCAAGATTTAAAGAAGTAGTAAAGCAATCATTTACTTTTATTACACTTCCATGGGTCAGATATGTTAGTGTGATTAAGCTGATCCTTTGTCTCTGGCTTCCTACAAGGCTGATGGTAAAGTGTCTGCTGAATTACACTTGGGGGATCATTCATGCCCAAGTTCACTCACGTGTTTGTTGGAAGGATTCAGTTCTTATGGCTTCTTGAACTGAGAAGCCCTTGAAGCAGATAGCCTGTCTCTCACTGGCCCGTGGCCTGAAACTGCCCTCAGCTACTTGCCACTTGTTCATCTTCATGGGGCAGCTCACCACATGGCAGCTGACTTCATCAGAATGAACAAGTGAGAGGCACACATGTTATCCTCAAGATGGAAGTTACTGTATTTTTTGGAACTTAATCTCATTCCATTACTTTTTGCCTTACTCTGTTTGTTAGAAGCAAATCATTAGACTGAGCCAACAATGGGGGGCGGGGGGGGGAGGGAATCACAGAAGGGCATGAGTGCCTCTTCACAGAGATTTTAAACTTCCTTTTCAAATGAACTTTATGGGAAGGTTACGGAAAAATGAACTTTAACCTTTATCTCCCATAACTTAAAAACATATGTCTAAATAAATTTGAAATAAGCAGAAACAGTAGAAAAAATAAAATATGCTACATAAATTCATCCAGTCTAGGTTAAAATACTCAGAGAAAACACAATTCTCATAACAAAAGGAAATATGTTAAGGAAACAGAATGATAGCATAGAAATAAAAAGACTATTTTAGCATTTAAATTACACTGAAGAGAAGAAATAATTTAAATAATGTAAACTTAATTTTGGAAATACAAAGACATTCAGATTGAAGTAGGACACCAAAACATTTATGTGAAATTGTTCAAAATAGCACAGAAAATTTAAAGAAAAAATAATTTATAAAGCTACTATAGGAACAGCAAAATAGAAAATTGGTATCCAAGTACAATCATCTCAGAAAAACCTTTATGTGATTAAGTTCAAGTCACTTTTAATAAATACATAAATAGAGCTTAAGCTATTGTTAACTTAGTGGATTGAATATATATAACACATAAAATAATTGCCTTTATAAATAAACAGACAAAACTTAAGCCACTGTAATTTATCACTCTCAATGTTTTTAGGAAACTTTTATTGTTATACTAGAAGCCTGGTACATGAACTTCATGCACTCGGGTGGGGGGCGGGGGGCCCCTTAACCCAACCTGCACCCTCTTGCAGTCTGGGAGCCTTTGGGGGATGTCCGACTAATGGGTTAGGACCTCTTCCTGCCACCGCTGCTGCACTCACCAGCCGTGAGCTTGGCTTCTGTCTGAGTGGCACTCCCCCTGTGGGAGTGCACTGACCACCAGGGGGCATCTCCTGCATTGAGCGTCTGCCCCCTGGTGGTCATTGCACATCATAGTGACTGGTTGTTCCACTGTTTGGTTGATTTGCATATTAGGCTTTGATCTTATAGGATATAAACTGAAGATAATGTAATTAATTAATAAGACAGCATATTTAATGGCTTAACAGAATGCCTGATAAAAAATTGCAGCTCATTAACTGAGAATTAAAATAATAAAGTTAAGTAATTCTTTATATAAAACAGTAATGGTATATATAAAAGATAAAGGCTCAGAAAAAGCAGAATAAATTAAGAGATGCCATTTTTAACAGTTTGAAAAGGCAATATGGAATGATCAGGAAAATATGAGGGCTTATTGAATAGGCAACATTTTTCCTAACAAATGTGGCGGAACTAGATTATATAGTTGGACATTAAGAATACAATAGCCATCTTCCTGTAGTGAACATGATCTACGTTGACTAGGCTTGATCCTCAGTACCTGATGTTTATGGCCTGTATAGGCCCCTCCCCTGAGAGTGGGCAGGACCTGTGCCTTTCTTCTTCCAAATTGAACATAGGGAAAATGACAGGGTTTTGAAGAAGTAATTAAAATCCCAAATCAATGGTTTTATGTTAATCAAAATAATTCTGGTTGGATCTGACTAAATCAATTGAAAACAGTAGAAGAGGTCTGGGACTCTCCCTGAGAAGAGAGAATGCCTCTCTTGTTGGCTTTGCAGGATTAAATTACCATGGTCTGGGAACATCTATGGAAAGGACATGTGGCACGGAACTCTGGTGGCCTTTACAAGCTGCCAGGAGCTGCCGGTGATAATCAGCAAGAAACAGCTCTCTCAGTTCTACAGCAGCAATTCTGCCAATGACTTAAGGGGGCTTAGGAGCAGATTTTCCATATTAAAGCTTCTGATGATACCACAGCTCAGCCTATACCTGAAGATAGCCTCTTAAGACCCTAACTGTGGAGCTCAGACACCTGACCCACAGAAATTGTGAGGTAATGTGTGTTGTTTTTATCTACTAACCATGTACTAATTGATGTAGCAATAGAAAATTAATACCGTACATAATGTACTATTAAAATTAGAGGATGATCCCGGCTGGAGTGGCTCAGTGGTTGAGCATTGCTCCAAGAGCCAGGAGGTCACTGTTCGATTTCAGGTCAGGACAGATGCCCAGGTTGCAGGCTAGATCTCCACTTGGGGGCTTGCAGGAAGCTACCAGTCAATGATTCCTCAATGTTATTTATAGATGATATATATGTTGTAGTTTTGTATACCTGAAAAGTTCTTTTCTACTCCCTGGAAATATGGAATCTAAAAGTAACAATGCTTTCTATTAAAGATCTTATGATTTTTTCAAACATGGTTTTCTAGAGCTTAATGCTCCGGAGGAGCCGTCTAATGCTAAGCTGATTCTCTCTCCTTTGTAACCATCTGCCCAAATCAGAAAGCTTACAGGATTCCTTTTTATCCTCATAATACATGACTTTTCACTGAGAAATGTTTTGTTTTCTTTTCCTTTCAATATTTTTTCCCATTTTTCAGTGGGTTTTCTAGTATTAAAAATTAACTATAGGCATTTCTATACACCAATAGTGAACTTATAGAAAGAGAGACTAAAAAAGCAATCCCATTTACCATCGCACCAAAAAAATTAAAATACCTAGGAATAAACTTAACTAAAGAGGTAAAAGACCTCTACTCAGAAAACTACAGGACATTGAAAAAAGAGATAGAGGAAGACATAAACAGATGGAAGAACATACCATGTTCATGGATTGGTAGAATCAACATCATTAAAATATCCATACTACCCAAAGCAATCTTTAAATTCAGTGCACTTCCCATTAAAATACCAACGGCATACTTCAGAGATCTAGAACGAACTCTCCAAAAATTTATCTGGAATAAAAAAAGACCCCAAATAGCTGCAGCGATCCTGAGAAAGAAGAACAAAGTAGGTGGGATATCAATACCAGATATCAAGCTGTATTACAAAGCCAGTGTTCTCAAAACTGCCTGGTACTGGCACAAGAACAGGCATATAGATCAATGGAATAGAATAGAGAGTCCAGAAATCGACCCGAACCAATATGCTCAATTAATATTTGACAAAGGAGACAAGAACATACAATGGAGTCAAGACAGTCTCTTCAATAAATGGTGTTGGGAAAATTGGACAGATACATGCAAAAAAAATGAAACTACACCACCAACTTACACCATACACAAAAATAAATTCAAAATGGATAAAGGACTTAAATGTAAGATGGGAAACCATAAAAATACTAGAGGAATCCAAAGGCAACAAAATCTCAGACATATGCCGAAGCAATTTATTCACCAATACATTTCCTAGGTCATTGGAAACTAAAGAGAAAATAAACAAATGGGACTACATCAAAATAAAAAGCTTCTGCATAGCAAAAGAAACCATTGACAAAACAACAAGAAAGCCCACTGCATGGGAGAACATATTTGCCAATGTAATCACCGATAAGGGTTTAATCTCCAACATTTATAGGGAACTCATACAACTTAACAAAAGGAAGATAAATAATCCAATCAAAAAATGGGCAAAGGACCTAAATAGACACTTTTCAAACGAGGACATACAGAAAGCCAAGAGACATATGAAAACATGCTCAAAGTCACTAATCATCCAAGAGATGCAAATCAAAACAACAATGAGGTACCATCACTCTACTGTCAGAATGGCTATCATCAACAAATCAACAAACGACAAGTGCTGGAGAGGATGTGGAGAAAAAGGAACACTCTGCACTGCTGGTGGGAATGCAGACTGGTGCAGCCACTATGAAAGACAGTATGGAGCTTCCTCAGAAAACTAAAAATGGAACTCCCATTTGACCCTGTGATCCCACTTCTAGGAATATATCCCAAGAAACCAGAAACACCAATCAGAAAGGATATATGCACCCATATGTTCATAGCAGCACAATTCACCATAGCTAAGATCTGAAAACAGCCTAAGTGCCCATCAGTAGATGAATGGATTAGAAAACTGTGGTACATCTACACGATGGAATACTATGCTGCTGTAAAAAAGAAGAAACTCTTACCATTTGCAACGGCATGGATGGAACTGGAGAGCATTATGCTAAGTGAAATAAGCCAGTCAATGAAGGAAAAACACCACATGATCTCACTCATTTATGGATAATAAAGACCATTATAAACTGATGAGCAAAAATAGATACAGAGGCAGAGCAGCATCGAACAGACTGTCAAACTACAGCGGGAAGGCTGAGGAGGGTTGGCGGACAGGAACGGGGGGTAAGAGATCAACCGAAGGACTTGTATGCATGCATAACCAATGGACACAAGACACTGGGGGGTAGGGGAGCCCGGGGAATACAGGGGAGAAAAAAAAAGGAGACCTATGTAATACTCTTTGTAATACTTTAAGCAATAAAAAAAGTTAACTATTTCTTTATTTCAATTTTCATTATTAATTTAATTAATGTATACCTCCCTACCCACCCAATTTTGCACTGTCGGAACTATTATTACACAGATTTGGATGTTTAGATCCTAAACTGTTATGACTTTCACTCAATATTTTATTCTCTTGTATTCTGCATTCCAGTGTAATATCTAAAGCTGACCTTCCAAATCCCAGTCAGTATTCATTATTACCCATTCAGTTCCTCTATTGAGTTTTTCTTCATTATTTGATGACCGTACATTTTACTTCCAAAAATACTTTTTTTTCCAAGCTTATTTATCGATTGCTTCCAGAGAAAAATGCTTATGGTTATTTTTATTAGAAAGTCTTGATTCTTCTCTGCATTTAGATTTTTTAAATCGGTAGTTCATTGTCCTAATTAATCCACTCATTTTCCACCTCTTTTGAAAATATCCTGCTTTTTCTCATATGTCTGATTCTTATTTCTTCAAATCTGTCCCTTTTAGGAAAAGGAAGTTTAGATTGATATCTATTGATGGCTTGTTTAGTATCCTTCAAGAATCATGTCACTCTTCAGTATTCAGAAAAACAATAATATATTTTTTATTTCAATTGGCTCCTGTGTAACCTAAAAAAAAAATAGGGAAGAAATCTTATTTTCATTCACCCAAATCCCTTCAGAAAATAAATAGAACATGCTTAACACAAGGCAATTGATAACTAAGAGTAAACCTATTAATCACTGTTGACAAAGTGAGCAGAGCTATTGTAGTAAACATTTTATGTGTTGATGTCACACCTTTGTCCTAAAACAGGATAATCTTATTTTCCTGGCATTTTACTCTGGGATGATTGAGGCTATCAGCCATTAGAATGTTAATTTCATATCCTGGACCATATATTATGACATTATTTTGTGTCTCTGTCAAATCTGTTTGTTTCCAGAAAGCAAAACTGGCACATTAATTCTCAAGGCTGCCATCAAAATGAGCAGAAAGTTCAATGAGCCAATCCCACCCTTATTGGTCATTATCCCAATATCTATTCTTCTAAAGCAAAATAGGGAAGAAATCTTATTTTACACCCTGGAAATATGGAATCTAAAAGTAACAATGCTTTTCTATTAAAGATCTTACAATTTTTTCAAACATGGTTTGAAAAGAAAGCAAGCGCTTTCTTCTCATATGCTTAATTAATGTTAGTGTCAATTCCATTATGCAGATCTGAATTATTGTCTAATTGACTTAAATGACAGTGAAAAAGAAGCTAAGAAATATTACTGAGATTACAGCATGCATAATTCTTTTACATTATCCTTTTTAAAAATCATATTCACAACTTTAAAAAAAAACTAAAATGAATAAACTAGATGTTTTACCTATTTCATTATGCAGCCAAATGAGAGTTTATAAAAATGATCACTTCCCTATCCATTTTTTTAACTTAATTTCAAACTAGTGAATTGTCAAGGGCTTTGTCCAATGGGGCATTTTATATGTGTGTTGGTTGATTAGGGTATTTGACATGAGTATTTAGGTCCATTTGAAAGCCTTCCAGCAAATGATGAACTTCTTCAGTTAGGAGATTAGCTATGGAGTTCCTTAAGTGGCATGATCTTTTTTAAGTTGCTTTTCACAAGTGAAGCCTGAATGTAGAGCTCATGGTTAGCTGCTCAGTGTATTAGTTCCTGGAGGAGATCCCAAATGTCTTGTGTTTGATCTCCTTGACTGTTCCCCTAGCTGCCAAATCTTTCAGACTCTGAGCAATGTTAGGGTTGTTTGTGTCTAGTTAAGTTATTAGTTCCCAGAATCCAATAGGAAAGAAAATACCAGATGACTCAGGATATTTTACAAATCTGCTAAATCGCTTTTTCTTCTAAGTTTTATTAGTGGCACTCAAATGTGTGATGTGGTAAATGTCGTCTTCTGTTTGTCTTTCTGCGCACATTAGCACATTTCAGTGCCATATTCCTCAGTTCATTTCTAAACAGTCCCTGGCAAGGGGATTTACCAGCCATCTTCTATGGGAATAGCTAACCCAGAATCTAAAGCTCTTTACTTTCTGCCTTATTACCCAGCTTGCCTTGTTTCCAGTCCCTTCTGTTCTGATCTTTGAATGTTTTCAGGGCTCAGTTTAGAAAATCTGCTCACTAATCCTCCAGGTTTTCCCCTTTTGCCTGATTTGAATCAAAGGCTATTCTGCACAGATCAGCTCTGTTCCCCATCTGTTCCCATCTGCTTTATGTCTTCCAGAAATTCCTCAAAATTCTGGTTCATTGAAGACACCCTCTCCTATGTCCTACTGCTGCTAAAATTTTTTGTTAATATTTACAAATTTCTTTTGAGAGAATGATAAAAAAAAGTGTGCTAAATAATCTACTTTTATTTATTTATTGCATTTTTAATATTTACTTATGTATTTTTAAATATATATATATATATATATATTATTGAGTTTTTACAGAGAGGAAGGGAGAGGGATAGAGAGTCAGAAACATCAATGAGAGAGAAACATTGATCAGCTGCCTCCTGCACACCCCCTACTGGGGATGTGCCTGCAACCAAGGTACATGCCCTTGACCAGAATTGAACCTGAGACCCTTGAGTCTGAAGGCCGATGTTCTATCCATTGAGCAAAACTGGCCAGGGCAATATTTACTTATATTTTATTAAATTTATTAGGGTAGCATTGGTTCATAAAATTATATAGGTTTTCAAGTACACAATTCTATGAGACATCATCTATATATAACATTGTGTGCCCACCACCTAAATTCAAGTATATGGAGATGGAGGTAAACAAACCACTTTCAAAGAAGGCAATTAAATTTACCAATCCCACCCATGCTTCTGTCTCAATTTTGATTTATTGTCTCTTCTGTTTTGTCTTTGTATCTGCCCCATACTGTTGTACAAAATGAAAATCAATGACACGTCTCAACTACTCGTGTTCATAATTTTTCCTGATGAAAACATTTCCATCATTCCAAAGTATGCAAAGATATTCCATTGAAAAAAATGGAATTTTTAATTTAACACCAGGCTTTCTCTGTACTTTCAATTTTATTCTACATAGAAATAATATACCCTCACTTTATCAATATTCCTGCTCACGTGAGATAGATTTTCATCAGTTTAATTCTCATAGTTACCTGCACTATTTAATAATATAAGGAAGTGACCTCAGAAGCTAATAGTGTTTTATATGATGACTATCTTAATATATAAAAAGCCAGGGGCCATTACAAGAGAAACAACCGGACAGACGACCAAACAGCAGGCTGTGTGGGGCGACCAGGCTGGCATGGGGGACAGTTAGGGCAACCAGGCCGGTGGGGGGCAGTTGGGAGCAACCAGGCTGGCGGGGTTCAATTGGGGGTGACCAGGCTGGCAGGGGTGGCAGTCAGGGCCTATCAGGCCAGCTGGCAGACGCATTAGGGGTGATCAGGCTGGCAGGCAGGTGAATAGTTAGGTGCCAGCAGTCCTGGATTGTGAGAGGGATGTCCGACTGCTGGTTTAGGCCCTATCCTAATTTAAGTTTCAAATAACTTAAATATATACAAACTAGAGACCTGGTGCATGAAATTTGTGCTTGGGGGGCATTGTTTCCTCATCCCAGCCTGCACACTCTCTCAAATCTGGGAACCCTCGGTGGATGTCCTACTGCTGGTTTAGGCCCTATCCTACGGATTTCTCTGTAAGAAATCAATAAAATATATAAAAAAATAAATATTTTTATTAATTTCAGAGAGGAAGGGAGAGGGAGAGAGAGATAGAAACATCAACAATGAAAAAGAATAATTGATCAGCTGCCTCCTGCAAGCCCCATGGGGGTGATTGAGCCACAACCCTGGTATGTGCCCCAACCAGGAATTTAACTGTGACCTCCTGGTTCATAAGTTGACACTCAACCACTCTATGCCAGCTGGGCAGCTTAACTTCTTTAGCACTGTTACCAATGTCCTTGGTAGTTATTGGTTACTTCTTTATTTTTCTAGTTTTCCTGTCATTGATGCCACTTTGATCCCCTAGTAAACTTTAATTTTTGCATTTGATCTTTTGGAGATGACAGAAAATGATATGTTGCCAAATTTAATTTATATTACTTATATACAATATTTCAAAATAGCTCTAAGTACTTCTAATGAAATTTGCTATTTTTCTTACCCTCCTTTTTTAAATACTTTTATTGACCTAATTACACCTTCTATATTGAGATATAAAAAGATAACTTGTTGAACAGCATTGTATCTTCATTGTCTATTTAATTTAGTAGAACTCTGATGTTGAGTAATGTACAATTGAGTTCAAGTAATGGTATTTGTATCACACTATAAATATTTAGAAAGACTTAGATTCTCTAGAAAAAAAAAACAAATTTTGTCATAATGTTAAAATAATTGCTAATTTTCAAAATAGACAATTATAAACATGTTTTTCATCCCTATTCGACTTTCAATTGAATTATTCTTGGTTAGTTTTTTTTTCAGTTCTGTAGATTTGGTGAAGTTCACTAAGTGTCAATGGCAATTATTTTAATGAATATTGAGAGATAATTGTTGATGGACACATTGAAACATCAATCAGTTGAGTCGATCATTCAATATTGATTTAATTTTTTACTAAATTATTACTTTAGTTTCAGAAAGTTATATATCTTCTGACATAGTAGTTTTATCACATAACAGATGAGATGTTGGAAATTAAAAAATACTTTATGATATATTGGTGATTCACTATAACACTTTTCCCAAATCCATCCATGTTATAAGTGAAAAACACTCCATCTCATAAAATCAGTTCCTTTGCTGTACCACTCAAATACATTATTTGAAAACTTCTTCATAGAAAACTTCATCTATTTAGCTATCTATCCATCAATGACTAAGAACAAGAACTATACTTTCATAATGCAAGTTCCAGAATTTCATTTTGTAATCTGTGAACTTGGGGAAATTACACAAACTTTTTGGCTATCAGTGGTGTCTTATAAAATAGGAATCATAAACTTACCTTTTTAAGGGCTTGGGGTAAACATTTATGAGGTAATTTAAGTAAAACTTCTATAATGGTACCTGGAATTATCATATGTGCCGAATAGGTTTTACCTTCCATTGTTCTACCTGCCTAATAGCCATCTTTGTAGCTTCTTACTGAGAAACCACATTTAATTTTAATTTTTCATGCCAGGTTGTGGTATGAAACAAGCCAGTTGCTTAAAAAAAAAAAAGTTCATTTATCATTAACATGATGCCCACTTTGTTTTGGGCAAATCTTCGGTAGCTATTGTCCCTATTTGGGTTTATTATTTCACACTGCTATGATCTGTGGCACAACCATTCAGAAGCTTACTTCTAGGATTAAATGGCAGAGTAAAAATGATCTTAACTGCTTTCACCTAGAAATGACATTCATATTTCAGATCACTGTTCATTAGTCAATGAAGCCATTTGGCTATGTCTAAGTTCAAGGTGAATAGAAACTACAGGTCTTTGGTGTACCCAGAGAGGAAAGAGAACTTGAAATATTGAAGAGCAGTAATAATATGTACCACTTTATCTATTGATGTTTCAACTCTCCTACTCAGAAATTGGAAGTGTCATAAATACTGGTATTTGACATT
Source organism: Myotis nattereri (assembly GCF_964212035.1). NCBI lineage: Eukaryota > Metazoa > Chordata > Mammalia > Chiroptera > Vespertilionidae > Myotis > Myotis nattereri. The sequence goes on from NC_138077.1 coordinate 26,398,550, forward strand.
CATTTTGCGAGAAGGAAACTAAAATCTGGAAAGAGAAAATTATTTGTTAGAGTAATGTGATATACATGTGACAGAGCTAAGGTTCATAAGACTTCTTTACCCTTAGTCTTCAATAATATTTTCACTATAAAAAATGAAAATAATTTAAATTGAATCTTATAAAACTAAGAACCTGGTAGGTAGGAAGTACGTATTTGGAGCCCACAAAATTAAAGAGCTTTAAGATGATCAAAACAATAGAGAAGTTTTGCTAACAGGTGTGAAGAAGAAAAGATAGCCACAGGAAAACTGAAAATCTTGGCTGAAATATCTAACTAAGGAAACTGAAGTTGTCGTAGCCAATGTTAAAAATATAATCTCCCTTGTCTGTGAGTGGTAAGCGTTTATTTGTCTAGGGTATATTTCTAGCTATTTGGCCTCCTAAAAAACTCCATGGCAATGGCTACAGGTATTGCTTAAAACAAACAGTTTAGATGTTTAAGGTATCACTCAGGCCACAGGTCCTGTCAGGATTATCAGCTCAATATGAAGGCTGAATTCCAAGCCCCTGGTCATGCCAGAGAGGAGCGAGACTTCTTTGGACATAAAGCTAAGGTGGCTAAATATGACTAGAACCAAATTGTATTATATTAGGCAGTCAGCTGGGTAGATATTAACGAAAGAGAGGGGAACAAAACTGGCTAAGCCTAAACCTAATTAAGTCTGGAAGTTACTGCTTCAGACACCCCAGGGGCAGTCACATTCTCTGTCAAAAGGACTTAATCCCCCACAAGCAGGTGTCTTTCTAATCTCCTCAGGGAACAACCTCTGATTACCTAAGGAAGAAGAACCAGTAAAGGGAAAATTCCTTAGTTGGGCACTTGAGCTGTAGAAGCCAAGATGGCCCAGGAGGTGGTTCCAGCACAAGACATTGAAGAGCCTGGAAAGAGATTGGTTAGTTTGAAAAAAACCCAATCAAAGCTTAACAAAGGCTGGAGGTTCATTGGTTCATTTGTCACATAGCAGCTGCTGGGGTCCAAATGTCCAAGCACATGAAGGGAGGAAATTATATTGAAGATGAAAAATTAAAATTCATAATTTAACCTGAAAATAAAGTTCCTATATTTGCATAATAATATCAATTATGCATTTATTGCTTCCTAGTCTAAATTTTAGACTATTTGGACTGCTTTGTAAAAAAAATCAATCTTGATTACATATATATATATATATGTAATTTTTTTTGCCTGGCCGGCATGGTTCAATGATTGAGCATCAACCTATGAACCAGGAGGTCACAGTTCAATTCCCAGTCAGTGCATATGCCTGGGTTGCAGATTTCATCCCCAGTGTGGGGTGTGCAGGAGGCCAATCAATGATTCTCTCTCATCAATGTTTCTATCTCTTTCTCCCTCTCCCTTCCACTTTAAAAATCAATATATTTTTTTTTTCTTTTCTAGCTGGCATTTTAGCTTTGCCAATAGAGGATGCTGGAGAGGCATTTCAGGAGGAGAGGGTCTTGCTTTCTGCAGCTTGTGGCTATCTCCAGCACCAGCCTTCTGCACTGCTCTCAGCTTCTCCAGGATTGGGCTTTAGCAGGGCCTGGTGGCCAGCAGCGCCCAGCCAGCAGCTTAGCCATAGCACTGACCAGGGGCAGTTTCACGGAGGTCTTCCTCCAGCTGTTGCACGGCTCACAGCTTGTCTAGCCGCAGGCTCCCACACCACTGATACTGGTAGCTTCTCCAATGCCTGGCTCCTGCAGTTTAAAGCAAAATTCAAAGTTTATTATTCTGACAAACTTAGTGGCATTATATATTAACAATTTGTTATTAATGGCTGATAGAATTTTAAGAGAATAAATGAAAGCTCATGTTGTTGTATGCCTACATTTTATCATATTTTTTTTGCAGTATTAATTAAAAAATACTAACTTTAATTGAATGCTATAATTCTAAGACGGGAGAGTATTAGACATCCTCATTATATTCATGTTAGCATTCTATAAGTACTAAAATACTATTAAAAGCTAAACTTTTCTTATGAAGACATCTGTGAAAATCAATGTTTGACTCAACATGGTGATAGTTTTTGCTCTAAATTTGCACACTTGCTTAGAGAGGAATAAGTATATGAGATGTCTACAATTTTAGACCTTTTGCACTTCAAGTTATTTCACAGCAAAAACTCTTATAGGAATTTGAAGAAACTTATAGTATTTCACAGTTGATTTAACTCAAAAATTGCTGAAAAAAATTTAGCTCAAAAATTTTTTGTAGACTAATTATCATGTTCATGTCTCTACAATGCTATTTTTATGTCGTTGTTAAGCATTATCCTTAACAACGAGTTATATACCTGGAAAATTATTCATAAACAATGAAAAAGTAAACATTTGCAGTTATTGACCAATATAACCTCTGAAAGTAGCATTAAAATAGGATATTTGTATGCTAATTCATATTTTTTCTGCTTACTTTTATGATAAAATTACTTTGTTTATAATTTATACTAGGGACACTAAACTTGCTTCTCACTTACAAACTTGTCACCCTCCTTAAATATTCCATCACTTCTTGCCTTCACTATTGTCTCAGCCACTAAATATATTTCACTTCCCAAAGTGTGAGTTTTGTTTGCAGAGTTTCAAGCTCAGAAGTTTATGTAGACTCAGAGGCTAACATTCCTAATGGGCTGTCATATTGGAAATTTTCACATAGTGGAGATGCCTAAAATTCAATTATTTTGGGACGGTAGGTAAAATAGTGTGCAGAAGCATCCTGAAGAGAAATAGAGAAAGATCTGCTGCACTCATCTTGTGGCTAAGTGTTTGTAGATCTATTTTTTTGATTTGCATATATGCTTTCATTTCAGAGGCTTTAATTTTTAAATGAGTTTTAGTTTCTTAGAACCAAATAATCACATAATAATCTTAATATAAGTCATGTTTCAAATTTTAAGGAAGCTCAACAAATGGATTTTTTCCCTCAAAGTAATCTGTTAGGAAAATATAAAGATCCTAGTACATATATGATTTTCATATTTGTAGTATATGCATTCAAGCAGTGTATTTGAATACATGCATTCAAACAATGTTCAAGCAATCTTCATTTTTATTTATGTGTGTCAGTTTCACATTTGCTCTACCCCACCAGAATTATCTTAACACATAGCTTAGGACAGGATGCATAAGAATAAATTTGCATATAGAAATACTTTGTAGAAACTGAAAGCTCTAAAGAAAACAAAACAAAACAAAAAAACAAAACATGTCTTAAAACATCTTAATGCTTACATAGCCTTTCTTCATAAGTTGGTCTAACCACAATTTTTCCTGTCACAGTTAATGGCCCACCATCCTTCCAGATGCAGATGACCAAAGATAACATACTAAATAAAACACACAAAAGCTAAAAAGATAATTACCTCCTTAATTTTAATATCATATATCCATCCAATCAGTCAGATCAATCAAAAAAATAAAAATAATCTTTGTATTCAATATGAATACTCCTCACTAAATCCACAATTCTCATTTTCTTTTAACCCCATTATCTCTCCCTAGAAAATCCAATACCTCCTAATAGGTTAATCTCCCTCACTTTTTCACCTTAGTCTTTTCTAAATATAATAGACTGCTTCTGTTGAATCATGTCAGGTCATTCTGCTGCTCAGCACAAAACTGCCAAATGCTTTCCCTCTTATTTATGTTTAAAACTAAATATCGTTAATAGCTTAAAAGGTCCAGCATGACCTAGTCTTGTAATTTATAATCATGGAAATGGGATTTAAGAAGGTTAGGTTTTATGTGGCTTTAGATATAACAAAAATTTTCATATCTAAAGTACATATTGAAACGTAATTGTTGAGTGTGATTAAGGTTCATTAGAACATGTTACATTCATTTTTTTATCAATTCTTTACTTTAAATTTAAATTAACTAAAAAATAAAAGTAAATTTGAAAGGACAAATGCTACCTCTAATTTTGTTAGGTGGAAACATCAACTAGCAATGTATTTTAAAACCAAGTAATATATTTCATAAAAAGTAAACTGAAATATTCATGTGAACAGGACAATTGAGTTGAGGTGAAATGAAGAACAAATTTCTAAGGGTGAAAATTGAGGAAGACCTTGTAGGAAACATTCAAAAATATGACCATCATAATAAAATTTATTAGTAATCACTGTGGATAATAATGCAAAGTAAAGCAGCATTTCTTTATTTTGATGGTTCATATAAAATGAAGCATTTCTTTTCACAGCATTTTACCAGTATTATGGATTATTGAGTTTAATGTTTTGGCTGGAATTCAAGGAAGGACAATTTCTTTATCATTAATAACTTTGGAATTCTAGAAGCCAAGATTGTGGTAATGAACTTTTATGTTTCAGTTAAGTAGCAATTTTTGAATAGAATACAAATACACATTCAACTTTTTTTTGTGTCCCAGGCTCTCTAGTTCAAATCTGCAGAATATGTGAATTTTCATTACCTTTCATCACCATTTTTCTATCTGTACTTCCTCTTTCATCCATGCAATCATTTTTGTTGGGTTATTCATTGAAACTAATCCACTTTTGATGCAATGACATATACAACAATAATTTCTTCTTATAACTACAACAATCACTACTTGAGGTTCTTCTTTGTGGAAATTTTTTATTGGTAAGATCCATTGAAAACTCCAGACTATAAAAATCAGACATCAGTGTCTGAAACTTAAATCTGCCTCTCTATAGACTTACTAAACTTTTGTTTACTAGCCTATAAAATAGACACTGACTTGAGCAGGTGGCTGTGGCTTCTAGTTCATACATCCAAGGTGCTGGATGGACACATGCTAGGAATTTGATATGGTCATGTGCTACTTGACAAAGGGGATAATTCTGAGAAATCCATCATTATGCAATTTTATAGCTGTGCAAACTTCATTGAGTGCACTTACACAAACTAAGATAATCTAGCCATATACTGTAATTGTACCTGCTATACTTTTAGATGACTGGCAGCATGATAGGTGTGTTTACACCAGCATCACCACAAACACCTGAGTAAAAATACATTGCGCTACATTAGGAAACCTACCACATCACTAGATGATAAGACTTCTTCAGTTCCCTTATAATTTCATGGGACCGCATTTGTATATGTGGTCAGTCATTGACTAAAATGACTTTATGAGGTAGATTACCGTTAATAGTATAAATCACTGGATATGTACCTTTCCTTTTTGTTTTCTTTCCTCAGTAATGCCTTAACTTAAACATTAGGAAATAGTTGTTCCTATGTTCTAAAGAATAAATAAATGTGTCCCTCTTAGGAGTAAGGAAGAAAATAATTAATGTAATATGGAAATAAATGTGCTCTTGGCTTTTAAGATGTACTATTTTAGTTTCTAGTGGAGGATTATTAATATATACTCAAGGAACTGATCAGTTCTTCCGTTGGGCTATGCCTTCTATATAGATAAAAGCCTAAGAGACTGTTACCACCAGACGATCAGTTGCTATGATGCACACTGACCACTAGGGGGCAGACATTCAACACAGGAGCTGCCCCCTGGTGGTCAGTGTGCTTCCACAACCAACCTCCCACATCTGGCCAACCTCCTGCAGCTGGCCAACCTCCCACAGTCCCTCCCCCCAGCTGGACAGCCTGATCAGCCCCAATTGGGACTGGGCGAGATGGGTCACAATCAGCCCTGATCGCCAGCCAGGCCAAGGGATACCCCTGCCCTCCCATGCACAAATTTGTGCACCAAGCCTCTAGTATATAAATATTTTCATAAGTATTAGCAGTTTCTCCTTATGCGAGTAAGCATACACAGTTTAGAAGTAATTGTCCCTTCACATGAACTTTCTGTGTGATAAGTTATGTGAACTTTATATATATCAAGTCTTGTAACACATACATGGGAATCATAGTATTTATTGTTTAGGTTGTTGTAAGGGTTTAAAGAGACAACCTGTCAATTTCCCAAAAATAATTTAGCATTTTTTTTTACTTCTTTTTTTTAAGCAATCATCTTCAATTAGCCACATTTCTCCCTCAGTAATTCTTTTTGTGTGATTTTTTTCCTTTCATTTGGAATCTATTTATATGATACCACTTTTTAATATATATATATATATATATAATTGATTTTTTACAGAGACTAAGGGAGAGGGGTAGAGAGCCAGAAACATCGATGAGAGAGAAACATCGTTTCAGCTGCCTCCTGCACACTCCCCACTGGGGATGCACCTGCAACCAAGGCACATGCCCTTGGCCAGAATCGAACCTAGGACCCTTCAGTCCCCAGGCCGACGCTCTATCCACTGAGCCAAACCGGTTAGGGCACATATGATGCCACTTGACAGACTTTTTAAAAATTATAGTTCAAGTTGTATCTACCTTATCAGGATACAGAAGTTAGATATAACTAATATATAGTCAAAAAATTGCTACACATTGTTTCATTATTTTAGAACTACTGGTTTCCTTCCATTGCCTTGGAGAAATATTAAACACATTTGATAAATTAATCTCTTTTTTATTTCCAGAAACATAATTTTAAGTGTTCCCATATTAGTAAGGGATCATACTCTCAATACATATTTTTATACTTTGTGACATTTACTTTATCTCTCATACTTAAAATATCTGTTGTTTTTACAAAGTGACTTACTAACTATGAAATTCTTTAACTTAGACATTTTTATGGAAGAATTTTTGTGATTATCAGTTTATGATTTTTGTTGGTTTTAATTACTCTCATTAAATTGATATGAAAAATCCCCAGGCAAGTTTTCAAAATGCCAAATAATTAAAAGTTTAATGAATTCATTTGCAAGCATGTCCACCAAATGTTGAATATTCAAACATTCTTAAATCATTCATTTTTTTTATTCTAATAGTTTTAAATCATTACATTAATTAAAATTATAACTAACATCTATTGCATGCTTACTCTTTATCAGGCCTATTTGACATATATTTACATGCTTAATACTCACAACTCTATGAAGTGGAAACTGATTATTATTTTAATTTTCACATGAGGAATCAGATCTGGCAAGGTTAAATATAGTGTATAATAATAATATGATGTTATTGAGAAATCAGGATCTGAACTAAGATCATATGACACCAGAGCTAATAGTCTAAATAATCAGATATTTTTATTCCAAATAAGGGTGGAGTTTTAATATTTAAAAATTTACTAGTTACTTTATGGTATGGTAACATTTAATATAAATGTTCAGAGCTAACATTAAAATATTTAAATTCATATTTAGCTGTATAGCCAAAGAAAACTTATTGTATCATTTAGTTTAGTCTTTTAGCCTTCTTATTAATAACTAGAGGCCCTGTGCACAAATTTGTGCACGGGTGGGGTCCAGCCAGCCTGCCCGGATGGGGACTGATCTGGGTGGGGAGGCTGGTCAGGGGAGGGGCTGCCTAGGGGAGGGGCTATGGGCAGTTGGTCCCACCCCCTGGTTGAACTCTTGGCAAAGGGACAATTTGCATATTAGCTTTTTATTATATAGGATTATAATTAACAGTAGCTGAACATATATAATATGAAATCCACTATTTGAAGAATTGTATATATATATATATATATATATATATATATATTATACAAATTAATATCAGTATACATTCTTTCTTTCTATTATATATATAATATTTTCTTTCTGTATTATAAGTAAGATACTGAAAATGTCATTATTAAAATACGGTATGATGGATTCTTACTTAAGACCAAAATTTCAACAACATATCTGAATTATTTTACCTTAAACTTATATTATACATATAATTATACATATTTTGTCTTTAGATACACTTTGGCATTTCCCTAACATTTGTAAATATTTGCAACTGAAAACATTTCTTTGTACCAAATAAATATGTGTACAAGCATTTTCTTTTACAAAGCTTCTCTTGTTAGCAAGAGGATACAAGAAATATGGATGATGGATAATGATCTCTAAAAATATTAATCATAAAATGATATAAATATATAACACCACATGTATTCAATAATCTTGCTTAAAACAGCAACCTAGTACTAATAAATAGTATTTGATTTCCATTAATATTGAATTCAAATTACTGATTTCACATCAGCCATTTTGTCTATAGATGAGTCGATCAATTGCCAAATTATCCAGAATCTCTCGCAATGGCTTCTGATTTCTTAAGATAATTTGTCCCTACAGGGTGTACACCCACCTACCATCTGCCATGTCAAGTTTTCTCTATCCATTATTTAAGAAAAATGATTTGTACAATTAAAAACAACATGTTCTGTTCAAATTAGGATATGTTGACACATGGTGTTTGCTTAAATTTATGAATATGAAATCATACATTACCCGTATTTTAGAATTTGAACAAAGATTAAAAGTAAATTATCTTAATACCACATAAATCTAATACACAAAAACAATTAAGAGAAACTGGAGGAAACATAATATAGCCATATAAAGCTTGAGCAAGAGGGATTTGAAATATTCTTGAAAAATATGATGCACAAGTTGCTTTAATTGCAGGAAAACACCTCTTGACCATTTTTACAAAAGTGATGTAGATATTTACACAGTGATTTATATAAAGTTTTATTTTAGATACACTGCATAGATCACCAGAGTTGTTTTAAAAAAATAAAATGTTAGGAACACAAGTTCAAAAATAACACATTAAAGTGTCATAATTGAGCTGTCACATGATGCATTTTTATTTGAAAACGTGTCAAAATAGCAAGAGCTTTATAGGTTAGAAATAATAAATATTGTTGAAATGTGCTCAATTAACTGGTTTGTGCAGATTTTAAGATATCTGACCCAGCAAAACACTTGACTTTAGAAGGCCATAGTTTCTTGGTTTCTCAGATTGAGAATAAGAATCTTTCTATCATTTAAATAACAGAATCTAAAAATATTTCACTAAACAACAGAACCCAAGAACAGATGTCTACTGAATACAAAGGCATACAAAAATTATTTTTTATGTTAACCCTCAATGCTTGTATGAGACTTTTACTTCTTTATTCCTCTTATTTTTCTGAGATCAATTCCTATTTCCTTAGAAAACCCTTTCTCAAATTCCCTAGGTCATATCTCTTAAGATATGGTTTCATGATACCATAATCTCATATTTGAAGGCATTTATCCCAATTTAAATTTAGCATTTACTTGCGAGATTTTTATATTTAATGTCTGTGTTCTCATATGTTGCTCACCTCTAAAACGACCTGAATCGAAACAGTTAATGAATGATAAGTATCATGTTCCTGTTCCTATCAATTTCAATATGTTTCAGGGACAATGTAATTGAATGTGTATTGTATATTAGGAATACATTCAAATGTATATTGAACTTTGGAAAAATAATAATATGCACAATTATAAGTTTTAGTAAAGCACAACACTTTTAAATCAAAAGTAAAATTAGAGACTAAATTAATTAGTAGGTGTCATTTAAGATATTCAAGAACAGTCTTCTCATATTCCAACAGGATGCTTTCAGCTTGCCAATAGTTCTGAACACAAGTAACATGCAGAATACTGAGACATTTTTTAAAAGGCAAGACAAGTTTATAAACAACTTTTTAATGATTTTTCCAAGAATTTCTCATTGCAACAAAGAGGCTGTTTACAAAATTAAAAACACAAATTATGTAGAGCTTTTAAACACAACAATTTTAAGCTTAAAAAAAAAATACCCAGAACTAAATTCCTATGATGAAAATCAGGGATTATATAACCGCACATACCTATGCTTACCGGATTTTCATGTATTTTCATGCAGCAATTCTCCACCACATTTTAAAAGCCACAGCTGAATTATATAACCTGAAGTAAATTCTAAATATACCTGATTTAGTGTTTTATTATGAAGAAGTCAAGCATTTTAAGATTAATTTCTATTTTGATTTGAATTTAAATTATTTGTTGAAGCCAATATGTATGTAACATTTATGTATGTAAATATATATATATACATTTTCTGACTATTTTTCTTCAAATAATGGTGGCCATAATTTTAGTGGTGACTGGAACAAACATCATTTATGATATTACATAAAATATATCTCTACCTTTTTTAAGTTTCTAAAATCCATAAATACTTGAAAATCTAAAATATCTCTTTCATCATCTGCATTCTGGAGGGATCAATATTAGAACCCGGACTGTGGTTTCATTTATGTGCAGAAGTGCTGCTAGCCATTCTCCCTGGGCCAGGTGGAGAGTACTGTCATGCAGATGTCGGTCATATCTTTCAAGGTCAACCAACACTGTATTCAGTCTCCAAACTTCATGCAGCCTCTAAATAAGAGATAATCCATCTGTCATGGTTCTTGATTCAATTTCTCAGGTACTTCCAAAAACTGTCATTTTTACATCATCCTTTTCCCAGGGCCCACATCTTCATTTTAGACACATGTGTACACTCTGCATCAGGTGACACCTGAGTTCTAGTCATTGCCTTCCTGAGCTCTCAGTAAGACCTAAACCCTAATTAAACTCATGGAAGAGTATAGCGTATTATTGATTTTTAGGGCAGTATAACTATTCTGCATGATCCTGTAATAGTCAATACACAATGCTATGCATTTGTTGAAACTCATACAACTGTACAACACAAAGCATGAATCCTAATATAAACTATGGCGTTAACATTAATTCATTACTGGAAACAACTCTACCATAATAAAAGAAAATGTTAATAATAGGAGAAAATGGGAGTTGGGGAGCTGGGGGATATAAGAACTCTTTCTATTGTGTACTCTTAATATTTCTGATTTAGTAAGCATAAAGATCTTGATTATCATGTGGGAGAGGAAGAGGGAAGGAGCATTGCTTTAATTTAATTCCTTCCTATTCAAGGCTGGGTCAGTTTGAGCAAGATTACTTCTATTTAGAACAGTAACTACTGAGATGCTGCCGGCTTTTTGTCTTGAGGAGCGATTTTAATGAGTTAAATTTTGCAAACAAACCTAGCAATATTAAAATAACCATCCTCAAAATCTCTGAACAAAGGATTAATTTCGTTCCGTCAGGAAGACTCAGTTGATTTATGACAAATCAGTTTTGACCCTTTAAGCAAACTGATATAGAGAAGAGAGCAAATCCTAAAAGTCACTGTTGATTGGGGCATGTTGCTAGTTTATGAAGAGCTAGAGATAATTCTGCAGAGTATTTTGCAGAGGCAGATAAAGTGAGGCAGCTTTTGGCTGAGGAAAGAAGAAGCTATAAATGAAGCTTTAGTAGAGGATGCTGATAATACCAATGTTTTTTCACCAACTCCCAGAATAATGCTGACAAAAGAAAGTTTCAGGACATGATATTAAAGCCCTGCATTTCAGATTCTGGATCTTTCCTGTAAATGTATAATATGTAAATAAGAGGCACAAAGAAACAAAGTTTTAACAAAATCCTGGGTTATGATTCTCCTATAAAATGCTTGATATAATATTCTTCCAAGACCACATTATGCACATACTGAATCAGATTAAATTTGATGAAGAGTATATACACTGTGATTTTCTCATAGCCAAGGTATCCTGGAGCAATCTGTGCAATGCATTAACATACAGGAAGCTGTCAGATCCAAGTGTCAGTGGTTAGAATTCTAGAGCTATCATGTGGTATGTACTTAGACTCATCCAAGTGCAACAATTTGGCTGGTTTTCTGGGACAGAGCTGGTTTTCTGGGACATTATGATAGTGACCATGGTATTTATTTTTGGTCTGATTTATCCAGGTAGTCAGTAATTCTGTCAACAGTTTTTACATTATAATCTTTGTTATAATGAGTCCCTAATTTCAAAGGATTCCTTCAAGAATTGGAACTTGACACGCTCATGTATTTTATATATACTATGACTATTCAGTGGACCTGGGATTGGTAACTTTGAATGTTCATGATATGGGGATGTGTCAGGGCAATTTTGTTGTACCACTAAGAGAAAAGGGGAAATGGACACTCTAATTTTGTAACTATTGTACATTGAACAAGGCAAAGTCTCCTTTTTCATCTGAGAAAATTAAACCAAGCCTGAGCTTGCTTAGTTGACCAGAGTATTCTCCAATAATTATTAAGATGGAAGGAGAACATCATGCCAGCTGTAAAGTTTCTGCAGGTTGTACAGCCAGCAATGCTTTGTCATAGGTTTGGTCTTTGCTCATTTCTAAAACCAGTTATGCTGCTGCTGGTAAATTAAACTTCCCTGGACTTTGTGTTCCTGTAAAAACCCGTCTCCTGAGGCATAGAAACATGTGCTATAAAATTAGAGAGCCTCTTTTTACACTTCTCTAAGAAACATTTTCACATACTGTAAGGATTAGATCTGTATCCACTGGTGTTTTCTATCTCAGGATAGGCCAGGGGTGGGCAGACTTTTTGACTGGAGGGCCACAGTGGGCTCTTAAACTGGACCGGAGGGCAGGAACAAAAGCATGGATGGAGCGTTTGTGTGAACTAATATAAATTCAAAGTAAACATCATTACATAAAAGGGTACGGTCTTTTTTTTTTTTTAGTTTTATTCATTTCAAATAGGCCGGATCTGGCCCGCAGGCCATAGTTTGCCCGCAGCTGGATAGGCCTCTAGGTTAGCCAGGATAGATTGCTTAAGGCAATTCCTTAGGGATTTACATTTCAAGTAGAAATGAACCTGGAATGTGGAGACTTCTCTAAGGGATGTAAACCAAAACAGTGTGGCTAACTGCCCCCTGGAGAGATTATTTACACACCAAAGGGTTGAGATAGGATTCAGTCCTATTACATTTCAGGGAAGGCGGGGGGGGGGGGGGGGGGGGGGGGGGGGGGGGGGGCGGGGGGGGGGGCGGGGGCAGCTGCCTCCTTCCCTTATAAGTGGAAGGCATTTTATCCTCATCCCTCACCTACGAAATTGCCCAGCTGTTCACCTAGTTTAAATGACCAGTTTGGTCCAAGGGTAATGACAAGGGCAATGGCATACTTATTGTTTACTGTGAGATATTTATCTCTCTCCATCTACCCTATGCACACAGTCAGGATTAAATAAATAAAGAAGAATATTAAAAATCAGTAGGTACTATCTTTCTCCATTGTTTCTAATTTTATTTCCTTCTGTTCTTTTCTTAGGGTTCAAAACTCCCCAGGAAACTATTTTATACTTCGAGACATATTTTACTCTATGTGTATGCCTGAGCACCACCCCAGATCAATTTAATCAGAATTTTAGGGTGAGGCTTGATGGTATCTAATTTTTCTTTTTCATTGAATTTATTGGGGTGGTATCTATAATAATAAAAGTGTAATATGCTAATCAACTGAAAGGCCATCTGGATGTCCTTCCGGACAACCTTCCGGATGAAGCCAGGGCTGCAGCTGTGGTATTAAGGCAGCTGCCGCAGCTGCAAAGGCCTACTCTTGCACAAATTTCGTGCATCGGGCCTCTAGTTGGTTAATAAAATTAAATAAGTTTCAGGTATACAATTCTATAATACATGTTTATTGCATGTGTATTCACAACCCTAAGTCAAGGGTTATTCCCACTATACCCTCTGATAATTACCATATTGTATATTTTTAGTATGTTATTTAAATTATGTAAGCCTATTGATATTTTTAGATATGATACTGATTTTTTTAAAAACAATAAAGTATATCATTGGAGTGTTTCTTCTATGAGATTAGAGAGTCTTGTACTTTGTTGGTTTCACATCCATAAACCAGTAACTGTAATATCTACATGAATTGTGTGAAATAAGAAAATACTTAGTTTCACCTCTGAAGAAGTGATAGCAATTTTAATTGACTTTAGTTTGGTATAACAGTAACGTAATAAAAATTTAGTCATACACTTGCCAAAGAATTTATGGCACATATTCTGAATTTAATAAATGATAGAACCCTTTATTTACTAATAGAAACTGTTAGTACTTAGAATTAAAACTTGGAAGTGAAGGAGTACTTCACTTGCTAGTGAATAGATACACATATACAGCACTCCTCTAAATATCAGTATTCTTAGGTCTTTACCTTGCAAATCCAATATCTTCTATTTTAGTATTTTTTAATAAATCTAAGCAAACAGGGACTCTTATGGAGGAATGTGGAGGGGTGTCATACTACTCTGTTGACATTACCATTTTGTTTTTTTGTGAGTTGCCAATGCTGCCACTCATTGTTTTTTAACTGCTGCTGTTCCATGCTTCTCTCTGTCTATCTGGACTCCCTTCTCTAATCTGCTTGCATGGAGGTTTGTAAGCTCTTGTCCTGGTAGGAAAGTATTTTTGTTTGTTTCAGCCACATCCCTCTCTTCATCAGAGAACACAAGCAATGAAATGGTGAGCAAGATTTAGGCTGGAAAAGCAAAGCTCCCGCAGAGATATGTAGGCTCCTTGGTTAGTGTATGCCTGACTGAAAGACACGTTCACACCTGATAATTTCAAAAAAATGTCTGAATAACAATGTGGAGCGTAGAAATCCCAGTTTTCATTCAAATTAAAGTGTATAATTTCTCATCAATGCTCAATGTCCCTTAATATTAGCAAACTAATTGGAAGCTGAACTGCCTGGAGTAGATCTAAGAAGTAGGGTGAACTAATTTGTATGTCTATTTAATAGAAGATCAGCTGTTAAAGACAATGTATTCTATGGCATTAGCATATTAGAACAACTATTTTCCCCCTGAACCAAGGTAAGTATTTGTTTTATTAGATAGAAAGGGCCACTTCTATTTGGAAAATTAGGAGGGGAAAAAAGGGAGATTTTTTTAACAGAATGAGCTAAAGAGAACAGAAGTATTTCTACTTAATCTGTTACGAAGGATACAAGCCTACCTGTATTTATACAAAGGACATAGACTTTATTATGAAGTTACCATGGGCACAGTGAAGATTACATAATGAATATTTTGTTTCAGAATGATTTGCTTATGCTAAGATCATTAAAGGGAATATAAAAATTGTCTAACATGTAAGTATTTATGATTGAAAACATTTATGTTTGAAAACATAAAAGTATTATTAAAATAGAGATCTTATATTTTAACTTCTATTGTTTTTAGGATGGCATCTACCATAAAATAATTGAGGAAAACATTTATAGTTAAAGAGTCTCTAAAAAGGTTCTATAACATAAGAAATGTTCTTCTATAATGTCATAGCAGTTCTAAAATAATATATTATCTATTTTTATCTGTTTTAAATATTTCATACTTATTTCATATTAGGGAACAACGGCATATTCATAAGATTTGGTTTAGAAACTGCAAATCCCTATCCTACAAAAGTTAACAGAAATCTTTATTATTGTGAATAGGTAATTTTACATATTTTTTTCTCTATGAATTCATATTCCCTTTCCCCCCACCTGTTCCACCAAAGAACACATTGTCAGTCTAGAAATTAGAGGGAAGACATTGATTTATCTAAGACATTGATTTATCTAAAGTTCATTTAATAGTTTATTTCGAAGGAATTGAGGACGATATTTCTGGAGGGAAAGTTAAATGTTATAAATTTTTCTCACATCTACTAATAAAATAGATAAGCTTTTATTTACATTCTGTGTTACAGTCCATCTAGCTAGACTGTGGAAGTTACATTGTGATTTTCATAAGTTTACATCTCTGGATAGTTGCAAACTTGAATTTTAAAATTGAGTGTGTAATGTAGCAATCAGACCACAGTAGTTGCATTTTATGGAACAAGTACTGTACTCTAGGTACTAAGATAAATGTTTTTATTCATTATCTCAGATCTTCCTTAGACAACATCGTATATTATGCACTAAATTCTTAATGTAATGGTAAGAACTCAGAAGCTGAAGGGGTTTAAGGACTTTACCTGAGGTCACATCTTAATAAGTGGCAGCAAACGCTTAACAATTATATCTATGTGACTCCCAACCTATTTTTCATACTCTAGCTTCTGCTTTTTTCTTTAGTAGGACAAATTATAGATCTTACATATTTTAAAAAGAAACGTGGAGACATAAATTTTGTGCAAGTCCAAAGGCCAGGAAAACTGATCTTCAGTGTGCTTCTTCTAAGAAATGAATGTTTATGTGTGATAACCTCCTCTGAGCAGGTGACTGTATCATTAATCAGCATTACACCTTAGCTGCTCTAGCTGGGTGAGGGTTAGTGATGTTTTTCAGGAACTTAAAGCAATTTGCACAGAGAAATCCATTTTTTAACGGACACTGCCAGGAGATATTAAAGTTCACCTCCTCTCCACCCAAAGTGCAGAACTTTGACTGAGCCATATCTACACATAGAATCTAAGCAACCAAAAAACCCCATAAATGTACAACCATTACAACTACATAATGGGATGCTTGCTTAAGTGGACAGCTGAATTTACTCCTACTCTTTAATTGTAAGAGCAAACAGCCAGAAATTTGCAGAGCTTTCTTTAGAAATTTGGACAATTTGGCACTTAAAGAACTATGCATTCCATAATATAGTAAACAGTCATGATTTCAGTAATAACTTCCTTGATGTAACAGACTGACAATCTTACACAGATGTAACGAGAAAATGAGAGCGATGAATTAGATTTTACCAGAATGCAGTTATACTGAACTAATTAATGATTTTACAAATTCCTTGTTGGTTAGATATTAAACCCACTGACTATTCTTCCATATTTAGGGAGAACATATAATTTATCATCCAAACCAGATTTTTTTTTGTGATAATGCAAAGAATCCCTAGTCATATTTCTTAAAGACAGCAGATGAAAACTAGTACTCTCCTGGCTAAAGCAGGATTCATGATCACTTTATTTACAGTTGTTACATACAAATAAACATAACTAGAAAATAGAAAGACACTTTGGAGTTGCAGAGATCAAGTTCCAATACTGGTTCTGTATTAGTTGTGTTACTTTAGGTAAATTACTTAATTGTTCTGTTTAAATATATTTTATTGGTTTTTTACAGAGAGGAAGGGAGAGGAATAGAGAGTTAGAAACATCAATGGGAGAGAAACATCGATTCAGCTGCCTCCAGCACACTTCCTACTGGGGATATGCCCACAACCAAGGTGCATGCCCTTGACCGGGATCGAACCTGGGACCCTTCAGTCGTCCTGCTTCACTGAGCCAAACAGGTTAGGACTTACTTAATTATTTTAAACTGAAAATGAAATGAAAAAAATACTTAACTTGAAGGGATGTGAGAATTAAAAATTATATCTATAACATAGCTAATACAGTGATAGCATGTGGACAATACTCAATAAGAGGATATATTTTGAATCTTAGTCCTATTATGTAATTTAATTTGTTATTATCAATCTATTTGTAATATTAATGTAACTCTGAGTGGTGGAATCTCAGGTTTTGCAACCTAAAAACTGGTAAAAACCCTCTTCCTCTAACATACCAAACATCTGTCCTCAAATTGGTCAAAAGCAAATATAGTAAACATTCTGTCTTCACAAGATTAAATGTGTACAAATATATTGCCTTTAATATAAAATTTAATGAAATTTTATTTTGACTTGTGAAAACAATAGTGTTTATATTATTAATATAAATAGAAGAAAATTAATTAATTTGATTTGCTAATAACAATAGCAATTCAGGGACATCCAAAGTCTGTTGCTGGTGAATAACATTTTTTATGATAAAGTTATGCTAATAAATATTATTAGAATTAGTGTGCTCTAATAAAGCTCAATTCATCCACTAATCTCAAGCAATATACTAGTTTAGTATATAAATAAGATAAAGTTTAATTTTTATAGTTAAGAAGCATGAGAAAAACAATGAAATTCAGTTAATACATGTGAGGTATCAGAATTTAGAAATATGGATATAAGGTGTGAGTACTGCACAACAGAAAACCGGACTTTGTCTACAGTTTTCAGGGATTTACTTAGTTTACCTATTGTAAGCAAAAACCATTGATCTTTAAAAAACGGTAATGAATCTATATCTACATTTGGACAAGTCTCTATCTAACCTTTTTATTTTTGCATATACTATATTCTATTTACCACTCAACATTTAATAAAATGTTGTATTTGTAATTTCTGTACTAAGAAATTGAATTGGTTGCATTCTTAATTAAAACATTCTTTATTACCTTGTTTTTAATCACCGTAATCTTAAGGATCAATATTGTAACAGAAAATGTAAAACGACTACATATCATTTTCCTAAGATGCAACTATTATAACTTGTGCAAGCTCATAGCCTTAACACCTCATAGTGAAATACAAATGAGAGGTGATTTGTTTTTTCAAGAAAGTTTTTTAAATATATGCAATTTAAGACCATAGTTTCCTCATTTTTCACAGTGCAATCTATTTGCCAACCCTTTTAGCCTTTCCCAGTCCAGGACCCTGAGCAACCAAGTCACATCTTAGTGTGAACAAATTAGTTTTGACACCTTGAGACATTTAATTATTTGCAACAGTGAGTCAGATGAAGGTGAAGGTGAGAACTTCTCAAGCTTTGGGAAGATATGTATGCTCAAAATACCATTTTAAGATATCTAACCCTGAAAATTAAATGAATAAGCATTGCAAATATGCAAATACAGTTTCACATTTTTAGGAAATCGACATACTGAAAAATAAATAGAAATGTAAGTTTTCATAGTTAATCATAGTGTTTGCATCCTTCCATTCAGACATTTTTCTGAGGCACAAACTCTGAGCGGGAAGTGAATATAATGCTCATTCAGCACAGCGATTCATTTCACAGTTGACCGAACTGAGTTCAGAGAGGTTAAGTGATTTGCCAAGGTCACTTGCAGTAGATATTAAATTCAGAGAGAGACACATAACCTGGATGTACTATTGCCCACATTGGTATTAATTTGATTTGCTAATAACAATAGCAATTCAGGGACATCCAAAGTCTGTTGCTGGTGAATAATATTTCTTATGATAAAGTTATGCTAATTAAATTTATGTAATTAAAAGATGATACATTCAATTTGGTCTATAGCTACCGATTTACATGGCTATAAGTGGAGAATTCAGTGAATTTTAATCTATTAATTATTTTATATATTAATAATTATTGAATGTTTTAAATGAACTAATTCATGAATATATATATACATATGTGTATGTGTAAAGTTTGTTTTCCCTCACTGTTTTTACATTCTTGAAAAAAAAATTTCCTCCTTCTGTTAATGATAAATAAATATTATACATAAATAAATATTTCAGTTGATACTTATTCATATTTATACATGTAAAGTAAAATGTCCCAAGATAAAATGTTAATCATTTAATTCAAAATATGCAATGAAAACACATTTTTTTTTGTATTTTAACCTGTTCATATATTTAAGATATAATGCGAAATATAATGAATAAAATTTTTAAGTTTTTTTGTATTAAAGTGTATGGGAAATAATTACCCGTCTATTTATATCATCCTTATAAATGTTATACAACTGTATTCAACTTGAAGCTGTTAAAATAAGTCTATTGACACATAGGAATAAGTAGAAATAGAAATATATAAATGTTATATCAAACACTATAAGTCTATGGAGAAATATGCTTCTTATACATATTATTTTTTTCTGTCCATAATTCCCACATGAATATTCTGCATGAATTATATTTTCAATATTGAAATATTGGAAGTTTTCTTTAAAAGTGTCCAAATCCAAAGTTACTAATTATCTTAATAATCACATCCCCTACTATTTTCTATATGAAAAGGGGTAATTGCTATTTTAGAACTAGTTTAAACTTTGATTGCTTTCTGATAATTGGACTCACTTAGAGTCATTTTAATTTTCCTATTTATACAAAGTATTTTGAAACTTTGATAAAATTCCCCACTATAATAAGAAAGATAGATACCTAACCCCTTTGTGTGATGCATACCTGCATGTTTGTTTTGTAAGAGACAAATTAAAAAGATTTTCATGTACAGGAAGCTTGATATTACCTATCTGTTTAACCATGAATATCTCTATATATTTATTCTTTGTCTATTTATTCTATTGTTGATTAAAAAAAAACCTCTTAACAAGGTTATAACAAAGATTGCTTTAATTTTGAACAACAGATTATTTTGTGGTTAGTGAAAAAGTTTTGCTCAAAGTTTCCTCAACATTGAATTAAAATATTTTGGTGTTTTATAATTATTCTGTTTATATAGTATCATGTGTTTTTTTTCTATGTAATTATTGTTATTAATTTCTATTAATGCAATTTTCCTTTTATTTGTTTGAAAAATTCTATGTTCATAATTAATTTTTTTAATATATTTTATTGATTTTTCACAGAGAGGAAGGGAGAGAGATAGAAAGTTAGAAACATCGATAAGAGAGAAACATTGATCAGCTGCCTCCTGCACATCTCCCACTGGGGATGTGCCCGCAACCCAGGTACATGCCCCTGACCGGAATCGAACCTGGGACCTTTCAGTCCGCAGGCCGACGCTCTATCCACTGAGCCAAACCGGTTTCAGCAATAATTTTAACACACATTTATTTCTCTGAGAAAGAAAATAGGGAAAATTGTCAACACATTATGCAACTAGGAATAATAGTCAACATATTAAACAAAGATTGGAGTATTCATTTTTCCGATAACAATTAACAACAAATACCTCAAAACAATAATTGACATATATAAACTATTTTCCTTGAAAAATCTGAGTAATTTGTAGAAGTACTTAGCCTCTCAGCAGTTCCTGGTGCTATATTTTGTATTGCAATTATAATGTACTTTTTATAAACAGCACAATATAGAGTATTAGTACAGATAATCTGTACAGAGTTATACATTTACAAAGAAAGCTGGGACCCAGTGACCAGGTAGCTCTGTATTTTCAGTCACGTATATCACTTGTTTGCTAAGGCAAGCAGTTAACCAAGATTGTTTTGACCACTGTCTTTCTCCTTATTAGTTTTGTTTTCCCAAAAAATATCTGAACTACTTTTGCATTTTTCTGTTCTCTTTGGTCTCTTCCTCAGGCAAAAAGTTAAACCAGAAAATGGGACAGAATTATTTTTCTCTGTATGTACCCAAATTGTGTTCAATGTGTGTGAAAAATTCTTTTTTAACAAAAACATTGATATGCTCTATTGAGGTATAATTGACATATCTATCAATGGTTTTTAAACTGTACTTATTGAAAGAGCACATTTTGGTAAGTTTGACATACTATACATATGTGAATTCATCATCCCAATCAAGATCATGACCATATTCATTATTAAAATGTTTCTTCATATTTCTTTGTATCTTCTCCATCCTACTCTTTTTCCCTCACAACAGTGATCTGGTCTGTGTCCTACTGCTATATTGTTTCAGGTTAGTTTGCTATTTCTAGAACTTTATAAAAATTGAATCAAACAATATACACTACTATTTTGTTTCTTGCTTCTTTTGCTAGTAAAGTTATTTTGAGATTCATCCACATTTATACGTGAGTTAACATTTTAATTGGTAAGTTGTCTTCCATTGTACAGATATACCAGAATTGATTAAACTTGTCCACTTGTTGATGGATGATTGAGTTGTTTCTAGTCTTTGGCTTACATATAAAGATTCTATAAGCATTTGTGTACAAGTTTTAAGTGGACATTTGTATTGATTTCTATTGGATAATTGCCTAGGAGTGAAATGACTCTATCATATAACAGGTGTGTGTTTAACTTCAAAATGCTTTCCCAAATTGGTTGCACAATTTTAGGTTTATGGAAATTCAGTGTATGGCAAATTTGCAACCCGGGAGAAATTGCTGTAATAAATGTCATTTTATGCCCTACCTGGTTTGGCTCAGTGGATAGAGTATCAGCCTGTGGACTAAAGGGTCCTGGGTTCGATTCCAGTCAAGGGCATATGCCTGGGTTGTGGGCTCAATCCCCCGTAGGGAGTGTGCAGGAAGCAGACAATCAATGATTCTCTCTCATCATTGATGTTTCAATCTCTCTCCCCCTCTCCTTCCTCTCTGCAATCAATAAAAATCATTTTATTAAAGGTAAAAAGGACATTACAATTCAGATTTATTTTATAGCTAGATTAGTCAATATCTGTGACTGAAAATGTAAGGGGATGATCTAGTAATTCTAAGAAATTATTGGTGGGAATTTGAATTTGCTTAACTAAAATGACCATGGAAAGTGAATACTGTTAATTCACAAATACAGAGATTTAGTGTAAATAAATAAAGTTAGGGATTGTCTTTTTCACTTTATAAAACACACTGCAACTTCACTTATTTTACAAATATTTACATGTGCTTTCTGAACATGGCCTTGTATTATGTTCTACTGATAAATATAGGATGATGGAAGATCATGGGCACCAATTTACATTTCCAGCAGCAATGAATGAGAGTTGCTTTTCTCCACAACCTCTCCAACATTTGTTATTACTTGTCTTTTTTTATAATAGCCATTCTAACAGGTGTGCAGTAATATCTTATTGTAGTTTTGATCTGCATTTCCTAACAACTAATGAAGTTCAGCATCTTTTCATATATTTGTTGGCCATTTCTATGTCGTATGTATACTGATCAGCCATAAAAAATATAAAATACCACCATTTGTGACAACATGTTTGGACTTTGAGAATATCTTGATAAGCGAAATAAGCCAGAGAGTAAAAGTTACTGACTATATGATTTCATCTGTATGTGGAATATAAAACTGAAAGCAACAAATTAATAAACAAGAAAAACATACAAAAACTCATAGACACCGACAATAGTATGGTGGTTACCAGAGGGAAGGGGGCGGTAATAAAGGGTAAAGGAGGTCAAATATATGGTGATGGAAGGTGATTTGACTTTGGGTGGTGGGCACATATGCAATATACAGGTCATGTATTATGGAAATCTACCCCTGAAACATATATAATCTTATTAATTAATGTCACCCCAATAACTTTATTTTAAAAAGAGAACTAAACAAATTAACTGAATAAGAACTTCAAAACAAACCAACTTTGCAAGTACTGTGCACCACTTTATTTTTTCCAATATATTAAGGAAGTCCTCAAGTGCATAATTAAGACGGATTTTAGTAACTTTCTCTTGAAGTTGG